>NC_089767.1:13597649-13692649 GCF_040412425.1 Macrobrachium rosenbergii
AACTGACAAGAAGAAAAAAAAAAGGGAAAATGTTAATGCGGTTTACTTCACTTCTAGAACAATTCCAAAATACGGAAAGGGGAACCAAAAGGATGAGAAGACAAACGTTAAAAACCTCGAATATATGTTATTTTAGGGAATCTACAAAGCTCTTTTAAAGCATTTCTGGCTTCTTATCGGCTCATTGTGCAGATTGCAGCAGTGTTGAAAGTAAGGAGGTCGAAGTTTCGTACGGTTGCGATGGTTTGTACATTACACCTGCATCTACGTACAAATTCAGTTATTAGACATACATGTGGCTGACATTCGATTCAAGAACAGGAAGTATTACGTTCAGAAAAATACTCTACTTAAAACGACATTTTGCTTCTAGAGAAATACCCTTCTTTTTTTTAATCGTTATTTCCTCTGAAATATACTGTAGCAATGTAGAATTCTATAAAGGAATTTTTAGATGGCGAGAACATCTAGCACACAAGCACACACACATATATATTCATACATACACACACATATGTATATATACATACACACAAGCACATCTTTCCTGTGATGAGCAATCCTAAATCTAAATGTCATTTCAGTTTGTTCCTGCCCATTTGGAATTTAGCCTTTCAAAGACCACATACGAAAACATACACAGAGCATTAGACGTAACAGCAGAGTCCACTTCAAGATCACATACACGACTGATAGTTCTCTTATAATGATATGAATGTCAAGGCACCAGAAATTTAATATACGTACAGTACTTACCAATTATTTCATATTTTGGAAGTGATATGCAACAATGGTTTTTTGTCTCATTTAAAAGCGTCCCATGTTTGACTTACCTGGAAAGAAAGAAATAAAATATTTAAAAAAAATTGGAAAAAAATTAATAGAATCAGACAAACAGTATTTAAAGGCATTTTACGTCTCAAATATAAACTATGATTACATCATTTATTTCTTTGAGAAATGGGTTTTCAATGTACTAAAAAAACAATTGTAATGCCAAACTGTATCCTTAAATCCCCTTACACATGATTTCATCACAATGACTTACGAAATTCTCCCTGAAATCAATTTTCGACTTTGAATATATTTTTCTATGCCCACAAACATTATTTTATTGTAAAAACGGGATGCAGCAATACGTTTAAACACAGGGTTATCTCAAACACAAACTACACTACCAATATTAGAGGAAAAATATTAACTATGAAAAATAGGAAGTATTGCTCAAAATGGTCTCAAAAAACCGAAACTCTTCTTACTCCCCAACTAAGATCGTATGGTTCCCATAATGAGACCCGGGGAGAACTGAGGCTGAAATAATTGACAAAGAATACTCAAATAATTTTTTTTACATAAATACTTATACATAATTAAGGGTATTGTAGTGTAAAGCAAGACGTAATTTTCACTGCAAGATGATCTCAGAAAACGCGTTGTAATAGTCTCGACTTTTACAGAAAAACTCCTCATCTACGATACAAAGCTTGAGAGAGGCTTGCTGTGGCATCTGCCTGTCGTAAAGAACAGCGGTGTGCCGAAATTCGTTTACGTACAAGGATACAAAAACACAAAGCAGTCGCTCTGTGATCTTTTTAAATAGCTTAGTTGTTTTGGGAACCGGATAATTTCCGACTAGGAAACGAGTACTTACATTCTCTTTAGATAACGAAAGGATTCGAAAAAACACCCAAAGTGCCCTCACGGAAAATACAAGCATTTGTATATACCTCTACTTACATTAATCCGAGGAAAAGAGTTTACTTTTTCAACCCTGGGGAAAATTCAAACGTTTAAACCTGAATATTTCTAGAGGATTAGCGTGGCTCAGGATTAAGCCGGTGGTTAAACAGGCCCTGAAAGTCAATGGAACTGGAAATCCCTTATAAAGCTGAGCAGCCAAACCTAGTCGATACTGGTAACATTGCATTACTTAAAGATCCAAGAAGAATCTGTCTCTTCACGTTGAATGCAATGCCTAAATGACAAAATACACTAGGACCACCCAGACCTAGACGTAATGACCTTACTAAGCGGACAACATTAGCATCGTTCCCTTGTCTAGTAGGCGATCTTCCACGTCTAAGCCTTCTGCGTGGACTCTCCTTATGAGTACCTTTTACGTTATAATATTGATGACTATGCCACAATACTATTAGCACAATAAGTTCTCATAGATGACTGTGCCAATAGATACTACTCGCACTATAAGTTCTCACAGATGACTATGCCAATAGATACTGCTCGCACAAGAAGTTCTCAGTCTCTTAGCTCTTGGTACATATTAATTTTGTCTGTCAAGGCTGGACTTAAGCATTCAAAACTTCGCACGCCACCAAGGAGATACTTCTTGTATTTTCATACACCTAATACTATGAATAAAAACGTTCAAAATGTACATGTACACCAAATTTAATTTCTTTTCTTGCTTCCACCAAAGGCGTATGGTTGCCAGATACATAAGTATTTGAAAATCACCCAGTAGTTTAAATGAATTATTGAGCAGACGTATAGGGCCTTTCAACTTGACGATACAATGGATAAAATAACCTCTCGGTTAGACACACGAATGTAGACACACGCAAAATCACTACACCAATCCATAACTATTAGTACATAGAGGATTTACGAGGTAGAGGTGGCTGTTAAAACACAAATTGGTGCATAGTTATTTCAAGTACAGGAGTAATCAAAATACGCGTAGGCAGTAAATGAAAAAATAAATAATTCCAATCGCCACACCTCTTCACCCGACGCCTATTCAAACTAACACCAAGAAAGGTGAGAAAACACACCTCACAACAGATTATACAATCAAGACTGCTCTCTCTGCCCATTACTCAAATGATAAGCGTTTTGTCAACACATCCGAGAGAGGTCGTATCTTAAATGGTCTCTATCACCTGCGCGGACTCGGACGTCAAGGCGTCCAAGGACTTAGCGCATTAGTCAAAATAATTCCTTTATCTACTTTAATGAGATACAATACTGGTTATCATGATGGTACTCAGGTTGTGTAAACCATCAGCTTGATCAAGGGGATCAAACCTCTTGATAACAAAATACAATTTCATTAGGTCTTTATGAGGTTCATTACTTAATAAGATTGTGGAACAGTCTCTCTGAGGCTGCTGAGGAATTGGAACCTCAAAAATTCAAGCAAAGATGCAATGCACTGATACCCCAAAACGATTCCCCTTGTATTTTAATAAATTAATCACATTTTTATCTATTTATTTACTTGTCGATTTATTTTTTCTTTTATATTAACTGGTCTATTCCTCCTGTATTTGTTATTACCTTCAGTTACTTCCTTCAAATGAACACCAAGATCTTTGGGAGCTTGAATTTCAGGCCAATGCCGCCTGTGGGCTTGTTCCATAGGGTTCATCTTCTGAATAATAATAGTAGCACATCGAATACTGATAGTTTTCATAAAAAATGACAGCGAAAGCAATCATCACCCTCAAAGTATGCTACTTACAGAAGCCCCTACATCCCCACAGTCACATACTGAAATTTCCAAAGCACTTCTGAGCCATTTTCTAACAGTCCCAAACCTAATCTGATGGGGTGAAAAAAAAAACACATTAAATACAGTTGGTTTTATTCTCCCTATTATTATTTTTCCTGTTTGTATTAACGTAACCCTCTTCTTTATATATATATATATATATATATATATATATATATATATATATATATATATATATATATATATATATATATATATATATATATATATATATAGATATGTATATACAGAAATGGTTCACTTAGCATAAGCATGTAAACAGAGAGAGGAGAGAAAGATTAGCGTTCTTTTTTAATCATTTATAGCCTATCACTTACACCAGTATCCCACAAGTTCTCATTCTTTATCTAATTCGAGCCGCGTACGTAATCTGAGAGCTCTCTAATCCCTCCACGTCGATATGGGCTACACGAAGACGCAAAGAAATAATAAAGCGATTACTTTCCGTAATCCCTGCACAACCCCACGGACCACTTAACTAGGATGATTATGGCAGCGATATTAGAATTAAATAACTTAATTCCCTAACGTACATGGAATTGGTAATTTTCTTAACAAACTATAATTGACAGAAAAATAGGTGGTGCTAATTCTGTAAATCAGAGACAAAACGGATTAGAGAATTTAATGAGATATCTGCTATGCGACGCGTTGCTCTGTATAATCTCAAGAGTTTCCACTCTGAAACTTAACCAGCCATTGTTCTTATGCAATAATTCCATACCCTATCTCTTTCGAGGCAACTAGACAATAATCGTACTTAGATTTAAATACTTTTTACCCCCATACAAGCACTTCGTAAATGGATGCCAAATAAATTATCCAGTAATTTTAAAATACATGGAAGTTGACAATTTTGTCGGAAATTTTGAGTAAGAAGCCGTACTCATCTGCATAATATTACTGGTAACAAGAAAGAAGAAAAAATAAAAACTAAAGTACCAAAGGGTAGAGAGAAATGCACGTACAAGAAACAAAGGCACCTAGGCTAAATAGTATCTTCTAAAGACATGTTTCAGACTTTCATTCATGTAACACAATGTGCGCTTCATATCGCTGATTTAATTTGTATTTGCATGGCGATTCAGTAAATGATATTTACCGCCTACTGGTAGACTGAGAACAAAATTATTTTTATCACTCTCGTTGCTATTTCTACAGATGCATTGTAAAGCGGAATAAAATAGAATATCTCCAGGTATAATACTCCTTTACCTAATGAGCTAATAAGAGTGTGTAAGAGAGTCGACGAAAATTCAAGTCCTCCTAGTCCTCCGAAATAATGGTTTCACTGACAACCTAGTGCTTCGTTGGAAATCCCAACGTTTTCACTGACAGTGAGGAAAAAATATACATCTGGAGGTGCAAGGCCTTTTAGAGAGAGAGAGAGAGAGAGAGAGAGAGAGAGAGAGAGAGAGAGAGAGAGAGATTATTACCAGTAACACAACAAATTAGAAAGTTATACACCTAATGTTTCTTTGCACTAAGATTTATATCGTTGGCTTTTGCCCGTGGGTTGCTAAAGACCATAGTCCAGTGTATAACCTCAGGGATGCTATTATTATTTATGACATTAGCCATCATCCTTGGCTTGACGTAAAAAAGAAAAAAAAATGTGAAAAAGAAAAAGAAAATAAGGATGTAAAAGGACGGCGCATACCACCTACAGTAACAGAGGGTTCTTGAAAGGAGGAGGATTGTAGAAAATCGTGAAAAAAAAAACTCCAAAAGCCTACATTAAGGTAGGAAAGGTACTTCAGCGAGCAATCACAGCATTTCCAATTTCTAATGTAATTCGCAAGGTTCTGCGTATAACATGACGTTCAAATCACACGAGAAGATAAAACCACCTGAACAATAATTAAACTTCGGCCTCCTTTCCTTGTTCAATTTCTGGTTGTTTGCCAAGGGTGACCTTGAGTTTCAGCGCCAAGAATGATTCATATTCAAGAGATAAATGAAACAGTTTTAGCCCTGTTGGTCTTTGAACACTGATTAAAAACTTTACGCATACTGGAGACTCCTGTGTACAATGAATAGGGTCTTATGTATGTTCTTGAAAATTGGTAAAGGATTAGAAGCACACATGGTAATAACAGATTGCTCAAAATACTCTTACCTCCCATCTTCACATCCTCCGTTCGTCACGCATGCGCAGGTACTTCACAAAACACCATTTTATGAAAAATCCCCAAACTGGCTTTCAGCTGTTGACTATTACCCACCAACGCGAACACTGAAAGCCTGAAATCTTTGCACATACGCTCACTTTGACGGCACAAAATAAGTTATCCTCCGCCAGATGTCTTACAAGGTAATATCTTTTCACCCAGCGCAGAACAGCCTTTCTCCCCTGTTTCCAAACTCCCCTGCGCGAACAATCCTCACTGCACCACACCTCGACAATGAGTCCCATTATGATATACACCAGCGTATCACGACATTAACATATGGCCGCGGGGTCACGATGTGCAATGCAAACACAACAGCCGCCATTTGGCCAGATTTTCGTTCGCCTTGTGCGCAGGCAGTGAGAATAACACAGACTTCTTAATTAATACTTCAGTAGGAAGTGAAACGAAAAATGTGGAGAAAAGAAGAGAAACACAAAATCGGGTCAAGGCTTCGGGGCCATTTGCGAATGCAACGCCAATCTAAGATCATATACTAAATAGGCCTAAATTACCCAATAACAGGGCGGCCTTCAAGAGCTAATTGCGACGGAGAAGAAACTTTTTGTTTCTGTAAATCACTCAGGAGCGTTGGATGGATGCAAGTTATTTGTTAAGCTTTCCTATATTCCCTTGCTGACGCTGTTTAGAAAGGGCAAAATTCTACGTATTTCGTTTAATAGTAACGGTTTCATATATCAACCCAAATACAAATTTACGCCATAACAAAACCACCAATTTACTATGCGCACAAGTTATACAACATTGTCATTTGCACTTTTGGACAAAGTAAAGCGCTAATTTCTAAAGTGCAAAATTAACAGGCGTATAGACTGAGCTTCAAGAAGAAAATGGGTCTCTTGGGATTTCGTCAGTTTTAGACGAAAGCAATTAAAAACTCGTCAAGTCGAGAGCATTCCTTGAGTGACATTCTGAAAAGACATGACACGTTTTTTTTCAAGTGTAACCTTAACCTCGAAAATAACGCGGAAGAACTGTGAGTTTTCCGTCAAAATTAAGCAGGCGAACTAAAAGTGAAAAGGAAAGTGAGACGCCATGCAAATGACTTTCTATGAGGAAAAATTTTTCCTTCTTGAAATTCTGTGAGAAAAATAAATGACTACATTTAAGAGTTATTATACTAAATGTACCTTACTTTACTCAAGCATTTTCTCTTAAGACTAAAAGTCACGAACGGAACACTGTATATTCCTTATTGCTTCTCTAATTTTAATTAGTAATCGGAAAAACTTTAGAATTCTTCGATAACAATGCAAAATACAAAAGCCATAAGAAAAATATAAGACATAACGAGAATTATTTTTTCCCGCAAATCCTTAAAGCAATTTGGAATTCATTTACTTTTCACGGCAATATCAGTCTACTTACAACTCCAATTTTAGCCCGATTAAGGCCACAGTATCCTCTGAATAGACCACTAAGAAAAAGTCTCTATGTACAGGCCCCACAATAAATCTTTCCTTGAAGTCATTGGAACATACTATAATCCACACTAATGCGGGTGTAAATATGTCCATTAACCATTTATCAATAACGAAACACTGTTAACATATTACAAAACTTTGACGAATTTCTTCAACATGGTACATCCGCGAGATTTTAAACCGTTCGCCTTAATCCAGTCAATAAAAGGCTTACACAAAATTTCACTTCTTTTCCCTAAACCCTAAAAAATATTCTAACATCCAAAGATAATGGAAACATTCAGTTACTGAAATCCAAAAGTGAAAGATTCAGTGTTCAAACAGAACCAGTTACACTGAGCGTCAAGAATGATCATTTTCAAAATGAAGTGGTGAGCATATATAGTCACTAAAATTCGACGAAACAATTATTATTATTTCAGTAGATGAAACCAGTTCACATGGAACAAGCACAAAGGGGCCACTGACTTGAAATTCAAGCTTCCAAAGAATGTTGGTTGCAACCTCCCACCAGTAACTGATCCTGTTACAGAGCCAGTGATTTTTCATCGCCCTGGGGGAGACGCGAACCCGAGACATTTGAGTGGCATGCCACGACACTAGCCACTATACCAGCGGACCAGCTAATGGACTTGACGAGAAAATAAAATGCTTTGAGATTAGATCCTGATAGCGGCCTACGTGCGAATACATTAACCAGCATCATGCCACTAGTAACGCTACCTACATCTACCTATACATTACCAACCTACTCATACTATAGACATCCGATCCGCCCAAACACAACGTACACCTAAGCACTAATATCTTAAGACGATCCCCTACCCACATCGAACGACGTTGAACCAAATTACATCTATACACTACCATTTGGCAACCATACAATCTGATAAAATGTTTCTGGTTAATATATAAGTGGAAGGGAAAACATTAGCCTCAACAGTAAAGAAAATCTCGCTATTCTTTAAGTTGCATCATTCTAACTGGATACACAGACACACGCATATATAAATTACCTAAACTTTAAAACATAAAGAGAAAATGTAGATTTATTTTAAATAAAACGATAAAGTCTTTTGGAAATTGAACCTTATCGAAAAGAAAGCGGAGGTTTATACACTGGTTACGACGAATAAGGTTCTGTATTTCCTGATGAATTCGGAATCATAACATATATTTACACACTGACAATTTCGGATGCAAAAGAACTACATTAAAAGATTTTGCATAAACATTTTTAGGAATCTCTAAAAACATCTAAGCGGATAGAATGTTACTCAATATGCATAAATGTATACTTATGAAAATTTTATGAATAAAAAAGAATCAGCATTGTATTATGAAATTCAGCAATATCTGAAAAACGATTCTAGAGTCAACACTTGCCTTCTTCGCTCTGAATAAAGTAAATAGTTCGTAAGCAAGTAACAATAAAAAATTTGTCGAAAGATTCCTAACAAAGAAACTCAAAACCGTGAAATATTTCCTCCATTCTCAAGCATTTTCAAATTTTTATGATTTTGCTCACAGTGAAAAAGAAAAAAACTTTTGAGGGATTATCTGTCTGAGGTTCCACTTCCAAATTCTTTTTCGGAACAGTTGATTTCTGTACCACTTACAATACAATTTTATGAGGATATCGTTCACTGAAGCAGAGAGACTGCTCAAAACTGTTATTCTTACGACATAAAAAAAAAGACTCAACAGGTGCCACCACAAGTACTTCGAAAAGTCCTTGGAACAACTTTCTTAATGATGACCCTTTAATCAATGGTAACTATAGTCCACAGAAAGATTACAAAAGACGGGGCTGAATGTCACTTTTCATATTTATTCTAAAAGACTCTCATACAGGTGTTAACCCATTAGATAAACTAGGTCAGAGGTAATGATCAACAACTCCCCCCATTTCTCTCTCTCTCTCTCTCTCTCTCTCTCTCTCTCTCTCTCTCTCTCTCTCTCTCTCTCTCTCTCTCTCTCTCCTATTTTTCATATTTGCTGTAAAGACTAATTAAACACAGTACTTGGAATAAAAATCAAAACAAGATGAACGACGTTTAAAAATTTAGATTTACTTTAATATTTATTTTTCAAAATATTCTTATTACTTTGAAATAAGCACTAATTAACGACCCCGACATACTGATATATAAAATATTCTTGGTAACATATAACTGGCCGAAAAAACCTGTCTTCGGTGTCAATGTTTATTTTGAGACTACCTTAAACACTGCAATATATATCGAATCAAAGCTGGAGCCTGAGCGAGAGAGAGAGAGAGAGAGAGAGAGAGAGAGAGAGAGAGAGAGAGAGAGAGAGAGAGAGAGAGAGAAATTAATATCTTAACACAAAGGTCAGTCAACGAAACTTATTACGTATGAGATCAAAACTGGAATGTATTTATCACATTTCTACATCTGAAGATGTTTTTCCGGACGTTTTAACAGATCTATCGCCACGACCTCTGTTCATACTTAGATCTCAGAACTGTTTGTTGTACTTATAAGTAGACCATTTAATTCTGGACATTCATTCTCAAGTCGTGTGCCTAATAATTCTTCTTCCAGCTTCCGTTATTGTTTCTTCCATTACTACCTCGTTCACAGTCTCTTTGTACACCCATTAAAAGACTTTTGTTCATCTCTGCCGTTCGCACTCAAATCCCAGTCTGTTCATTCTTTGCCTGTCAGCTCCAATCTTGCCAACAATTCTGAAACAGGATCCTGAAAATGAGTTAATTCAGTGCACCAAATATATAACTCAGAGTTTTTTGTTTCTTCTCACAGCCAATACTTAAGCTCATTTTCGGTACTCCGATTATTTCAAACTTGTGTTCAGAGATCACAAGGTTCAAATGGTTACATCTGCCTCAAAAAAATTAGGGGCTTTGTTTACATGTCGTCAGTTCTTGTCGTTAACACGGCGTTTAAAGCTATATGTTTGCCTGGTCTGCCCTGTTTAGAATGTTCTCAAATCTAGTTTCTTCATCTCTCGTTTACCTACTTTGCATCTGGTCTATTCTACAAAAAAGAACACTATTGTTAATATAACTTACTACGACATTAATGGTTCAAGTATCAAAAGGAAAAATAAGGCGCAAACAAGAACACAGCCCTCACGACCCTCTTCTTCTTCTCCTTTGAGTAAGAGGCCTTTGACGCAATCTTCCCAACAGTCACGAGTGTCCCGTTTCGTTTCATTTCCGAAGAATTAAATGATTACTTGTGGGTTTCACCTTCGAGGCTCAAAAACCGATAACAAAAGATGAGAAGCTGGCAAGGGCACCATCTGGGACTGAGGCAGGTGGCATCTGAGACAAAATCATAGCGTGAGAGGATTTCTCCAAATTATTTTTGTAAACTTGTTACTTAGGAACCAAGTGTTGCATCAGAAATTCTTTATTTCTTGAGATAAATTGAAAAGACCATATCAGCTGAAATTGAGAATACAGGCAATAAAGCAACCAGACCCAATCCAATATGTACTGCCAGGATCCCATGAAGGCGTACATTCTCCTCCACAGGTGTCACATTACAACACTGAGAGACCATCCACAAGCGTTGTGTTAAATTCCTCTGCATCTGGAGAAAAGAAACTGTTACAAGTTAGCAAGCACGTGTGCACGTCCCTTTGAGTTATTGGAAATGCATCCGGAAACACCTGTCAAGTTATTTTAACTGCCTATTTGACACAGGTGTCAAGACCAAGATAGCCTTGCGAAGCCATTATATCTCGGTTCTTCAAGGAACCCCAGTGGCCTAGACACCAACACACTCACTCACACACTTTCGCTCTCAAGTTTGTTGGCGGGTAGACGACGAGGCGCCTCCTGAAGGATCTGGGCGTCCTGCCAGGTGGCACCTTCGAGTAGGGATCCTTTTCTCTCTTTGCCTCTCTCTCTATTGACATGTTTCAAGTATTTAAAAGTTGTCACTAGCATTGACAGTGCAATATATGTGTCTAAATATGTATGTATATAATTACATATATATGCATACCTATACATATATCTATATATATATATATATATATATATATATATATATAAATTATATATATATATATATATAATTATATATATATATATATAATGTATATATATATATATATATATATATATATATATATATATATATATATATATATATATATATATATATATATATATAGAGAGAGAGAGAGAGAGAGAGAGAGAGAGAGAGAGAGAGAGAGAGAGAGAGAGAGAATGTGCGTATATCTACACACTGGTATGAGTGGGAGAGTAGGTAGAAACAGAAAGAGGGAGAGAGGCTACTCAAATTATGCTTCTATATACGCCTTTAATCTTTTTTCACATCTACAAGCCGGTCTTAAGCAGATGGGGGAAAAACACCATCATGTGCATGAAGGCTATCATACATTACTCTTTGCATGAGTCAGTGCATGACTCAATCTCCAACGGAGGCCACAAAAAAGTCCTCAGAAATTTAAAGAAGATTCTTGGGAGTCGAAGTTATTTCCAGTTTTTACGAATACCTAAGAGGCTCGATTGCTAAAAGAGTACTTAAAAAAACACACTTCAAATTTGAGGGTTCTTGGACGGTGGATGTAGCCGTAAAGTTGTGGAATGAGAAAACGTATTGTAAATTGAATGAGAATGGTGAATACTTTAAGATGATGGCGGAGAGAAAATAAAATTGGTGATTTTCTTAAAGTGCTTTAGTCTTTAGAATTAAGAGGTGAGTCACAGAATAGGTTAAGCAAGGAGGGTACCAAGGATGTGTGGAAAAGATTGGGAAGGCAATATAGGTAATGCATGAAGGAGCTGTTGAACTAATATTCCTTTGTAGAAACGATGTAGATTTTAAATACAAGTGAAAAAGACGTTTGAAGCTGCTACGATGAACTGTTTGCATTAAGCAAATTATGTAAGGAAAACTGAAAGGTTGAGAAATTTACAGATAAGTAAAATAGGTGGTAAAAAATTTAGCATACTTGAAAGGGTGGATCGCAGTATTTTGAGATGTTCTGGTTATGAGAAAAGAAAGGAGGTCGATAGGCTGGAGAAAAGTGCATAATCTGGAAATACCAGGAGCAGAATAATGATGATCAAAGAAAGCACTGGGTAATGGAGTGAATACTGTACCGCAAAGGAAGGGCTTTTATATTTAAGAAACATTAGTAATTGCATGAAACGAGGTGAATTTCACAATGAGTATGTGTTGATCGGTTCAAATAGTGCTCATGACCTCTTAAATTTACGAAGTGACTATTGCCGTGGATATTTTCTACCCAAAGAGCTCACGCACGATTCATTAGCCAAGAGTATGAATGTGGCACTGACCGCTGTGAAAGGCGTGCTCATGTCCTCATTAGTTCTTCCATCATATTCACGGTAAAGGGGTCATTCGAATGAAATGCTACCATCTGAATCACTGGTGAGTCAGGAAGTTGGGTAAAACTCGCTGGTATGTTAGGCGGCAACCTTACCAGGAAAAACCTCAGGTAGAGAAGTACTTGAGTTCCAACTTCTTTTATGACTTGTGTGGGTAAATTGGCAGCTCCTGGCCTATCATTTGAGAGACCGGGGTTCGATCCCGATGTGTCAGAAATTATATATATATATATATATATATATATATATATATATATATATATATATATATATATATATATATATATACAAATTATATATCAGGGTAAATCTAAAATCATGTAAGAGTTCTGTGAATAAGTGAATACGGTGATGTTTTTCGTACATCAGTGAACGTGTGTGTATATATATATATATATGTATGTATGTGTGTGTGAATGTGCATAAAGTACTTTTTACGTGGATATAATAACAAACAGAAGACGAAAATAATATGGAAACACAAAGACACAAACACACACCCACACATATGTGTGTGCGTCTGTTTGTGTCTTTGCCAATTCCGGCATTTCATAGGCATTGATTTCTTTTTATATAATTTATCAGTTAATTCGTAGACGTATTTATGTTCTACGCTTAATTTTCAGGTATAAGTTCAATTAATTATGGCTACGGTGTATAAGGATGTTAATGATTTTACTTTTAAAGCCTACGTAATTTATAAGTATATATTATAAGTATATAAATACTATATATATACTTATATTATATAAGTATATATATAGTAGTAGCTTACTCTACAGCAGCTATAGCGGAGTGTGTGGAATTCACATCTTGGTTTATTGTTCAGCAAAAAAAAAAAAAAAGGATCCTCTCATGAATAAATATCCAGTGGCGACTGATTGACTGGAATATTCAATTATTTTATGCTTATCATTACAACAATCATTAATAACATGAGTGTGTCACGTGGATATTTATCATTGTTCTACAGCTTGATGACGGCACACCTGAACCACATATCACAAAATAACACTAAATGTTATAATAATATGGACGGGGTCTTCTCAAATATCATGGTTGTTCAACATAGTTAAAATATAATAGCAGAAAACTGATACATAACATACAGATAAATGCCAGAGATCAATATAAAAGTTATAAACACCAGAAAAATATAAGATATTCTTGACACTTACTGAGTAAAGAGTACCAACAACGACACACGCGAATATCCACAAAAGGGAATTATTATTTCAGAAAACATGCAATGATATTTGCGAGCTTGATATAACAGGGCCCTCGATACCAGTAACTGCCACTGATTGCGATCCTCCAATCCTAAGGGCCCCAATACTTTAACTCACAGTAAAAACACCATGAAGTCCGATTCAATTCAAAACCTGTTAATCAATGAGGGCTACTGATATAAGAGACCCTGTACTGTACGAAGACTATTGTCATTAAACATGAAAAGGTTGGAATCCAAGAGTGATATGGCGGTAGAGCCAGGATCTAAGAAAAAGTAATTCCTGAAAGATTATGAAATCAAGCACTTTATATATATATATATATATATATATATATATATATATATATATATATATATATATATATATATATATAAAAGCATTAAGCTACAAACGTCCTTTAATATCAATTCGCTCTACCTCGAAATAATATATTTTCATATATGTTACCGAAAGGAATTTTTTCCTTATTATCAACTAAAAATTCCCCTTCGGTAACATATATGAAAATATATTATTTCCGAGGTAGAGCGAATTGGATATTAAAGGACGTTTGTAGCTTAATGCTTGTATATGAATCACGGCGATGTGATAAAAAAAAAAATATATATATATATATATATATATATATATATATATATATATATATATATATATATGTATGTATGTATATATGCATATATAAATATGTGTGTATAATATATATATATGTATATATATAATACATATACATACATACATACATATATATATGTGTGTGTGCGTGTGCGCGGTTGTGAATTATATAAAGCTCACATTCTTGTATTCCCATTGTTACCCTCCCCCTTTCTCTCTTAAACTGTTTTTTCCTTCATGCGTCCCCCCGAGCTAATCCACTATTCCCGATGCCTGCACCCCCTTCCAAGCCCTCTGTTAAAGCCCAAACGTGACCGAATCGCTTCCGTTAAAGATCAGAGTCTGAGCTGCTTTCTTCAGAGACAAGGTGGGAAGGAGGAGGGAGAGAAGAGTGGAGGAGAAACCTAGGAGGCGAGAGGGAGAAAAAGAGACAACTATGAAGAAAGAAGGAAGTGAGGACGCGTGGAAAAGGCGACGGGGAGATAAATTTTAGGATGAGACAGGGAGAAGAGGAGGAGCGACTAAAGGAGGGGAGACTAAGAGAGAAGGGGTGAGGGGAAAGGGAGAGAGAGAGAGAGAGAGAGAGAAGGGGGATCATGGCCAACAGAGGTCCACCAAAAAGCACGGGTAAATAGCGCGTTGATATCGGCTATATAAGGGATAATCGCCAATAACGATCAGCGACCCGGCAATAAAGTGACGGTAGTTTAGAATTATGTGACGTCAGCCTAAGTGGAGGCTTCCTCCCGGCTCGAGAATAACAAAAGATTTGGAGGGACAATTAGAGCACATAGAAGGACTAGGCAGACGGATACACAGATACCGAACACAGATAAAAGATACACGCACTTACAGAGAGAGAGAGAGAGAGAGAGCATGTCTTCTGAGAGATAAAAGCATGTCTTCTGAGAGAGAGAGAGAGAGAGAGAATCATGTTTTTAGAGAGAGAGAGAGAGAGAGAGAGAGAGAGAGAGATAAAAGCACGTTTTGTATGACAGAGAGAGAAAGAGATAAAATCATGTCTTCTAAGAGAGAGAGAGGGAAGAATAACAAATCCTATTTACCTACAATGGAGAGACATAGACAGCATGTATGCTATGTCTCTATACAGTTAACACTTACCTTCGAAATATCAACAAACCGTTGAAACAAAAGTGACGTAAGCGCTTAGCCGTGAGTCAAGGAAGTCTGCTCAGAACGGACAGACCAAACGGTGTATGTCATCTTGTGGATGATTAGCTAATTGCCTTGCGTGATGTTTACGTCGGATTAGTCATTCAGTCTCACAATGAATGGGATCAGTTCAAGAAATTTTTTAATTTACCTTAAAATTTGCCTTCTTTCATTCCGATTTACCTCTCAATTACTCAACAATTCATACTTCACAAAGGGAAATTATCAATAAGGTATCAAACGGAATAAATTTTCATAACAAGAAGACAATAAACAATCAGTTTCTCATTCTGTATTTTAACTTTCTGCCAACGCATGTGATACAACGAAGCAAAAAATCATACATGCTGGGTGCCAAAACTGACACACAGAAAGAACGCCTCGTAAAAACGCAGTACAAACAAACAGAAAATAACCTCCCTTTTAATGGCAAATGGAACATCCGTACCACCCGTTACTTATCTACAAGTCTTACAAGTCAGCCGTTCTTGTCAGATTCGTTTCTCTCTCAAACACAGCTGGAGAGCTTCGAAGGGAAAGTTGTAATCAGTTCTACTATTTCCGTAGGATGTTTCTTGAAGGTCAAAGGAGAGGAGAAGGTTGCAGCATCCATTACTCCGTTTAGAACTGCTTCTGGTAATACTACTGGTAATAATAATAATAGTAATAATTCTCTACCTTTTTTGCCTTACAAGGGAAGACGCTACCCTTCCGTTTTCAATTTGGGATTGGCGATGTGGTTGCTAGCCACATGACACTGGCCCCACCATGGGTTACTTTTACTTAGGAGCCGACGCATCTGACATTTCTTTTTGGCCACCTACAGAAATGCTGACCAGATCCATTACTGAATAATTTAACAAATCCAAATACTAAGAACAAATAAAGTATTACAGCCTTTGTCGATATATGCGTCAATAATAGCAGTCCTGAGTCAAGATGTCCTCCTGGGCGATGTAAGGAACATCCAACAATTTAAAAGTTATTATACATCACACCAGTTCAGTTCAAAATCAGTCTAGTTCCCTAATGCCTGCAGAACAAAAATATAACAGACTGGTAAAATAATAAGAAGGCCTAGTTCATAAAAGTTTTTTTTTGAAACCGCAACATTTTAAAATATCAATGAAATACACAATCATGATGTAGTTAATTTTCCTCTGTACCTCATTCCCACGATGTTATGATAGCGAAAACGAGAGAGAGAGAGAGAGAGAGAGAGAGAGAGAGAGAGAGAGAACTTTTTTTTTTTTTTGTCAGAGCGGCGATTGTTTAACGTACGGAAAGATTCATCCTGAAACAACAGCGCATTCTGACTGCATGAGGTATTCAGCGATATTCTCGTCCTTTCTTTTTATCCACAATCATCCTCTTCCCTCCCTTTCCCCTCTTATTTTTGTCCTACCGCTTTCCTTTTCTTCCTTAAGAAAATCAAGATAACATATTCCTATTGTTCCGTCTCACCCTCGTGGGTGCCACGGGAGCCTATATTACACTATAAACTATGATTTATCAGCTCGGTCCGGTGACATTACTGTCTGGGGCCTGTCATAAAGTCTCATGTCGGAACCCTTAGTGTCTATACGTTGCTTGATGTTTAGGGACGATCTTTACTAACAACTGAAACGATTACCCTGGTTGGATTTCTAGTGTTAATAAAAATCTTCCATTTTAATAAACAAACTAATTTACCTATTCAAAATTAGATGAATTTTATGAATTTATTATTTATGCATATTGCCATTTTGTCTATTTACGGCGTAAAAACTAAGCTGATGATTCTACAAGCCTGTTTGGCCTTTTACTATTTGACTTTTATTAAAGCTGTTCAGTCAGGATTCATCATGACTGAAGAAACATTAAAAGCCGAAACAGCTAAGCGAATCGATAAAACTAAAAGCGCGTATTCTAACTTAAAACAACACCAACATATTTCATTATTAGAGTTCGTTCTCACACTCACTCCAAAGGAACCCCGAAGCCGCTTACCAATCACAGGACACCTCTGACATTTTCGACATATGAAGAAGAGTAGGGACACCTTCCAGTAAATCACAGTTGTGACCGAATAATGACACACTCATAAAATACAGCAAATCTCTTTAAGGAAGTGAGTAAGAAGACCTCAGCAGCTGCGGGCTTCTTCGTCCCCTTAAACAGCACCTTTGATGCACACGCAAACAAACACTTCTTACAGAACTGCTCGTTATGCCGACCATTTCCTATCTCAAGTGGCCTTCCTGCAATACTCATATGGGTATTGATACCTAACCTCTCACAAACCGGTATTCGTTCAGTCTCTCACTCCCTGTTTGTCAATATATATATATACAGTATATATATATATATATATATATATATATATATATATATATATATATATATATATATATTATATCTGTGCGTATATACACGTTACGTGATTATTAACTTAACTAAAAAAATAAACCAGCAAAACGTTAGAAAGCTTTCAACAATGACGAAAAACAGAAAGAAAAGCTCATAAACACAATTAGCTAGAATTACAATTAAGTCTTATGATTAACGTACAACTTAATGGCACAATGAGCAATTACTGACTCAATGAATTCGCTGATTCTTGAAAGAAAAAAGATAAAAGATAACTACGATACCTTATGAAAGGGGAAAGCGCACAAGGAACGTGTTGCAGGGAGTGATATGCATTATTCCTCACAGCTCAGACTGGCTTCGGGTCTGCCTGGTGCCCTCTGTCTGCATGCCCCCAAGTGATATTTCCGGTGTCTCGGAGGACCTGAGAATCAACAAGTGTGGGATCCCCGAGTGGAGATAATACCCCCGAGAACTTCGAGAGAATCCTCTGATGAAATGTGATTCATGGGAAAACTTCTGAAACGTGTAATTATATACGTGTATATACGACTTAGCCGGATTGGAGAGTGGAAATAGTCTTCTTGGCAGTCACACCACATTTCTTTAATATTACCACCGCAACAATCATAATTACAACTGCTTATTCTAAGCAACTACAATCCGTTCATTCACGAGAATAAATATACAAAAGAACATCTGTGATCAACACATTTCTGCATTTGCACCGGAAGCATTAAACAGCATATGAAAAGAATAATTATCTAGACGACAAAACACGTCATCGACGCCCAAGAATTGAAGTCATATCATAATTAATGCAAAAATCTTTTTAATAATTGATCGTTTAACACCGCAAGACATTTAAGATTTTTTCATACTCTTCACGTTTCAGGTCACACTCGGCATTCATACTGATTCAGCATGGTCAGCGTTAAGGTTATAAACAAGTACATTTATTATGATTCACGGCTAGCTACTGAGCAGAGTAACGAATGTGGGCGTTATTCGCTGAGTAAATCAAAAATGCATCGTAGTTGTTAACGGAAAACCGTATCAAGCATGACGTCCGTTTATGTGACAAGAACAACAAAGATCACAAGTCTTTGTACACAGAAACAGACTGCTTATTATTCCTCGTGCCAAAATTCTTTCGAGGTTGAAGTACCTGAAGGCAGGCAGGAGGTCAAGTTTTATCAGGAATTTTAACATAGCCAATGGAAAAGCTTTTCTGCGAATACTAATAACACAATAGCCTTATTTAAATCTTATTGATAAGTCACGAAAATTTTATGCACAAAGTTTGCAGAAACTACACCACTTTTTAAACTACATTTGAACAAGTTGATAAAAATTTCCCTAAAATTAAAAATATATTGACTTTCTACAGACTAATCAATGTCTTTGAGCAACCTGGCCAAATGCTGGTTAACTAGCGAAACAAAACAACGCAGGTCTCTTTACAAACCCTTTCCTGTATTTGACCCGCCACTAAGGACTGGGTATTATTATGTTAATAATCATTTTCAGTTTTCATCATATCAAGGTCGGTCTCCTTTTCAAATCATTTATTGTTATCAACATCTCTATTAATAACATTTTGTAAGGGCACTTGTAAAAGCCTAGTCCTTAACATTTATTCCATAGACTTGCGCTCAGTGAAAACCTAAAACCACTAAAAAATACTTTTCTCATCAAAGGCAAAGCGAGGACAGAAATCAATTCTGAAGCAGGAAAGCCAAATTAGAGGCAACTGAATAGTGTAAAGACTAACAGAAACAAGTAAAAAATGCGCCCAAGTTTCTTCGGCGCAATCAAGTTTTCTGTACAGCGTATAATGCTGCATGAAACTTAGCCACGGCCCATCAAACTCTCAGTCGCGGCCCATGAAAATTTCAGCCACATCCCAGTGGTGGCCTGTGTTGTTGGCACCTATAACGGTGCCAGACGCACGATCATGGTTAACTCTAACTTTAAATCAAATTTAAATAAAATAAAAACTACTGAGGCTAGAGGGCTGCAATTTGGTCCGTTTGATGATTGGATGGTGGATGATCACCTTACCAATTTGCATCCCTCTAGCCTCAGTAGTTTGTTAGATCTGAGGGCGGACGGACAGACAAAAGCCATCTAAATAGTTTCCTTTCATAGAAAGCTAAAACTAACTTCTCTGTACCATTTGTTGTTCGACTTGTCTTCATAAATATAAATCTGTATGCCTGAATGTATTCTTGATTTAGCTTACCACAGAAGCATAGAGTTTCGTAAGGCAATTTAAAAAAAATAAGTGCATGCAAGCCCTTTCTTAATTTTAATTTAATCCGCTTTATCCTGTCCTTGTGTGTATGAGAACGTGAAAGAAAGCATTCACACCACCCCGGAATAAGGCAGAATGTTCAGTTCCTGTAGAGAGAGAGAGAGAGAGAGAGAGAGAGAGAGAGAGAGAGAGAGAGAGAGAGAGAGAGAATTTCCATTGAAATTGCCTCTAGAAGTGTGACTGCGAGAACAGAATGGACAGGCCAGACGACCTCGAGATACATATGCGAGATGATGACGATGATGAAGATGAGTCATCCGAGGCTTGGACCAGCATCCCTTGGCGCACTTTCTCTCTCTCTCTCTCTCTCTCTCTCTCTCTCTCTCTCTCTCTCTCATGGTATACCTACCTATCTCGTCATGGTATAAGAAGGAATCTCTCTCTCTCTGTCTCTCTCTCTTCATGGTATACCTACATATCTCCTCATGGTATAAGTAAGAATGTCTGTCTGTCTGTCTCTCTTTCTCTTCGTAGTATACCTACCTGTCTCCTAGTGGTATAAGTAAGAATCTCTCTCTCTCTCTTCTCCTAATGGTGTAAGTAAGAATATCTCTCTCTCTCTCTCTCTCTCTCTCTCTCTCTCTCTCTCTCTCTCTCTCTCTCTCTCTCTCTCTCTCTCTCTCTCTCTCTCTCTCTCTCTCTCTCTCCCTCTCTCTCTCTCTCTCTCTCTCTATATATATATATATATATATATATATATATATATATATATATATATATATATATATACACACACACATATATATATATATATATATATATATATATATATATATATATATATATATGCTTACCTACCTATCTCCTTATTGTATGAGTAACGAGAGAGAGAGAGAGAGAGAGAGAGAGAGAGAGAGAGAGAGAGAGAGAGAGAGAGAGAGAGCTCTTTGGCCCCCACCCCACTCCCCAGGGACATTGGAGTGCCATCATTCCGTTGGTGATTCACAATATCTTTCGTGTCCTGCTGGTTCAGGATACACAAGGAGCCTCTGGGTGGGTGATATTAAACCTAATCCTCTGATGTCAATCAACAGGGGTAATAACGGAGTAAAGCAGAGAGACAGCGGCTCTCTCTCTCTCTCTCTCTCTCTCTCTCTCTCTCTCTCTCTCTCTCTCTCTCTCTCTCTCTCTCTCTCGGGCCTCTAGGTCATGGGTAAGTGAGGGAGAGGGCGGGAAAGAGAGTAAAAATACATGAGGGATGAAAGGAAAGTTTATGTACAAAAAAGGGTGAAAAAGATGAGGAGAGAGAAAAGGTTCTGAAGGTCAAGCCCTGCGCGTGCGCAATATCCCATGACCTTAAGGGGTTACACACCTAAGACCCTCGTTCCACACGCTGGAGAATACAATTCACCGGTTTGGGAAAATCAAAATTTTCTAAATACTCAAACTTTGTTTGGTCTTGGTGTTTTCACTTTCGTCTAGACTATGTACTAATTTCCTTCGCCGTCTTTACTTTAACTGGTAAAAGATTTGAGTAACTTACTCCTGAGTAAATATACTTTATAAATTACTTTACCAATCCTTAAGATTGTAAGATTACATACGTTATTGCTTTAAACAGTTTAATTTCAAAAATAATAACATGAATTTTGCTCTTTAAACAGGTCAACACAATGGCTACATGTCAACAATAAATTTGAGTTTCAAGCAAAGTAATATGCTTTTCCTCCAAAGGTCCACATTCATACTTTTTCTTTAACCGCAAGTTACGGGAAAATGCAAAAGATTCTGAGTCATTTTCAAATTTTGCTATTTCATGTTTTGTTTTGTTTTTATATTCTGTTTTCATACTGCAATTTAAGTATGTTGAAATCGAACACATTATGGAATATCCTTCAAAACGATTAAATTTCTCAGATCTTCAAAATGCAATTCACATTTTAAAAACCTCGAAAACATCCTTTTTCCCAGTGATGCAATATACAATACCACCGGTCTGAGCTCACATTTTCGGTGGTGGACTACCAGATGCTGCATTGTTAAAGTTCTCTAAATTTTGAAAGAATGGGAAAAAATATAAATCTACGTCAACGGAGGTAACCTCGTTGTTGACAAAGAAAGAGAGAGGGGGGAAAATGAAAGTGAACTAATGAAAAGTATTCTGTTTGCTGACGCCTTGCAACACTCGTCGAGATATATTATATTTGGCTCCCAATCCCTCAAAATCAGAGGTTCTCGTAAAATTGCATTTCTGAGTAATAGTTTGAAGAGTCCGGGAAGGCTGAAAAAGACGATTATATTTGAAACTTTAGAAATTATATTACACAAAAATTTAATTTTGTTTGAGCATACAAGTGGACATATATAAAACAGAAACTGCATCCATTTAAAAACAAATATAGAAAACAGGAAATGTCACGACAAAATAAAATTCAGTATTTTATTTCAAGTGAATTTCATGAAAAAGAAAAAAGCAACAGATTTCCTCCGAAGCCCACTTCAAGGCAAGGAGGCTCTCAGACATACACAGAACACACATCAAGCGACTCTGACAATCCCACAGGGAGAAAGAGAAAGTCATCATCAAGAGGACTCATCTGTATCTATCTAAGAAACAGATGAGAAAAGAATAGGTCGCTGGCACTCCGCGAGGCGAGGCGAGAGACTGAGGGCCGTTCCCATAGGTCTCCCGCCACACCCGCCCTAGGAAAGAGAAAGATGGTACTCGTAACACAATGGAAATTGATCGCAAGACATTTCGGAATAATGCTCCGGCGATTTCCTTATTCCGGTGATAATTAGGTTGCGGCAGCAGAAACAGGAGGTTGCCAATGTTCCTCCTCTTATGTCAGTCTTTTTAAACACCTTCCACGGTACTGAAATATAGATTTAATATGATGACACCCAAAAGAGACAAACATTAAAAGTTTATATTGATAAATATTTCTGAATTCACTCTAAGTGAAAACAGGATATACGACTGATAACCTTCATATTTACACCTGTTATATACATAATTAAATTATCCCTATTACAAACTGACGAAACTATCTGATCTAAATAATTGTAGTGGAGAACTATTTTCTGTCAATACTACAAGAAATGAAGAGAAAAAAGGTTTTCTATTCATAAACTATGTTATTCTTATTTATTTTCTGGCCAAGAACATTCGAATACTTAATTAAAAGCGATGATTTCATGCCTTCCTAACCCATGAACTTCTATGTATTTACCTTCATTGAATGAAAGACTTCTTGAAGCGCTTAATATTCACTTTAGAGAAATTCCAACAAATTAGCGATATATAATCTTGGAAAACAGGTACTCATCTAATAAATAAAATAATGTGAATACATTTTTTTTTCCTCTTAGCGTGAATCATACTAGCCTACAAAACACACACACACAGATTAGTTAATGAGAGAGAGAGAGAGAGAGAGAGAGAGAGAGAGAGAGAGAGAGAGAGAGAGAGAGAGAATGAAAACTATCGTACTTAGTCTGTAACCTGCCCGACCTGCTTTCATGTTGTGGGTTTTAAAACCCCATTAACACCTCGAGAAGAAATCTATACGAGCGCTACCCCAACCTCCTCCGGAAAAAGCATTGTTCATATGCAAATGCTCGCCGAAGCCGGAGAGACCATTTCAACACTAACAATACAATAATGTCATGCACTGCGTCACTGTGCGCTGTGCACATGACATCTCAATGCTCTCTCTCTCTCTCTCTCTCTCTCTCCCCGTCTTCTTCATAGGAATTAAAGTATTCATGTTTGTAATCTCTTCAAGGTTTATTGTGATTCTCTGTCACTATTAGTCTATGTAATATTTTTTTTTATCAAATGCCATCTACCCTACATGTTCTTCGTTCTCATTTCTACGTCTCTCTCCGTTTTCTTAAGTTACTACTGGCGTCTAAACACAGTTTCAGCAGTAAAGGACAACTGAATTTTTCTAACCGTAACGAAATGCGGTAGGCCAGTATCTCATTTAATATTTGGAAGACAAGAAGGCAAAGAGAATAACAGCAAAAGTTAAGAATATTGTTTGAATTCACAAACCAAATAAAGGTTTCCTGGAAGGTATGTAGATAAGATACGATAGGATAAACGTTTCCACACACACACACGCACAAATAAAAATTTAAAAATTATAGAAAAAGTTAGTCTCGGAAAACATTTTGAAATAAAGCCAATTTTCTCAACCGACGACTCATAAAAATACAACTGGCTAACTCTCAACGTTCGCTGCATTTATAAACAGTAAATATTCAAACTGGCAACTTTTAGGAAAATTCTACATCTCAAGGGTTTACAGACCTTTCATAAATCCACTTTACTTTCATTCATATCATTGTAAGTGTGCGCCCATGAGAGAGAGAGAGAGAGAGAGAGAGAGAGAACTTCGAAATTTACAACAACTGCCTCTGAGTAAATGAATTCTCTCCTAGCGATTCTTATATGCGCACTGGAACAATAGAAAGAATTATCTGTTTATTTTCACTGACCCCTTATTAATGTTGAGACAAAACGCAGAGGCAATATGCTATTTGCAATTTGACGCACTTCTTTATGATGGAAATTTATACTACAAAATCACTGACTCTATTCCTGAATTCTTGAGCACAGCTTCACATAAACAAGCTTGATATAGGAATAAACTACAATTTTCTTTAGTATTAAATTTTTGGCCAAAAAATCTCCTCCAACAAGGAATCCATGCTCTACTTTTGTGGGCAAACATCAATGATCCGAAAGCATTTCAACTTTTGTCTAAAATTTAGTATATAATGATACTTAGGCAAAGGCTTCGTGAGAAAAAAATATATACATTAAAATAACAATGAAATACAGAATGCTTGATGCCATTAATTTTCCTCTGTATCTCATTCCCAAGATATTATGATAGCGAAAACTCGTGAGTGAGAGAGAGAGAGAAGACAGACAGACAGACAGACAGACAGACAGAGAGAGAGAGAGAGAGATTTTTTTGGTCTTGCAAACTCGTAACCTTCACCCATTTCAACAGGCAACAAATCCACACAGACAAAAGAAAAGATATCAATATACGAAATCGGCTGTCTTCAAGTCAGTCCAAACCACACAAAAGACGACAAGCCGTAGCATGAACGTACACCTGGGTCGTGTTTAGGTCTGTTAAGGCATCTCCACTCAAGAATGAAGATAAAGAGTGTTTCAAAATGATTAGGCTTCGTAGCATTCATCACCTATTCTCTCTCTCTCTCTCTCTCTCTCTCTCTCTAACATATGACTGGAGAGTTTCAAAATGATTAGGCTTCGTAACATTCATCGAACAAGAGAGAAAAAGTTTCAAAATGATTAGGCATCGTAGCATTCACCACCTATACATAACATATGACTGGAAAGTTTCAAAATGATAGGCTTCTGCCTCTCTCTCTCTCTCTCTCTCTCTCTCTCTCTCTCTCTCTCTCTGAAGAATTAGAGGAATTTACTTCTGGTGATAGAAATTCATTTCTCGCTATAATGTGGTTCGGATTCCACAATAAGCTATAGGCCCCGTTGCTAGGTAACCAATTGGTTCTTAGTCGCGTAAAATAAGTCTAATCCTTCGGGCCAGCCCTAGGAGAGCTGTTAATCAGCTCAGTGGTCTGGTTAAACTAAGGTATACTTAACTATCTCTCTCTCTCCGATATATGACTGAAGAGAAAGAGAGTTTCAAAATTATCAGGCTTCGTAGCATTCATCGCCTGTTTCTCTCTTTCTCTCTCTCTCTCTAACAAGAGAGAAAAAGTTTCACAATGATTAGGCATCGTAGTATTCACCACCTATGCATGCTCTCTCTCTCTCTCTCTCTCTATAGCATATGACAGGAGAAAAAGTTTCAAAATTATTAGGAACCGTAGCATTCACCACCTATACCCTCTCTCTCTCTCTCTCTCTCTATAGCATATGACAGGAGAGAAAAAGTTTCAAAATTATTAGGCACCGTAGCATTCACCACCTCCCCTCTCTCTCTCTCTCTCTCTCTCTCTCTCTCTCTCTCTCTCTCTCTCTATAGCATATGACAGGAGAGAAAAAGTTTCAAAATTATTAGGCACCGTAGCATTCACCACCTATACCCTCTCTCTCTATCTCTCTCTCTCTCTCTCTCTCTCTATAGCATATGACAGGAGAGAAAAAGTTTCAAAATTATTAGGCACCGTAGCATTCACCACCTATACCCTCTCTCTCTCTCTCTCTCTCTCTCTCTCTCTCTCTCTCTCTCTCTCTCTCTCATTACGATAGGCCCCATTTTCAGCCTTGAAAAAGTGTAGTTTATCAGAGACATGATCTACTTAAAGGGACCGAATTAATATCTATACTCACGGCACTTTCCGAAATCTTCAGATTCTCTCATTCCTTATCACGGAAATGACGTCATAGCCATTCACGACCTGGCAATCATTCGGTACATTAAATATGCTCATAGGAACTGAATGTAGGTCAGACCAACATCTCGAGTGGATGAAGTAATCCTGAAGAGGCCTATTAGGACACGTGCAGTTCGAGTGTTTGGAATATCTGAACTGGAGTCTGTTTGTGGGTTGGCTAGTGTGAGAAACTTTCATATGCCATTTACTTTTTCTTTACAGTAACCAAACACAACTGACATGAATATAAACAGTAACAGGTATATGACAAATAAAAACCATTATAAGCCACAGCACCCTATATTAAGCATATCTCCTTAAAACCAAACCATGCATGATTTTTAGTACTTATTTCCAGGTCCAAAATTTAATTTCTGTCTTTTTTTATAAAGCTCTGACTTCTATCTTAAGAGGTAGTAGATATCTGAAAGAGTAACAATGGACAAGATGATTTCCATGAGAAATTAGTCAACTAAGTCAACGTCCCAAGTTTATATATACATTATATATATATATATATATATATATATATATATATATATATATATATATATATATATATATATATATATACATATATATATATATATATATATATATATATATATATATATATATATATATATATATATATATATATATTCTTTCCCTTAAGAGGGAGCGAATAAGTCATTTAGGGATGAAGTCACTAGCTCCACCCCTTCCTAAACCCTGACTACTACAGCCCATAGCAATCAACTAACGGCCAACTTTCTCTGGTATGGCAAGGGTAGTATATACCACCTGACAGTATAAAAGAAATTTGCTGATAAACGTGAAGAAAATCCATTTGCGTAAACATATGCAAATTTACGCACGCACTTGATTTTATTAGTTATTTTACTAAACATGAACATTATTGTAAACCTCTGTAAATTAAGAAAACCACTGATAATAGCAAATATAATAAATTTGACCAATAATTAAGGAGTCCTTGGGTAAAAACCATAAAAAGTGTCCGTGACCTAAACCCATGGGTGACCTACCTGACCCTTTTCTGACTTGGGCATGACCCTGTATCTTCCTTGGCCCTCCTCTTCCTCTTCGCCCCTTTCGTCGACTATGACTATACCCGTGGGCATGACCCTCCTCCCTTCACTGCACCTTCTCTTTACAACCCAATCGAGTTTACCCGTACTTTTCCACGAATGGCCTTATGCCCTCATGGAGAGGGGTATTGCACCATGGGTGAGCATTTATCCATTTTCATTTCCAAAGAAATAAGATTTTCCTTGGAAAATACTCCGTGCATGGAGTCCCACAGTACATTTTTACACAAAATTATTCTTCTCCCAAAACATAATATTTCTATACCAAGTATAACGCATTCATGTCAGATTACATATCTTTATATCAAATACGTTTCTACTTTCAAATATTCATCTATTACCTACTTTTATTTTAAGTATTTTCCATATATTAGAAATTTCGTAAACATATTAATATCGAAATCCCACTTTTCAGAGTGCATTTATTCATATCCCCTAACTACAATGAAAGAGATCCTTTTTTTCTATTTATTAAACCATCTGCCAGGGTTCCAACAGGTACAGAATGATGACGCTCGCACAACCCAGGATCCTGCTAGGCTAACAGTGGTAAGTTTGGCATTTGGTTTCCACTGACAGTATATCAAAATTTCAGTCCGTTCTTCTGCACTTTATTAGGAGACATGAAAATAATAATATTAATAAGAGAGAGAGAGAGAGAGAGAGAGAGAGAGAGAGAGAGAGAGAGAGAGAGAGAGAATATGGCATATCATTTTACCCCGGTGGGTTAAGTATACTTCGTGGAGATCCTCCAGTATGCACTTTGACGAAGTACTGACTACTCATTTCTGTCAGCTTTCGTTTCCCCAGATGAAGACCCACAATACTCAACTATTACCCAAGGTACTTCATTAATTCCTCTGGTAAACGGAATATGCCGGATTTTAATGGAAAGGCGCCTATACAACTCTCTTCCTACCATGGCTGCCGTATCCGACGTGGGTTCCTAGGTTGAGACCCTAGGGATCTACTTTTGTCCCACGAGAATCAGTTGTCTGACGCCTGAAGGTGACCCAATAACCAATGTTCTCAAAACTTTGGCAGAGACAATCTAGTGTGCGAGTTCCCGTGACTGCACACACCTTCACGCAAGTTTTCCTCTACTTAGTTATATAACAAATTACTCATTGCGCTAATTTAATATTATTATGTACATTCAGACATTATGTGGTCTGATATGACCAGCAAGGGACTGTAATGATTTACCAGAGCCACAAAAGAAGTGAGAGAGAGAGAGAGAGAGAGAGAGAGAGAGAGAGAGAGAGAGAGAGAGAGAGAGAGTTGTGTGTGTGTGTGTGTGCGTGCATTCACTAGAGATCTACAGAAACACAACGACCATGCAATAAACTCCTGACTTCTCAGCGTACGGTTAAATGAGCTGAACAAGAGAGTAAGGTAAAATGAAACTGGAAAAATGAATGTCAGTACATATATTGGCTGAAAGAAAGTGGGTGACTAATATAGGGTTTGGACGAACATGTAATGAATGTAGAAAAAAAATGAGACAAGGAAAGCGGCAGGATCTCTGCAGGTCTGAATGAAACCTGTCTACGGAATGCAAAGTACGAATGCAAGACTGGATTGTTGAGCGAATTCTCCTTCGTGGAACCGAAATGTTGATGCTGAATGAAAATGGGAGAAAAAAGAAAAGAATCCACAGAGATGCACTATTTGCGATGAAAATGAGGAATAGGAGATATCAACAAGATGTGATGGATATGAAGAAGATATAGTAAAATGTTTAACGCGGAAAGATGTAGTTTTTCTTGAGATGGCTTGTCATAGAGATCATGGAGATTAATATCTTAGTGAATTGTGTAAAGCTGGGAGGTTTTTGGCGAGAGGAAAAGGGACCCAACATATTGCTGGCAACCTAGGGTGGATGACGATGTGAAATGGAAAGACGAAACAGCATGCAAAAGACGAGTCCCACAAAAGTATGTGTGTGTGTGTGACAGAGAGAGAGAGAGAGAGAGAGAGAGAGAGAGAGAGAGAGAGAGAGAGAGAGAGAGAGAGTGAAGTTATCACTCACTGGGTGCCCATTTATGGTAAGCTCTCTGAAAGGTCAAGATAAAATTGTGCGTTCACTAAACTACGTTGAGCTAACAGAAAATAAAAAATAATTCTCTTTACTTCTCGCAGTCAAAATGAGAAGTGTGAAAATATATAATTATACAAAAATATAGTGTCCGCAATAATGCGCTTCATACTTCCATAAATACATACATAAGGACATTTATAATATATATATATATATATATATATATATATATATATATATATATATATATATATATATATATATATATATATATATATATTCATACTATATATCCACCTTGTGTAAATATAAATGTAACTATAAAATCACTAAATTACTAAATGGCATGGGGTAACGTCTTAAAACACGAAATTGTAAGGTTAAGTGTATTTTCATTTGGAGAGTGACAGACCTGTTGAAATGGTGAATTACGATACCTAATCGTGGCCCTAGTCGTGAGTTCATTCAAAATCCTAAATTGTGGGATAAGACATCACTTTGGGAAAAACGAAGCAACCGTTTTTGCTCAAATATTATACTGTCCAGGCAAGGCTGTTTCGGGCACGCGTTACCGTACAAATGAACGCGGCCCCCACCAGTGTCCTAGGAAGTGACGAGCAGTCGCTACTGCTTTCCTTTTTAGTTCTCTGATTTTCATAAAAAATGGCGTCCCAAGACGGACGGTTCAACTTGACGCGGCTTCCCGCTGTCATGGGAAATAACGAGACTTGAAGATAGCAACAATACCCAAGTAGGAGAGAAATATATTACTGGACGTAGAAATGCAGTAATAAAGACTAGGTTAAATGAAACATCAAGATATAATTGTGCAAACGTAAAAGTATTTCAAAAATTCTCTATAGCAAGCAAATAACTGATTTCTTATCTTCCGCAACGTAAAAAAAAAAAAACACTTGACAGACGAGGTACCAACGGATGATTTATTCTAGTCTTAAAAATATAAATACAATAAAAATAAGTAATAAGAAATACACCAATAAGTCGCATTGCATGCCCTTTCCAACAGTGTCAACTGTCGTGCTTTGAATGAAAATATCACGTGAGTTGAAGTTACTCATTTCTAACTACCTCTATACTTTAATACTTATTGAGTTCAAGAATCTCAGTAACTTGTCAACAGTTCTCGGAGCGCCTTACTCATTTCCATTAATGATTCCGCTTTGGTCATAGAAACAAACTATTTTTTATAAATGGAAAATCAAGACAGTTACTATGAATAGAACAAATAAAAACTATATTGGATACCCTACTGTCCGTCCTTATCTATAAGCCTACATAATCTTGAACATTTTTTGTATATCAATATTTCATTCAGATCTATGCATAATAATGCAGCAACTACGTAACACATCCTTCATATACTGTATGTTACAATTTGTGGACAGAAAAATCCAATTAAGCAAACCAAAGAACGAGAATGTAAACGAAAAAATACCAAAGCGAGTTGATGCACATTCAAGCAATTTATGAAAACGATTATCAACAAAATATTTGTACACTAACAGATTGGAACACTTAAGTACAATTATATATATATATATATATATATATATATATATATATATATATATATATATATATATATATATATATATATATATATATATATATAGATATATGTGTGTGTGTGTTTGTGGGTGTGTATGTGTGGAGAGAGAGAGAGAGGTCATTCAATAAACGTGGCACTCCTACCAAGTGAGTAACATTAATAACAACTTCACAGAAGTACTCACCGCCTAAGCTGACTGGCTCTGATTCCTTATATGTATCACACTTACCTAAAAAAGAGAACATAAATAATCAACACCTTATTTACATGTTGCTTAAACTTGCAAGTTTACCAGACTTAACATATCAGAATAAGAGGGGTTTTCACAATAAAAAGACTATTTCCTACGACTGGGTCGACTTACTTCGAAAATATTTTTAAAAGTCCTACAAAATAAAAATTACGTCTACGATCAAATTAATGCAGCGCCGCAACAATTCTAATTAGCAGGAAAACTACATACTCCTTATTATTTCCACTTATCGCTCAAAAACCACAAGTAATGCAAGCAAGAATGTGAAAACATTTATGTTGGGACATGCAAATATCATCATAACCATTGTAGCCTTAAAAGCCACGTAACACAAAGAACCTCTGTGACATTCCACCGCTCACGTCTTTCCTGCGCTTTATCTTCCACAGATCTCCACTCAGCTCCAGCCTCCCTTTTCATAGTTCTCATATACAAGTGGGTCTGGGTCTTCCAACTCCTGTCGTGCCCACAGAAGCCTAGCTGACACTATCACATAACATTCTCCCCAGGTGGTACGAAGGACACCTTCAAACATTACCCATAATTTGCCTAGTTCAAGGCCATTCAGCTTGAATTAAACAACAGAGAACTTTTCCGACCACACACAGAAACAGAAATAAAATCAAATAAAAGCAGAAGAAAATTAACGAAGAGGAAACATGCATACCATCTACAACCACATTTCTCGGCATACTAATGGCGTATGTCGAATTTCGTAAACCCCATGAGCTGTCATCGTTGACGTTAACAACTTGGACCAAGATTCTTAGGCCTATAAGAGATGAAGAAAGTGACCAGGTCTAATACTCCATAATCCTTACTGTCATTCTTTGGAGAAACTCGTGATAATTCGACTTAAATAATCAAAGCAGACCTTGTGTATGTGGTCCTGTTACACGTTACCAAATACATGTATAAGACTGTCCCCTGTGAAGAAAACATTAAAGGAAAATACATCCACTAGAAAAATAAATTATGTTATAAATCAGCTTGAAAATTTTTCATTAAAGTTCCAGACAACGATCAAAATGCAAGAGACTGATTAAACCCTCAGGACAGTTTTGCGTCTTAACGACGGAGCAGAAAAGATGAAAGGATGAGACCTAACAAGTTTTCTTCGTGGAAAACAGGTGACTGCTGTCAACCAATAGTCAAACTGCAATGGCCGGATACGAGGGAACCAGAGAGAGGTAGAGAAAGAGAGAAATTTACCTCTCTTCTTTGGGTCTTGGATTACACTCATCATGATTACAACCTAGGCAGAGATCACTGTTATTACCTCTATGCATATCATCTGACGCTATGCCAACGCACTTGCGTCGCCCACCCATGGCAGCGCAGCAGAGCAGGAAGCTCTCTCGCTAGATCTTCTCATTCGGGCTATTATAGAACAACTCAAAAGAAATCTAATTCTACATTACGAACCTATTTAACGTGGTCATAATGCATCGGTCCCTCCCTGGCGATTCCGACACACCCTACGTATTCAATCCGCTAGAGGTAATTAACGGAGGGGTCATTGGCCACTGTGGTTACATTTGTAACCATGGTGTACGTATTATATTGTTTTCCTTTTCTGTTCCCTCGAATTCTTCTTCACTTGCTGATTAATCAAGACGTGCTTTTATTTTTGTAATGCACTGTCTGACATTTCTTTAGTTATTCAACCTTCACATGTCACATTCTATTCTCATTCCGTTTGAAATCTTACAGGCTGTCTACATTTTACTTTGCTCATTCTTTTCAACTCTCCTAGAACACTTCTTTCATTTTTCCGTCTTCATTGCACATTCATCCACTATTTCTCTCAATCCTGTAGCAACCAATAATCCTTTCTCCTTTAGAGTCTCCATCCCAAAATCGTTTCACACGTCAACCATGAAATAGCAATAAAGATATAGAAAGAACACGGCGTCGAATAACGATGAAGCCGTCTCGGAAGAGGATGGAGAGTTGCTACCACTAATATTTTGCTACCATACCATAGGAGGAAGCAGAGAAGAGAGAGAGAGAGAGAGAGAGAGAGAGAGAGAGAGAGAGAGAGAGAGAGAGAGAAGCGCCAGTGTAAAGATATGTCTTCGGAAACAAAAACTTTTTTTCTCTCTCTCCTCTGATAAGAGGTCGAAAACATCTATTTTTCTCTCTCGTTAACAGCAGCCATTCTGTAGTACTCATGAAGAACATCAATGCCGTACAACCCCAAGCTATCTGTCCAAAGCTCGAATATTCGTAACACCGGGCGAACTCTAAACACAACAGAGAGAGAGAGAGAGAGAGAGAGAGAGAGAGAGAGAGAGAGAGAGAGAGAGAGAGAGAGAGAGAACCATTGAAGAAATTTCGAAGTAAAACAATATGACTCAACTCTGAGAACTGGGCAGAGGGCAGGGAGGAGTGCCATGCGGAGATCAGAGAACAAAGGTTGGCATGATTCACACCCAGAGATCCCCTCTTCCTCACAGTATATGTGTAAATATACAATATATATAAAAATCATAATATAAATATAAATAGGATGCAATATTAGATTTTAATGGGAGTCACTATTTTCTTTAATATATATATATATATATATATATATATATATATATATATATATATATATATATATATATATATATATATATATATATATATATATATATATATATATATATATATATATACTGTACACATACATATATGTATATACAGTATATATATATTTATATACATATGTATGAGTATATACATATATATGCATACATATACATATATACATTATATATATATATATATATATATATATATATATATATATATATATATATATATATATATGTAACTCTAATAGCCACAATGCCCTCTTAACTTTTCGAATTCTTCGCGCTTTTTTGGATATGCTTGTAACTACAAAGCCGTAAGATCCAAACGCAAGAAATTGAAGAGACTGTGATGGCCGGTCGCGGGAAACGAACCCGCGTCACCATAATCACAAGGAGGTCACGTTGCCGACCTGACCACGAGAAGGATAAAAGTCTATTACCTCTCGTACATACATATACCTGTCGTTTTCAGATATATTTATTAGAGCTGGAATAGACCCATCCTCACCATCGTAGCCAAGTGGGCAATCGTTTTTATTGCTTTTTAGGCTGAAATATATATGTAGAATCTACTGGCCACTTTTACCAGACACATATGTGTCTGTACAAGTGACCAGTAGATTCTACATTATATATATATATATATATATATATATATATATATATATATATATATATATATATATATATATATATATATATATATATATATATATATATAAAACATGCATGAGTAAAAACGATACAAGAGCTCACACGTACCGTGTGCATGTGCAAAAGGTTATCAATGTACCATTTTTATATGTACTGCATGCAGGCAGTACATACGTGCCATGCACACGCACAAATATGTATATAAAGCAGATTCCTGCACATGAGTACAATTTGTAAGCATGTCTCCTTTCAACATCGCCCGATGCATGGTAAGGAAATTCTCTCTCTCTCTCTCTCTCTCTCTCTCTCTCTCTCTCTCTCTCTCTCTCTCTCTCTCCAGACAACCCACAATTAATCAATCAATCTCTCTCTCTCTCTCTCTCTCTCTCTCTCTCTCTCTCTCTCTCTCCACGGTAAATCCACAGCGTCCATTGTATGGAAATCATAACGCACTTACACGCACATACTGTACAGTACATGGGCAGTACTTGCAAAACCTCCTATCCCATTACGCATTTAACATCCTTACGACATAGACAGTTATAACCTGTAAAGCCATTTCTTGGCATTAAATTCAATAGCTGCAAGCGAATAAACTCCTTAATGTTTATTTATATTAGGAGGGAGGTCTGTCAATAGAGCTGAGTGTATGGATATAAAGTAGGTACAAGAAAAATCAGCCATAAAGATATTAGAAAATACAGTAAGAGAAGCCGAACACTTCAAAAATGAATAAATAAATCATGAAAATTCTTACAAATCACAATGTAAACCGTTAACAAAACTGCTACGGCGAGATGTTTTCCTCTTAAAGCAAGAAAAACTGCCAGGACGACGTGGGGTCTCTTCCTTCTTGGCGTTAGCAAAAATACACTTTTATATAATCCCCATGAAACGGTAAAGTTATCTTTGTCCATTAATGAACTTGAAACAGGTGGCAGATCGATCATTTTAATCCCTGTTGATTCGTTCTAAGGTAGTCAAAACTAAAAAATCTACGTATTTGTGATGGTCCACGGGACAAGAAATAAAACGCCTGACCCTGACGGAAGCGTGATACCGTTTTATCGCTTTTCCATAAAAAAAAAAAAAAAAAAATTGTCTGTTCACAGAGATAAAGGACACACCAGGATACTGAATCCTCTAATTAACCGAGTCTAAAAAATCAAGAAACTGTGCTTATACGCAGTAAACTTGACTTCAGTCATTAATCACTAATGCCTTCCTTATCGATATTACCCTGAGGCAACATGCGTCACACCGTTCCCACTCATTAACTCACGTATCGGATACTCGCTCGTACCCAACCATTGAAATCTAACGGAAAACAATTTGCAAATGCTAAAGGAAGATCCAGGTGGTCTCAAAAACAAAAAATTAAAATGAAAAACTGCGCCGGTCTCTTCGGCGCAATCGAGTTTTCTGTACAGCGTATAATGCTGTAAGAAACTTTCAGCTACGGCCCATGAAACTCTTAGCCGCGGCCCAAGAAACTCAGCTACGGTCCGGTGGTGGCCTGTGTTGCTGGCATCTAGAGCAGTGCCAGACGCACGATCATGGTTAACTTTAACATTAAATAAAATAAAAACTACTGAGGCTAGACGGCTGCAATTTGGTATGTTTGATGATTGGAGCGTGGATGATCAGCATACCAATTTGCAGCCCTCTAGCCTCAGCGGTTTTTAAGATCTGGGGGAGGGCGACAGACAAAAAGCCATCCCAATAGTTTTCTTTTACAGAAAACTAAAAAAAGCTTGTCAAACGGATGGAAAACGATAAGAGACGTCGCCCTCAACCATTACCGGAATACCTGGCATCCTTGTTGTTGAAGGCGAAGGGCCGTCTTATACAGATGGCATAAAGCCATTTGCAATGACGTCACAAAGCCATAACAGAATGGCGAATGCCTCCATATTGAGGCTCCAAGGAGAAGGCTCTTGGATGTCAGCCATTATTCTTACACATCCGTCTGTCAGTTTGGAACTCGATAGCTTTATTTATCTGACGAAGAAGAGATACGCTTCATCAAAAAAGGACTTCCATAAGCGATGTTATCCATCCGGCGAGGTACGTCTGAAGTTTCTGTAGATGCCCGTCCTATCGATTCCATTCACTTATATAACGGGAACCTTCTTATCAAAACAAACGATATAGACAGTTATAGTAATACAGTGAAATTTGTATTGGAAAGATCATCTCCCAATTCATACCTGCCTTCGATTTTAAGTTTGGTATCCATTAGTAGGCTTCCCAGTTATACCGCTGATGTGTCTTTGCGTTAGTAAATTGATGTTGGAAAGAAAAAAGTTAATACCTTTATCCTCAAACTTGCAACACTGCCAACTTTTGTTCTGAAATATTACATACTTGTTACAAAGATGTGTTCTGTGGCTTCCAAACCTAATTATATATTAGGTTTGGAAGCCACTGAACACATCTTTATAACGAATATCTAATACTTCAAAACAAATGCTGGCAGTGTTGCAAGTTTGAGGATAAAGGTATTAGCTTTTTTCTTTCCAACATCAATTTACTATTGAGACGACACATCAACGGTATAACTGGGAAGCCTAATGGATACCAACCTTAAAATCGAAGGCAGGTGTGTATTGGGAGATGATCTTTCCAATACAAATTTCACTGTATTAATATCATGAGATTTGCTTCCGAAACGAAAAGTTACGAAACATTCAAAATCTGAGGAGCTCCGAAGTTTAAATTCTACTTTCACTCCATCACATTATGCAACTGGTGGGGAAAATCTTCATCGGTGATATGTTAAAAAAATATTTCCCAGTATAATAATATATGTTACAAACCAATAAAAAAAAGCATAGGACGAATATATAATTCTTTGTTCTCTACGAAAAATGGCCAATAAAACTTTTTTCGGATAAGAGAGAACTTTCAGAAATGGAAGCGCTGAAATCCAATTTGCTATTTTTTATATTGGATATTTGTACAAAATACACACACATACACACACACGCGCATACACACACATATATATATATATATATATATATATATATATATATATATATATATATATATATATATAATAAACCAGGTGATATAGCTGTAGGCTTCATACTAGCCATCAAAGTGGCATCCAGGAAAAGGCATATATATATATATATATATATATATATATATATATATATATATATATATATATATATATATATATATATATATATATATATAATCATGAAGCTACAAATGTCGCTTAATATCGAAATTCACGCTACCTCGGTATATCTCGCGGGTTCGTGTCCCCACGATTCCAATTCATTTATCACTTATATAAATTCCCCTTCGGCGACAATTCTCCAACGGAGATATACCGAGGTAGCGTGAATTTCGATATTAAGCGACATTTGTAGCTTCATGATTGTATATAAATCACGGTGTGATAAAAATTTCATATATATATATATATATATATATATATATATATATATATATATATATATATATATATATCTATATATGTATATGTGTGTGTACAGGTATATATGTAAAAGATATAATATACATAAGAATATTATATTTACATGTATACAGTACATATATATAAGATACAAAATATATACAAATACATACATACATACATATATACATACATATACATATATATATATATATATATATATATATATATATATATATATATATATATATATATATATATATATATACATATATTCTGTCCAGCATTCACGTGATTATCCCAAATAGTTGCAAACGAAAGAAATTACTTTAAGTAACTGAAACAAACATATATCTATTAATGTCTCAACATGTTCCTATCGTTTCTTCACGGGCTATGGAATCTCCGGTATGGGTTAACACTAAAAGCCAAACGCATTCAGCAACGTCAAAAAATAAGTACAGGTGTTCTCACGGAATGAGACAGGTCATTAATTGGAGAGAGAGAGAGAGAGAGAGAGAGAGAGAGAGAGAGAGAGAGAGAGAGAGAGAGAGAGAGAGAGAGACTGTCCTCTGGAAGCCATTCAATAACAGAGTCGTCGATCCTTTCTCTCTCCCTCCAATGCATCACTTTCACTCACATTCTCTACTGCAGACACCCTTGCATCATAGTATATCCTCCATCCTTCCCCACCCATCCATTCGTTTACCAGGTGGGCATGCATGGCAGAGTTGGGTATCAGATGCTGTACTCTGGGATTGGGGACTTCCTTGCCCCATGTCGAAGATGTTTCTGTCTGGCAATCCATGTGGATGTACTTACAATTGCCTTTTATCTTTTCAAGTTTCAGAGAGAGAGAGAGAGAGAGAGAGAGAGAGAGAGAGAGAGATTCTTCCCGTCTTCCATGTTCCAAGAAAGATAGCAGTCAATGTTTTCACTTTAACAATAGCAGGAGCAATGTGACGAAGGCATCCCCAAACTTAATTTAATCAGCGTTGTTCAGACCTGACGTCTCATGACATGTAAACCGCACGCATTTCCGAAAGACACTCAGTGATTTCGACACAGCGTTGTAAGGAAAACGTTTTCGTTCGAAGCACGAAAATAAAAAATAAGTCATTACCAAGCGGATTATACTATGATATTCTGTACATGACGTGACCTCCTATCGAAAGTCCTAATGACAACCAGTGTTTTTGCTAATTGGTCCTTTGAAACCGTAGGCATGTCTCTTCGAGGAACTGTAACAAGAACCCGCGACATATTAATGAAAACATTCAAATTCATTACACGTACGCGTCGCACTCTATGTATGCCGTATACGTAAACATGCCTATGAAAATAGAAATATAATATATAATGGCAGACAGAACTTTTTTTACTATCATGGACTTCAGGGTGGAAGCAAATAAAAATTCTCATTTTTCCTATCAAACAACCAAAATATGCAATTAGACGTTGTGGACTCCAATTACAGAAATAAGAGTCACGTACAAACGTCGTTATAACCGCGTGCACTGATAACAGAACTCGTAAGAGAGAGAGAGAGAGAGAGAGAGAGAGAGAGAGAGAGAGAGAGAGAGAGAGAGAGAGAGAGTCGTAAAACGAATCCATTTCCCAGTCAGCATCTTTCCCTTGTTGATACGACGCAGCCGTCCTTCCCTGGAGCAAGGCCGTTCGTAAGCGAGGTCGACAAGGTCGGAAATACCTTTCTTGTCACAGAGATGAACGTCCTTATGAACAAACAAAACTTTCCCGGGAGTCTGCTATCTCTAAATCTAATCCACATACATTATTAACAACAACTGAATGCATAAATAATATCGGTGGTAAATAAAAACATCAATAACTTATGCAACACGACAATAACACCAAGACCGCAATACACAAAGGCGACACCACCGCCATCACCTGACATTGAAGGCGGAATTGGAACACATGCAATAAACAACTCTGTGGAATTGAGGTCAACATGTCAAATATGGAAAGAATTAGATCGCGAGTTGTTTTTCAATCTTGGAAACTCAATCGTGTTTTTAATCAATCATATTTCTTTGTCTTTTGTAGTTCCTGACAGAGGCTTTACTAATTTTGAAAATGTGACGGCACGGTTTGCGTTCAGGAAAACATATCACGGCACAAAAATACACAAAAGTTACAGTTCCGTGTGAGATTATAAACAGCACAAGGCTATATACACAAACATACATATGGAAAAACAATGTATCGTCTTTGTGCGCGGTGCTACAGCTTGGAGCACTGCAAAACTTTATTTATCCAGAAGAGTATCACTCGCATTAGTTCAGAGCCAAACATGGGTAATTTTCCATCTGAATGTCAAAGCCAACACTCACTCGCGTCAAAGGAGCATCAAGTGTTGGATTACTGCTTAAGTTTGGCATTCCTTTGGTGAAGAGGACCCATCTATCTTCTGTAAACATCATCGAAAAGCAACGTAGATCATACTTGCTTGCGAAACAGGCTTATGCGCCTCAAAACATCTTTCAACTCAGTCTGGTTTTTCAATTTAGTAGTGACACAGTGATGAAGGGCAAAGGGTTTCTGAAGCAGAGACAATCAGTGGTTAGTTGTTAAATGTGTTCGTCTCAAATGGAATGACACACGCTGGAGATTCAATGACTAATTGCTGCTGCTGCTGCAGTTTCTCAGTTGGCCCCCTTCAGTTGCCTTGAACTAGGTGATGACCACATAACCAATATTCTTAAATCCTTGACTGTGCCAATGTACCAGGGAGTCCTCCTCCAGTCTCAATAATTACATCCAATTCCTTGAGGGTAACCGCCAAATTAATCACTTGTCACTTGGTAATTACTTTATATATAATCGTCATTTGGTAATTACTTTATATATAATCAGAGTTATTTTTTGGTACTTTCTGCCAACTATCTGCCACATACAATTATGTACTGCAATTTCTTTACACATTCTGTTGCACTTCAAATACTTAATTCTTATATTTTCTTGCCCCTGCAGCCACTGCGTTCTAAAGAAGCTTCTTGAAAAGTTTGTTCGCGCCTTTTAAAATTGTTCCACAAGAATGTATTCACATTATTAAAAAAAATCATAATAACAGAACTGCATAAAAATAATACTGATAGCTTTTTCTTAATACCCTGAAGTCTATTATATGATTATGCCTTTATATACGCATACGTTAAGTCTTTTATGACAATAACAAGAACTCATTTGTGCAATTTCTATGCAAAAAAAACTTGAGCAATAAAACATGACAAAATTACTGGGTTATTGGAAAATGAAAGGCTAATGGTGATCACAAAAGCCTTCACCTTGGAGTAATGACGATCAAACGGTGTGCGTAAGATCTAAAATATTGTATAATTTAACAGCATATTAATATATTTGTAACAGAAACAGACCCAAAAGGTCACGAACAGTATTACCATAATCAATACCATTAGAAGTATTAAGAATCTCTCTACCAATTTAAGACACGGCCTCGTAACGGAATGAGCAAAACATCATTCATAAAACAGCATCATAAAGCCATACATACGTATGATTTCACTCTTTGTGTCACACTTACGAACACCGACGCCAGACTGACGTCAAGCAGTTCTGCAGAAACCATGACTCTGCTGCAGTCGTGCTGTCACTCCAGAAAGCCACAAGTCCAGGTGCCAGGATTTTTCAATGTCGTTATGAAGAACATTAATTAATTAAACGCGTCACTACCTTCTGTAATCAACTCTGTTTCATTTCCTAACTAGTACGGATGAGTTCTTTTGTCCTTCTGACATTGATACAAGAGAGCGGAAACATGGCTAACACACTTAGAAACATGAACACACCTGGACACAGGCATATATATATATATATATATATATATATATATATATATATATATATATATATATATATATATATATATATATATATATATATATATATATATATATACCTGTGTATACTATACATTATATATATAATATATATATACATATATGTGTGTTTGTGTTTATAGATAGTTAGATAGATAGGTAGATAGAATGTAAACCGCTACAAACTTCTGTGTAAACCTTATAATTATCATGTATTTCAGAACGCATTCTTTTAAATTGTACATTTCTTTACAGCCATCAGTCAAAATTCGGGTGTCATACAACCAATATAAATATTTTAGGAAAATTACCCGAATAGACAGTGAACAACAGGATATAATGAATACAACGCGACATTAATTTATAACCTGACCTGAAGTACAAGGGGGTCGCACACGTATTCAAGTCAACCTATCCAGCTAAAATTCAGTTACAGAAATTCAAACACACACATATGGAAATCTCAGTAGCTTACGGCTCTCGATCTAAAGAAGAATCTGTTGTGCAGTATAATGTCTGCCATCCCAAGACTGTGGAAGGCCACGACGATACAGTGGAAAACGCGCAGCACAAAACAAAAATCACTGAAAAGCCGAAACTAAGGTGCCGTGAGTTCCAGACATCAAACTGCAATATGCTGAAAGCTTTATGTTCCTCGGTTGTTGCAGCTCTGTTTGGAAATGAAAGTCGTAAACTAACATAACATACAAGCAAACATTCATTTCAATTCTAGGAAAAACGGCTACAATATTTTTCTCGAGACAAGGAGTAAATGAGACGGGAGTTTATTATCTACTGCATACGCTGTATGATGAAAACAAGTAAGGCCTGATAGCTTCACAATAAACGACAATATACCATCAATATATGCTGTTTAAGTGCAAATAAAATATACAGATTTACGTCAGCATATATCCCATGTACATAGTCGGACACCTTTATCTTCATATCAGAGAGAGAGAGAGAGAGAGAGAGAGAGAGAGAGAGAGAGAGAGAGAGATAGAGAGAGAGAGAGATACATTTTTAATGCCCGAAACATCAGCATTATATTACATTATATTCTACATAAGACACTGTATTCATCGTATAGCCTACAGGTTATATCTAGTTCATGGATTTTTTTATGTACACTATTTTAGGTTTTATATAAGCGTACCGCAAACACCGTAAATGCCATAAATTTCAGCACTGAAGTATTCCATGAGGAATATAAAGGCGACATAGCTTCATATTTATTACGAATATCACACTATAAGTGTCTCCTATTTTCACCTGTAATGACTATGAATGCAAAAAGTCTTATACTTCACCATCAACTGAAACGAAAATATAATCAACAAATATCAACCAGAAATACATTAACTTTCGACTTATCTTTGCAATGGTGTATCCCCCGCCCCTCAAAAAAACTCGCAAATGAATCTCCAAAAACGAGAATGAAAATTAACAACAAACAGCCTCATTAACATCTAAATTAGGTTCAGTGGGAGTAAAATGACTGAGATATCTTATTATGTGACTGTCGACATCCGGCCTTCTTAGACGCCGTGACGTCAAAGGCGTCATACGCCTGAGCACAAATGTGGGCGGACAAATAGGAGGAGTTTCGATCCCAAGGGGGTATGACATTATGGTCATCTCTGAGCACCAAAGGTATTCACTGAGAGCGTGGGAGAGCTGAGGGTCATCGTTAGATCAATTTATATTTTAGAATCATGATTCACATCGCGGCATAATTTAGGATTTGGATTTTTAAAAACGAAACCACAGGAGAAGAAAAACGATTGCGTATAAAAGTGACAAAACTAATGACAAAGTTTTCAGGGTTTATATAAAATTAAAACATGTTTCTATGTTACAAAAATGCTCAAGCATATTAAAAAGAGACTGAAAAATAGCCATCCGATCCAATTACTTAACAAAGCCTCAATGCTGATGCTCTCAATAGATACGCGAGGAGAGATACCTTTATTTTTTTCGAAATCAGTCAACTTGAAAACAATTACTAGTTTGAAAAACGTCACGGTTAACCCCACTCATTTACTACTCACACAAACGCAAAATAGGAACACGGAGGAAGTTGGAGCTTTATAGAGTAGAGTTCATAATAAAAAGATGTGAAGAGGGAATTTTATTATTCTTCAAAATATTTAAGAATGCTTACTATGTAGTCACGCCCAAAACCTCGCCCAACTGCCGTTGGCGAATGGCCAAAAAGAAAAACACTACATTTTGATGTTTAACTGAGGTACCTCCTTCTTACCGCTGCCTTTTGTCAAAATAGTAATAAATGACAGGAAACTTACCTGAGTTTTCTTTTTTCCAGAATTAAAGGTTCAGGCATAATGATATACATCAAATATGATAAGCATGATGATTTTCTATCCATTTTCGAACAAGGTTACAGACGAAAATATTAAATGAAAATTATCCGCACATATAAGCTAATATATATATATATATATATATATATATATATATATATATATATATATATATATATATATATATATATATAATATAAAGGCAGTTCATACAAAGTGTAAACAAGTCTTTTGTACAACTCTGTCCTTTAGTTCCATGTTAACAAGGCAAAGGACATTCCAAAGTAGTATTGTACTCACAAATGATACACAGCGATCATCTAACTCAAGCTAATTCTACAGAATTCTATGAAAAAGTCGTGGCATAAGTTTTTCCCTTCAACTGCCATTCACGTTTACATGTTTTCAAAAAGAAAGAATAATACATATCTAAAAGACATCGCAATATTCGAAAAGTACCGATAACTGAAATGAGAAAAAGTATAACTTTTCTCTTATCTTGCCATACGAAATAAATATAGTAAAATAATACCACAAAAGTATATGCATGTGAGTGTGAATGATGCCTTGATGTTCCCAGCAGAAAAAAAACCTGCTATACGCTCACCCTTATTTTACGGAGAGACCAAAACTTATAAGGCATCAGGATGGAAAACCCGGACTTGTGGGTACTTGATGTTGGCTGCACTGGGTGACAGGTAGGAATGAACTGTGGACAAATAGATTCCTTTTTATTCCATTTGTGAGTGTGCGCGTGTATTTAAACGTGTGTCAGATCTGCCGTCTGCGAGTTGAGAGAGAGAGAGAGAGAGAGAGAGAGAGAGAGAGAGAGAGAGAGAGAGAGAGAGAGAGAGAGAGAGAGTTGGAAGTTAAAAAGGGAACCTGAAAAAAATCTCAGTGTAAATCCACCTGGTGACAAGTCCACGTGACAGCTCATTTTCCGCCGGATTAGGAGTCGATGATGGTCCCAGACCGGAGGGATTTAGGGCCGTCCCCTGTCAGCAGAGGGTATTTGGTTTTCAAATCCGTGACCAATTTTTGAGGGGGATCCGTTTTCAAGAACTGAGAATGAAGTCGTGTTGTGAAGGGGAAAAGGCTTTTCGAGAAACTTCGGTCCGCAATTTACTTAAGTTATTCGAATTATTTATCTTAAGACATATTTTTAAAAATATTGAAAAATGTAGTAAAGAAAGTATTTGGCTGAATATTTATATTATATAATCACGTATCTCTTGAAAGCTGTATGTCAGCACATAACTAACCTTTCATTAACGCATTTAAACTGCTTTTTTATATGCAAATAACTAATCAAGTGGAGTACTTTCCCAAATATGAAACTCTCATAACTTCTTTTTAAATATCTTGGTAATCTTTAAAGAACTAGTTATCCTCCCAAGCAATACACTCATGAACCATGATTGCATTGTAGAAATTTCTGGGGATTGGTCATGCATTTATTAGCAAAAAAAAAAAAGTGTATTTTGACTTTATAAAAATATAAAACAAAATTCCCAAGTTAACATCAGTTTTGCGCGTTATTGCTAAAATACTGATTATCATGATGTAACGATTGGCTACAACCAAACAAAGTATCTGGAAGCTTTGACCGCCAAACTTTAGATTAGGCAAGTTTTTTCCCTTTTTTAATTTCTACTGTCACAACAACTTGCGCAATACCACTGGAGGTTTGGCAAGATGCCTTACGGAGGCTAATAAAAAACCGAATTCAAAGTTTCCGTTAAAAAAACGGCTATTTTTGTAGTCTATAAAATAAATAAATAAACAGCGCGAGCAGCTTACTTTTTCTTGCGGTAAACTGACACCGTTACTCTGATTCGTGATAACACTAGATCTTGGAACTGGTCACTAATTTAGTTCATTTAAAAACGAAGGTAAATTTTCAATTGGATATAAACTACAGGGTCATGATGGCAAAGCCGTTCAAAGAAAAACTGACTGAGGACTTAGACTGACCATGATACATCATATAGCATCCTTAAAAAGCCTTGCATCGGTTTTTGGGTTTTTTTTTATGATGGTAGCTACACTAGGGTCATCAATGCACAAATGCACCACTGAACAGATATACTGTATATGTGTGTGTGTGTGTGTGTGTGTGTCTGTCACATATATCAGCGTGACGTGCTCATATTCGCAAATATTAAGCACAAATATCGTTTAATATTAAAATGATACATTGGGAATAACTTTCAAAAGTTATTTATTCCCAAGGCATAGTGAGTTCGATATTACATTATATTTGTGGATTAAAACACACACACACACATATATATATATGTATGTATGTATATATATATATATATATATATATATATATATATATATATATATATATATATATATATATATACATACATATGTAATGAAATCCATTAATCGCACCCCTATGACAAGGAAGATCTCTAGCATTCCGCAGCACTTGTCATAGAAATCATATCAATGCTGAATGGCATGTGCATTGACAAATAAACTACGAACCCGCATAACTTCAAAACTTCACTGATACAATAGAAACAGAGTGCGGGTTTAAATATTAGCATTTAAAGAAAATAAAGGCACTCCAATTTACTCAACAGCCAGCACTGCGAGTTCCTGTTGTGATGTTACGGCTCATGAATAACCTGTTTGTCCCTAAAAATGAATAATAAATACCAGTAGAACATGCAACTTATTCTAACAAAAGGATATGCATAACAGCAACTACCGAACTTTAAATTTTTATTAGGCCAAGCAGCTCCAATATTCCCACAAATATACAAACACACACACACACACACACACACACACACATATATTATATATATATATATATATATATATATATATATATATATATATATATATATATGTGTGTGTGTGTGTGTATATATGTACATATACACATTTATATATATACATATACACACATTATATAATTATATATATATATATATATATATATATATATATATATATATATATATATATATATATATGTGTATATATGTATATGTGTGTGTGTAATTCTATGAAGAGGTGTAAGTAGAGAAAGCAAAATACCATCTGGCATACAATAACTGCAAATCAGTGAGACCCTACGCATACCAGATGTACTCCTACTCATCATTCCTCACCAAAATGACGGTATTCCTCCTGTTTAACATAAGTACAAGGTGAGTTAGGTTCAGCAGATCCATCCTAACATTCTCGAGCTTTCTGCCCGAATAGGCCAAAGGCGTTTCGGAGAGGTATGTTTCACCTCGACAAGAGCCACAGCGGGTAAAAGTGACAGAAGGTACATCTGCAGCTTATAATTATACATTATACACAAATTGACGAAGGCAAGTACACGATTAGGACTCTGGAGGAGATAAAGTGTAAAAGAGGTTATGGGAATTTCTTCAAGATATCTGAAGAAAATTTATGAGGACAAGAAATAAATCGGGAGTTCTATGAGAGAAGTAGGGAAAAAGGTAGACATACGAATTAACAAAATATAATATTTAAGTACTTAAGATGATCAAAGTTGCAATGCAGTAATCCAATGAAGAAATTTAGAATAAAAAAAGGAAAGGCTCACAATAAAAGTATTTTTCAAATTACTGCATGGAGGAATACAAGAAGCGAAGAAGTATGTTGGAAAGGATCTACTGTAGGTCTAGGGTGCCACTCAGTCTCCGTCAAGTGTAATGTCCGGTAATGTGAATCGTAGAATGACATTAAGGTGCAGTCACTTTCCAAAAAATTCTTCTGCTCATGTCAGTATGCTAAAAATCACGTGTCATGGGCAGAGAAAGACATTTCACCTTTGTGCATTTGCATTTGAGAGAGAGAGAGAGAGAGAGAGAGAGAGAGAGAGAGAGAGAGAGAGAGAGTTCATATTCCGTCAGCAAAATAACTCAAATCGCAGAGCTGGGTATCAAATTTCCAACATTCAACAAAACAAGGTTATAAATAAACTTCAAGTCATGTAGGAGTCCAGGTCCTTCAAGAATAGCGACTGGAATTTTGAAATTCTCGAAGAGGTGGTGTATGGCACGCCAGTCACCAATAATCATTTACATACTCATGAATAAAGTTTTACATAGGAGGTCAGAACCAATTATTTGAATGCTTTGATGTTACTGAAAATATTCTGTTCTCTGCCTTCAAAAATCCTTCGAACCCTCATATTCTGAGCTTTTTTCCGCGTCAATAACCTGTGATGGTTTGATGCCACGTAAAAAAAGTCAACTGATTTGAAATCTGCACGCCATCTTATAAAATTTATGCAATCATTCATTTTAAAGTTTCCAACGATTTACCTTTTAGTCTTCTCGTTTTCTGCCAACACACTAGTGCTAAAATACACTGAAATAATGAATCTAAATTAACAGAATTTTGTAACAGTTTATTTTTACGTTCACATCGACCATTCCCTTGCCTTCGCACTCTCCCTATGCATACCACTGATTAAAACACACAAAAAAAAATCTTCCATTAAACTAACAAAAATTCGTTCCAGCTTTAATACTTTATTAATGTATATATATTCTTCGCCCATAGATTAAAAGAGCAACGTCATCGCAACGACCCTAAAACAATGTACTGAATGTCGTCCAGTAGGTCACGTCGACTTTTTTTTCTCATTTTTTCCCCTTCCGTACTAATAGGTCCTCGATCTGTTTTCCAGAAAATTGATCCGAAGCTTTGGCACGAAATCTAGCGAGGATCTTGAGTGCTTTTCATGTTTCTCCCCCTCTCAAGACGTGTACAAGAAAATGCCAAGGAAAAAAGGGAGAGAGAGAGAGAGGAAAATAATGCTCGGTTCGTTCAATTTAATCATTGCATTCACTTCATATGACTGGCCATTCTGTTAACATTTTTCACAAGAATCCCATCTTTCATGACCATTCAAAGAAAATCTATAATTCATTCTTGTGAAAATAATTAATTATATATATATATATATATATATATATATATATATATATATATATATATATATATATATATATTGTGTGTGTGTGTGCGCGCGCGCGCGTGTGTTTGCGTTTAATAACCACATGCTCTCTTAACTTTTTGATATCCTAATATTTTCGATACGCTTGTCACTACGAAGCCTGAGATCCAAATGAAGATCGAAATGAAGAAGTTCAGACATCCGGGCGAGATTCCAGTCCCCATCCGGAATATCAGAACGAGATAACGATATCCACCTGACAACGATGAAAGGTGGTTATTATGATAAAAACATATAAAATATATATATATATATATATATATATATATATATATATATGTATGTGTGTGTGTGTGTGTGTGTGTGTGTGTGTGTGTGTGTGTGTGTGTGTGTGTGTGTGTGCGCGTGTGGATGTGTGTGTGGAATTAAAATCTACTTGTCACTTTTTCACCAAATGTATATATATATATTTATATATATATATATATATATATATATATATATATATATATATATATATATATATATATATATATATATATATATATATATATATATATATATATATATATATATATATATATATATGTGTGTGTGTGTGTGTGTGTGTGTGTGTGTGTGTATTTCTGATCTACAACTAGAATCTCTTACCTTACCGAAAATCAAAGGAAAATATATTAGCTCTCTCTCTCTCTTGCAGCTTCGCCGTGATGCTCAATTCAGTTCATGGGGTGAGGCGAATATCTGGCGATGACGTCAAACGCCCTAAACGGCACCGCAAGAACAAGGAGAGGATATGTTAGTGCCACGGGCCGAAGCTTAGCGATAATCTCCTAAAGGCTTGCATGGCATCTATCTTTGGGGCACCTTTTATGCGCCGAGAGGCACAATAATGAACTGCGGGCATATACGGCTCCCGTGAAGATTAGGCAAGGGGGCAAGTCTGCCGTCTGAAATGTTTTCGTTGTCTTTCATTTCCATTGTTTGGAGATAGTCGTGAGGAGAGGTCGTCGCTGTTGTTTACGGGTTTAGAGAATGCAAGCGTTGGCGTATTTATTGTTGCTGCTCATTAAGACGAGGAGGAGCACTTGAAGCTATTTCGTTTCTTGCGAAATCATATGGAATATGAATATGAATATCTTAACTGTGAAATCACTTACTCTGTTACAAAATTAAAGTGGCTTAAGCTCTATTTGATCAATTATATTAAAAAACAGAAACAGGGATCACCGTTTTACTTGCATGGAATTAAATAACTTGCAAATTATTTACAAATTCATTAGCATCATAAATCGACATTTTTCAACTACTTATTTTCCCGTTCTGACTTCAGTCGGAATCATCATATGTATTTGCATTTCACAAAGAATGCGAATTTCAAGATTTCGAATGAAAAAGTATTGATTTTTTAATGCAACAATAAAACGTTAAACTCGGCCCTTGCTTCGATTTTTCCTGACTCTCATAACCTTTGTTCAAGAGGAGGCACTTCTATTGTTTCCTTCTGGGTCAAGTCTTACCCATCTTACTCGTTTTTTTCTTGTTCTTGTTTTGTTTCGGGTCTGGGCTAATAAAGGGCATTAGTTTGCCAGTTCAGTCGGTCTTAGCCCTGAAAAACCTAGTAATCCTTTATTCTAATTCATTCCGACAGCGACTAACATGCTTATGCTACCAGCGGAGCGAAGTTCTTTTGCATACATCGCCATGAAAGGACCACAATGCACCCACTGTTTCAGATACACAGATCATCCAAACATCGCCATATTGAATACATCTGACTATATGCACTAAAATAAAAAAAAAAAAAAGTAAGCAGCTGATGGTAACTTCATCTCTTCTGAAAAAGAAAGTCTCCAATAAAGGCTCTTTATCACCCCTGACACCACTCTTTGCCTCCAGCTTTTCAGACAGCGCGTCTGACGCATTGATTTAAAAGCGATGCTTTCATCCCCTCAGAAAGAGAGGCAGGGCGGGGGTTGCTTCCATTCGGACAGTAGAGTTTGTGGATATTTGCTGGTGGAGGAGAGAGAGAGAGAGAGAGAGAGAGAGAGAGAGAGAGAGAGAGAGAGAGAGAGAGAGAGAGCGTGCATGTGTGTTTGCGCGTGCGCAATCAGAAGATAAATGAACATTTTCCAAGGAAGACTTGAAATTCCTTACCACTTACATATATGGTTGCCTAAAATTGTTATAGTATCCTCCTAAAACATTTTACATGGAAATCAAAGAGATCTTTTAACATGAACGATACCATTCAGATATTAATATAATTAAGGTGTATTTTCTAAGGGTTTTAACACTGTGAAGAAAAATAAGAATCTGACAAGCGATCAAGGAAGAGAATATCTGCATGAAGAATACATAAAAATCATCAACAGGAATTCTAAAGTATTCAAACAGATTATCTACACCAGTCACATATGATTTGATTGCTTGAGATAAACAAACAGTAGTACAGTATGTCACAGCTCACTTGATAAAACAAACAACTAAACAACCACCTCCACTAATCTATCAAAGTATTTCATAAAAAAGTAAATGAAAATGGAAAAAATACCACAGAGAATTCACTGGTTCATCTAACCAAACCCTAAGTTTAAATGCACTTCAGCGGAAGACTAGCAAACAGAAAATCGACACTGACTTAAAAAGTATACACCTAACGTCTCAACTTGAACCTCCTCCTCCTCCTCCTCCTCCTCCTTGCCTCTTCACCTTAGCCTCCTAACCTGACACGAGGTCTTGGCACGAAACAAACTTACTCTCTAAAATCCACTGTGCAAAGCCCACGAGAGCTAATTCATTATTCAAATGAGTTTAATTACTGGGAAACGTATGCAGGAGGAGACGGGGCTTGGGTTGATAATGAGAGTAGTAACAGCCGCATTATCATATGCAAGAGAAGCCATAATGGTCATAATATATGCACAGTTACTTATCATACGTAATTATTTGTGTGTATAAGCATGCTCATTTTTCTACATGCAGTTTATGGATGCACATCGGTATTATTACACGTACAAATAGTGCAAGCATTCTATATATATATAATCGATTCTGCCTATGAAATACACACACACACACACACAAACACCATATATATACATGTATGTGTGTTTTCGCTACACTATCTCTCTCTCTCTCTCTCTCTCTCTCTCTCTCTCTCTCTCTGTCTCTGTCTTTTGTCTCTCACACAAAACAATTTTCTATATATATATATATATATATATATATATATATATATATATATATATATATATATATATATATATATATATATATATATATATATATATATATATATATATCCCACTCGGAAAGAACAACAAAAAAAGTGAGGTTCAGATCTGGCTCAGCTGCATTATGAAAGGAAAAGAAGCTCATGCTTGCCTCTGGAAACATAGGTTAACATATTTACGTTACACAGAGACCAGAGACCAGAGAGTCAGGCTGAAGAATATATCTAAAAAAAAGAAAAGAAAGAAGTCATATCCATAGAAATATGTCAAAAATGAAAATACTGATTAATCCAAGATTCTCTGTGAAAATCAGATTACCACAGACGAAAGGCTTTTGATGCAGCTCTGATACAAAAACCTGCCAACTGGGGATCTTAACTCAGAATTCTCACAAATTGGACGAGACCTTTCTACTACTGTACAGTCACATTTCTCCGATAGAGACAAAAAGGCCTGGGAATGGTAAGGTTACAATGACCGCAGTAATGGGCATAACACAAAATGAGAAACGTTCTTTGCCTCATGGACAATATTGCAGCAATGCACTGAAATCATAATTGGCTTTGTAATAGATGTAAGTGTGAGGCGCAGTTATTATTGGGGAAGTCTTCTGCCCAAGGGCTCATTCACCATTCAGAAGCCAAGTATGCATGAGACCACTGCCTTCTTTTTACTCTGGAACCACAGCTCTGTGATATAAATTTTCATACTATTCATAACTGTAGCAAGAAGATTCACATTAAAAACTAAGCAAATGACGGACACTCAATCACTACCACAGAAAACCTTGGTTCAGTTACGCAGTGCGCTGTAGATACCAAGACATCAATCACGACTGGAAGCCTACTGGATTATATAGGCCTAATCGTTACGGGTCTTCCATCATTTTACATTACCTTTCTGAAGGCTCATTTCAATAACAGGAGAGCAGTGAAGACAAGTTTATCTTTAGCTAAAACTTATTTTGATTCCGTTGATAAGTTCCTATTTACATACAATTTTGACTTTTTAAAAGAATCTAATTTCTATTAAGTTTGAAACTTCACCTGCGGAACACACACACACACAAACATATAAATAGGGCAATTAATATACAGAAGAAAAGGGAAGAATAAATGACAAGCATCAAATGAAAAGATAATGAAGATACTCATTCAACGTGTCAGTAAATCAAGGTGAGGAAACTCACGACGCCTGTTACTCAAAAACAACGATTAAGCAAACAACAATACATCCTGTTTGTTTGTTGAAAGCAGACACTTTTGTAACATATTTCACAACTCATTTCAAATTCAGTATTTAGTTTACTGATCTCTTATGGAGAGTTTTATTTAGTAACTATGCGTGTACTGTAGAACACACAAAGTTGATATCACATGCTCTCGTGGGTTTAATACAAAGCACGTGATGTTCATTAGGTAAGTTACGTAAATGCAGTTCACAGGGCAGCAATATTAACAAGTGAGAGAAAAGCGTAACTAACTAAACTCTCTCTCTCTCTCTCTCTCTCTCTCTCTCTCTCTCTCTCTCTCTCTCTCTCTCTCTCATAATATAAAGTAAGCAGCAGGATACAGTTAATAAAAAAATTCAATATCAATAAAAATATCTTTTAATTTTATACAGATATGTATTTTTTATCTTATTTATGGCAGTTTTTAATTCCATTAGAAATTAAATCTCTTCGATACCGTTTTAAACATTGATTTTTAGAATATCTATTTTAAACTCATTATTTATATCATTTCCGTTTTCATTCATTCTCATCATAGCGCTGAATGACCCTGGGGGTTCCAGTGCTTGGCTTTATGCCTAAATCACGTATTCCATTCCAATAACAATGGGTAGGGCTTTATACTCGAAACATCTCACTCTCGAATTCGCAATCCCCAAACAGATAACCTGTAAGAATAGTTGAGCTGGTTACTAGGAAGTCGACATATCCTTTGCGTAACAACAATGATGTTTACCCATGGCTAAGTACTGGATAATTAAACAGTAAATAATTCATGGCAATTCCTTTTACTGTAAATCTAACGCAGATATTCCACTAAAAATACTGAGGCATACGCATATGTAAAATAAATAGAAAACTAGTAAAAGCCTGTAAAACATGAAATAGAAGAAAGCTGAAAAAACCAGATCGACAGAAATAAGATAAGCAAAGCAGATAACTCCAATGGCGTCTAGCAGAAGTTTTCCTGACGGAATAATGCTGATGTCCTTAGTAAGAGAAGGGTGACCATGCACTAAAATAATTGCGAGAGCTTGTCTTAACCAATACGTCATTAAGCAATTCACACGCCACCTGGAGTCTTAAGCGCACACACACACACACAACCCTCAGAATACTCAAAGGAAACCGGGTATTCACAGTTGCCATGACAACCACGCGGCGCGCACAGTAGAGAATCGCGCGTTACCAGATCCTCACGATTTCGCTGTCTCGTTATCTCTTCAAGTCACGAGAAGAGGCCGCCAGGGAGGAAGAGAGGAGGGCTGGGAGGAGAAAAGATGGGGAGAGAGAGAGAGAGAGAGAGAGAGAGAGAGAGAGAGAGAGAGAGAGAGAGAGAGAGAAGGAAATGAAAGGGCTTCATGATCAGCTGTGTTTTCCCTTTCGTATACCGGTACTTTCGGTTTCTTTAGGTTTAAGTAATCTTTCTATGGGACAACAGATGAAATGGGGTAACACTAATGACTGTATCGATGATAAAATAAAGGGAATGTTTATTAACGTTGAATCAGAGTTCATCTTCGAGGATTCAGGAGCAAATTATGCATTAAAACGTTTATCTAAAACCCACTTTAAAGACATCTACAAAGGCACACAAGCACACACACACAATATATGTGTGTGTATGTATGTATTATATATATATATATATATATATATATATATATATATATATATATATATATATATATATATATATATATATATATTAACAATTTAAGACTGAAATAACTGCTTCTCGACCTCATGCAACACAAGGGGTCAAAAATGGAAATGTAACTTCCGAAACCCCTACACATCAGAAGCAGCCCTCCTAACGAATTTTTTTTTAAGGAATAAAAGTAATAATTAAGAAACTAGTTCTATTCTGCGTCTCATCATTCTCCTAGTAACCAGGGCTCCAAGGTGTAGATCCTTATTCCTTGAACTTTCGAAGGTCATAACTGGGAAAAACTAAGTTTTAAAAAAATAAAAAACAAACAACCAACATATTTAAAACAGGCCAGTATTTTACTCTTGGGTGAAGTCGGCAAGAACGAATGAATGGTCCTGAGCCCAAGTAATTTAAGATCAATATTCACTAACAATTAAGAACCAATTTCGACCACAAGAATGAATAGAAATGGGTTTTCAAATTGGAGCTGGCCTCTACTGCCAGCATTTAATGACTGATAATTATTATTCATGGTTCAGTTAAGTAATTTTACAATGGAGGTTTCTCTCTCACTTACTCACTAACTGGAACAAAGTTATTCAAGTTTTGTAATCAAAGGGCCGCATATCTGGTTACATGCAATCTCATTTCTGCCCAGTACAATATGTTTTGCAAGTCGCTGATAGTTTTCTTAGCAACTGACCATTAAATACAACTTAATTGTACACACATGCGACTAAACATAATTATACAAAAATGCAAGAAGTTAACTATATATTTTCTTGAGCCTAAAATTCCGAAATGGTGAAGCAACATTTCACGATAAGAGATCCAGTTAAAGGCGCTGCTGGAAAATGTTAGCATGACTTTTGACGGTGTAACACCTGACAAACAAGAAGTGTTTGTGAAAAGCAATGACCCAGGCAGCGACATTATCCTGTTTGACCTCTGACCTCTTAAGTATGACCTTGACCCTTGAATCCACCACATGCTAAATCTCCATCACCCATGAATGATACATGAAGTCAATAAGTCTTCATCCTGAGAAATTAAAATTAAAGTGCTTGAAAAAACTTTAACCAGAGGATATATAGAAGATCGGGCAGAGGCGAACAGCCCTGTCGATAACCGGATGGCCATGGGACCCTTAATCCAAGGCCATAAAGCACACATCAGTCGAGACACAAAAAGGAACAGCAAATACACAACTCGTGAGATCACAAACCAACGATCCCCACCCTATGCACAAAGAAAGGAAGCACAAAAAAAGAAAATAAAAATAAAAAGAACAATGAACATCTCCTCGCCCAGCAAAACAACAGTCGCAAAGCCCCCAGTGTCCATGTATACCACACTCTAAGAAAGATAATGAGTTGGCAGACGAGAAACGCTAATCCTACCGTCAACAGATGTTTATGGCTGCTTACTTACGAAGTTAATACAAGTCATTACACGAGGCACAGCTCACACCGACAAGAGTGGTAGGCATCATTAAGGACTCGAGAGGATTTTTGAAAGGCCTAACAGCCATATCATGCGCTCGTATACATGAGTGTGACTACAAAAACAAAAACTTATAAAGATTAATCGTATGGATAAATATACAAGTACTTTATGAACTTTTATAAACACTAATTAGGTACATATACAAAAAAATCATGTGAAGACATGCTAGCTCTCTCTCTCTCTCTCTCTCTCTCTCTCTCTCTATATATATATATATATATATATATATATATATATATATATATATATATATATATATATATATATATATATATATATATATATATATATATATATGTGTGTGTGTGTGTGTGTGTGTGTATATATATATATATATATATATATATATATATATATTTTATGTGTTATATATAAATTTTCGAGAGGCCCCCATCCACAGAACAAATGGAAAGTTATGAAGTTTTCTGCTATAGCCTATCTCTGAGTACATTATTTTAAGTTTCTATTAAGCTATTTTTCCTTTTACATTTCTTGTATTTTCAGACTGAGTGGGCTGCAAAGTTGGATGATATCATCGATGACGTGCGCTATCACCGAGTTGTGAAATTTCCTGAATGTTTGGGAATTTTTCTCTGTTTCACAGCCAAACAGTTAATGTGGATCATCAAAGAAAAAGGACAGTCATGGAATGGCGAATACTTCAGAGAAACTGTGCTTACTGGTGGAGTATTTCCTTTCCTCAAAGATCCTGAAAATGTGTTATCTGTTGAAGAAGTCACATTTTTGCATGATAAGGCACCAAGTTTCAAGGCTCTTCAGACACAGGAGCTGCTTCGAAACAGTGGTATCGATTTCTTCTTGTCAAGTGAATTTCCAGGTAGCTCCCCTGACCTTAATATGTGTGAAAACATTGGTAGTATCTTAAAGGATCGTGTTGAAACGCACAATGAAGAGAGGTGACCGAAGTGCTCAGGGAAATGGAGTTTAAGTCTCAGCTTTTTTGCGATTTGCTGAAATTTTGAGTCTCAGCTTTTTTGTGATTTGCTGAAATCATACCCCTCAAGAATGCAGGCCGTGGTACAGGCAGATGGAGGCCACACAAAATATTAAATACTCAGAGAGAAACTTAAATAAATACCTGTTCTGAATTACTTTTGTTTTTGTCCATATCAATTTTTGTTTATGCTCTAGGGGGGGGGCCTCTAATTTCAGAAACACCCTGTCTGTATATATATATATATATATATATATATATATATATATATATATATATAGCTTGTCTTTACGTATGTATAAATATATACTGCATATACGTAAACATGTGTGCATATATATATATATATGTATATATATATATATATATATATATATATATATATATATATATATAATATATATACACAAGCACCATACATAAAACATTTAAGAGAATTATAAAATACAACACACTGTGCACTATAGCAAATGAGGAAACACTGACATCTAAATTAATGATCAACCAACCAATCCTGTCACTTCGTCCCCACCCAAAAAAAAAAAAAAAGCCCCGCATTAAAAACAACCACCCAAAAGCGTCCTGGATGTATATGTAACTCGACCGCGCCTCTCACAAGGGAAGGTGTGAAGATGGGGTAACGACGCTGATTTAATGCATCCCTTAAAAATCGAGGGTATATTTGGTAGTGCGGGTAAACAAGGTACATGACTGTGCATCGGTGTTTTTTCTTTTTTTATTTAGATAAGGCTTCAAATTTTTCATTAGGTTTTCCCCATGCTTCCAGGATCTGGCTTTTCCTACGTTTCATGATAATCTGAACTAAAGAAAAAAATCCAGCTAATAATAAAGGAAATTAATCAACACGCATCCGGTATACTTATTGAAATAAATGAAGAATTCGACATGGTTCTACGGCATTTAAGATACTAATAGATTTCCTCATACTAAAGGTGGCTATTTTCAGAAAATTGAGCAAAATCTTTCCATTAGCTGAACAGTTGAGCTTTTAACATATGTGCGTTGGGAGGGGCGGGGGGGATAGGACAACCTGAGAGGGGAGACTGATCCAATTTAGTCCCATCAAATGTGGAAGGGAGAAGAAAGTGCGCGCTGAAGGGACCGACGAGATACTAATGAGCTTTTATGAACGAGCATCCTAAGTGAATGTGAGAATGTTGATACTGTAAGATGTTCCTTTTACATGCAGAGGCTAAAGAAGAACAAAACAATGTGCATATGGTCCTCTGACTTCAAGGCATTTCATCTTAAAGGGAACATCTTTTTGTTGAAAAAAAAAAAACTGAAATGTTGTCCAGGTGTCAGCTCTTTCTATGAAAGTAAAGAAGGGTATTGCAATATAATGTTCCTCTTTATTCCCATTCAAAATTGATATTTAATACACGAATTTGTATATAGTTACATTACAGTTAGTAAACTGATAAAAATTAGTGGAATACTAGAATTGCAATTCTTATATTATTATTAAATCACAAATAAAGAGTTTAAGTCACATCCAACTTACGATTATAAGTTCAAACATTACTTGAGCAACAATAAATTGATTGCGTTCTGCGCCAAAGCTAATAATTACACCTTACTGTAAAAGCTCTCGATACCGCATTAAGATATTCAGAGAAACATAATTTTTCCTACTTCTTTTTTACAAGATAATGCCAAGAAGGAGGGAAGGCCAAAGACCACATATAACCCTCGCCTGAAGGGGAACATTACCAGTGAGCGAACGGGGTTTTACCGCAGAGAGACAGCCCCCTCTCTTCAAAAGAAAAGCAAACAAAACATAGCAAAATTCGAATGATAAACTTGAGGTGGAAGAGATTTTCAGTCTGGCTGTAGATGTTTAGTACATGCATAACAAGACATATAGTCCTTATATAATAACCAAGATTATTATCATCAATAGTAGTAAAAGTAGTGGTGGCAGTTCTTCATGCTTAATGATACTAAGTGAGACAGCAGACTTTGGTAAAATTGAAATGACAACGCATGACGGACCGATCACTTATCGCAAAAATGTCAGGATTATGGAAACAGATGAAAAAGTTCCAATATCATGACATTTATTCATTACACTACCATTTTCAATACACAATCAGATACTCAAAAGGGCGACTTTCTATTAAATGTAATTTTGGAAAACAAGCATCATTTTTCGTATAGAACTTGAAAAGCAATATCTCGTTAACAAAGACCTAGGAAGAGAAGATATCTCTGTTCAAAGCAATTTTTTTTCTTGTACCAGAACCGCAACTAATGCCATCCGCCATTAATTATAATTCACTAAGTTTCAGAACACACTTGCGCAAGTTACCTTTCCGTAACTCAAAACTGCAAGGAAAAAGCATTTAGTTAAACGAACAGACCTTGCAAGCTTCAAACTACTGATTGTTTACGAGTCATTTATAAAAGAACACTTCATTACAGGAAAAAATACAAGGCTGCAAAATTCTTCCTTAATGTACATGCAAAGTACACATGGAATCCTTTCCCAAATAACTGCTAGGTCATTCAACCTCCCTGTATTTACCTATCCAACCTGATGCACATAATCCTCCTTTCTGGGCTCACCCATTACCCTATCATCTCTATATTTCACCTGAACTGCACACATACATTTCGTTCTCTATCCTTCCTTCCCAATCTGTCCCCGTCATTCTTGACCTTGGGCATCCCCTGAAGGAGGCATTTAATATCCGCTTCAGGACCCAAGGGGAGGGAGGGGGGGAGAGCATCCGAGAGATCCTTAAAAGGAAACTTCAGGAGAGGAAGGTTTCAAGACGCCACTGAGTCTATGACGTCACGGCAGAACCCCAATACGACAACGCTGGATAATTTTGATTATTTATGGGACTGGCCAAAAGACAGACATCCAAAAAATGCACCGAGTCCGCAGAGGACATGTTCTCGTCTCTCCTTTTGGTGGTGACTTGGCTTTGCTCATTTCAAAATAGCGTCGAAAGTGCCTGCCTCTCTCTCTCTCTCTCTCTCTCTCTCTCTCTCTCTCTCTCTCTCTCTCTCTCTCTCTCTCTCTCGTATGAGTAAGTACGTACGTACTCCTGAGAGAGTGACAGCTTTAAATTATATTAATCGACTTAAACTTCTGTGTAAAAGTAACTTATATATTAATCGACTTAAACCTCTGTATAAAAGTAACTTAAAACCACTCTTTGAGTTCACCTTAGAATAATGCAACTACCTGAAATCTGACAATGCCGAACGACCGTTACAATGTACGAATTATGAAGGTAACGAATCGACGTAAACACCTGAAACGCAAGCACTCACGAACGACGCGAGCGAAGAAACTGCTCACAGATAATTTCGGATAGAGCCAATCGTCCGAAATAAGTATATACATACCTACCAACAATTACTGGTCTGCTCTTTCAGGCTTCAATTATTGAAAATTACCTTGACGCCGCCATGCCCTCCCACTCACTCACCTGTAAAAGGAAAAACAAATAAATAAATAAATAAATAAAGATACTTTTCAAGTCTCTTTCGTTTTATGACACTCGTATGAAAATTAGGAACATTTCATCGTATTTCTTTCTTAAAGAAAAGGGTAAAAATGTCTTACTGGATAAGTTTTCTATACCTCGGGATAAAATATCCTACAATTTGTGTAAAAGAGAGAGAGAGAGAGAGAGAGAGAGAGAGAGAGAGAGAGAGAGAGAGAGAGAGAGAGAGTAATCAATGCAGACCCTAAGAAGAACACTGTCCACTACGCACTCAGCTGAATATCTTCACATAATATATAGTCATAATAAATCAAAGCGCAATTTCAAAAACAATGGGTAGATCTCTCAGCTAATTTCAAAAGCGTTAAAAACAATAGTAACTTATATATATATATATATAACTATATATATATATATAATATAAATATATATATATATATATAAAGAAAATGTGTAATACATATATATACATACTCGGGACGGTTTCGGTGTCTACTTGAAATTTTTAATTTAGGACCAAAACCTGACACCAGATACAATAAACATGCGGGAAAAAACTTTCACACGAGATAAAACTTAATAAAATCAGGACGCACACTATTCACTGTAAATATATAAATAAATGAAATAAGCACAAGCCCATAAAAATCAACACTTAATAAGTACATCAACAAACTTGCAGAACTGAACAGACGAGGTAAATGTATTCGTTAAAAGTCGTGACATCATTTAAGTTTCATCAGCAAGTACAAGTGGTCAGACAAGAAAGCTTCACTTCCAAGAAAGATTTACTGGCATATAACATCGTAAGAAGAGGAAGTTAAATGAGTTAAGAGGAAGAGGAAGGTCAAAGAAGAACAATTCAAATAAACTGGGATGATTCTGGAGGTACCGCACAGGAAATTTTTTCTGTCTTTTTTACGCCAGACTAAACTCTATGAACAACACGCGGTCTGCACAAGAAAAACAAGTAAAAAATGCAATTAAGTTTTCTTTACAGCCGCTACAGCGTATAATCAAGACCACCGAAAATAGATATATCTATCGGTGGTCTCGGTATAATGCTGTATGAGCCGCGGCCCATGGAACTCTCAGCCGGCCGTGGTGGCCTGTCCTATAACGTTGCCGGAGGCACGAATATAGCTAACTTTAACCTTAAATAAAATAAAAACTACTAAGGCTAGAGGGCTGCCATTTGGTAAGTTTGATGACTGGAGGTTGGATGATCACCATACCAATTTGCAGCCCTCTAGCCTCAGTAGTTTTTAAGATCTGAGGGCGGACAGAAAAAAATGTTTTCTTTTCAGAAAACTGAAATATGAAAATAATAAAAAAGGATTAAGATGGCAATATCCAACCCAAATCCTTCCAATCACAACGCCAGAGAACCTGAAATCAATCAATCAGTCCTACAAACTTCCTACTTTAAAGTGGCGGGGTTATTATCTATTCCTTCCGTCAGGGTTGATCTCTAATCCATCACAGTTTCTTCTTTTTCACTTATGAGTTTAGCTACCTGTTCCGTCGGCCTCCCACTGATAAAAGTCAAAAGCATGGTAAATTCCTCGGGAAATTCCAAACTCAGAAAAATAAATAAAACAGAAGAACGAACGAAACTGAAAAACAGCAAACCTAAAAGGAATACAAATGAAAACGTATAAAACTGATCTGTCTGTAATTTCATACGAACCCAGTCTAGAAAATAATGTCAACAAGCAAAAATGTCATCTACATTCGTCTTCACTGAAGTCATGATCAGGGGTTGAAATCATACTGTATCCTCGCATGATCTTTCACAAATAAATTGCAGTGCTGAATTCCTTCTTGCCGCTCATATACATTTCTAGACTTATACCTCACCCTCTTACAACACCCACCCACACATATATACTACCCACCCCTTCCCATGCACATATATCTATACTGTATATATATATATATATATATATATATATATATATATATATATATATATATATATATATATATATATATATATATATATATATATATATATATATATATGTTTCATACGTGTGTGTGTTCAAGCATATACTTACGATTACAACGTTCCACAAAAGCCTGCCATCAGTGTCACGACCGCAGCTTCAGCACTTTCCCCAACTAAAATAAGGAGATGACTGGTCGAAACCATTTAAACCGCATAGATAATGGGATAAGGTGATATGACCACCTCCGGGGTTGCGTCTAATGGCCGTAGTATTAACTCTAAAATGAAAGCCATCACGGGTGGTGGACTTTCCCTCCCTTAAATAATTAGTGCTGGCCGGGTGATGAATAACGCTGCAAATGACATTAGGCTGACACCCGAGATAGATTTAATTTTACATTAAAGTGAAAATGCTATCAAGTGAACTGACGAAAAAATACGTTTCTATAAGATAATCTTCTTCGTACACAATTCTGTACGAGAAAAAAATTAATTACAGAAGAAGATGAATATATTAAATACACAATAAAAGGTATACTGTAAACATGAAAGTTAACGATAAAATAAAAATACATAAATTATTTATATATTTACTTCAAAAGCAAATATACTAAAACCAAATACAGTAAATAAAAGTAATCATACACCACTGTTTATGCTCCAATATAAATAATAAATAATACAAATACAAACACGAAATAAGTAAACATATTCATCACTATACAAATACATAAGAAATGCACCTATCACAGTGGAAAATAAACGATGTTTAAGTGACATATACATACAAAGTACATAGGAAGCAAAACAGAGCCAATAAAGCAACACTACCGAAAATCGTGCACGCCCATAAAAAAAGAAAGAGAAACCCACAAAAATAAACAGCTCAGATGACCGAATACATGAATATTGTGAAGCGAGCCTCAGGGCCTCCTCATTCCATGCAGTGTGGCATTGTGCCTCCTACGCTGGTAGTAACTGTGAACCATATAAGAAAGGAGTCTGCATCAATAAACATCAGTTCCGTCACATACTTATGTAAATTTGTCGACTCAATGTATTCGGGATGGACGCAACTAACATATAAATCCCTCCGAAACGCAGATTTTAAAATCCGTAAACAGCTCAGCTTGCTCGACCAGAATCCGTCCGTCCGTCCGTCCGCTGCCTACAAAGGACTCGGACGGGGCTTGAATAATGCGGATTTCTTCAGGATACAAAATAAAAAAAAGTCTTTTTAAATATAAAGTAATAAACTTTGGATTCTTTACATCAGAAAACACCATTTTTAGAAGCTATAAATGTGAAAATCCTTTCATATTAAAGGCTTTATGGCTACTTTTTTTTTTATCCATGGGAAGAATAATTGGCTGGCATATTGTGGATAGCTCGATAAAAATAAGAGGAAAATGAAAGATGAAAACTCATGTGTTTGAATGCTTTACCAGTATATTTATCTAGCATCATACACAAAGAATCGGAAGTTTTAACAACACTTGGAAATACCTGAAAAAAATTGAAATGAAGGCTTCAAGTAAATAACTTCTGTTTGATCCCTGTTCAGAAATTCCTGACTGATGAGAGTACTGATGCCAAATAAGGAATTTCCAGAATTAATTTATATATAAAAAAAAAGTAACAGTACGGATGTTAATTTACTAATTGCTGGAATTCAAAGAAAGCTTAAAATAACGAACATCATAATGCACCAATATACTGCATTTTCTTACAGTAACATCGGATGACATTCAATACTTCGTCACTTAAAACGAAGACTACAAAAATAACAACAAAAATAACTTCAGTCATGAGTTATACTTTCTCTGAAGCACTTGAACACTACCATATTGAAGTGCTAGCTTAAGTAACACAACAGGAAAAATCAAACAGTTCTTGAAAGTCAGTCGCTTATATAAGAAAAGGCGCCACTTTTTTGGATGATTCCAACCAAATCTCTTTTAAACGCTTTATTATCCAGATATTATGCCAAATCTGAATTTGTTGTTGTATGTAAAAGATACTGGTTATCTTTTTTCACACATTCTTTTTTTTTTAGCAAAAATTATATTTCTCTTTTGTCCTACAAAATAAGAGATTTCTCTCAAGAGATCTGCATTGCAAAAGTCCTCAAATTCATCAAGAAAACTGAAAACTCAGAAATTCTTCCTTTTTCTGTTTCTTGTTTATGATTCCTAGATTTTCCATAAACAAGTGGCAGATGACCCATCATCTCTAATAATTGAAGTCAAAATTTTCTCTTAAGGCACAAAGAGAATAAAATTAATTTGAAATTTTTTCATCTCGGTTTCAAATTCATAAAAAAAATCATACATACACACACACACACACAGACACGCACACGGTTACCTAAGTAAGCATCTTCTCTGAACTAAGAGTTGTATAAAAAAGTATACCACTGAGCTGATTAACAGCTCTCCTAGGGCTGGCCCGAGGGATTAGATTTATTTTACGTGGCTAAGAACCAATTGGTTATCTAGCAACGGGACCTACAACTTATTGAGGAATCCGAACCACATTATAACGAGAAATGAATTTCTATCACCAGACATAAATTTCTCTAATTCTTCATTGGTCGGTCGGAGAATCGAACGCGGGCCCAGCAGAGTGCTAGCCGAGAACTATACCAACCCGTCCAAGAATCCTTATGAGACCACATCACTAACCTTCAGCTGATGGGACCTATATCACGCCACGCGTGCGGCAGCAGCTGCTGCCTCAGATAAATTGGGGCTAAGGGCTGGAAGGGGACTCAAGAGGGGAAGGGAAGCCAGGAGGATTCCAGGGAGAGGGGAGAGGGGAGAGGGGAGAGGGGAGAGGCAATCAAAAGTGTATAAGGAAGATAAAAGATAACTGATAGCAACCAAAGTGGCAACACAAATATTTCTACAGAAAGGTGACGGAGGGGTAGCAGAGTACAGGAGAGCAGAAGAGTACTTGGAGGATAAGGAACGACTGATAATTGAAGGAGTTAGAAAAAATAAATAAATCGCTCCAGAAAGAGCTATTTGTCTCATTTGAGGATTTGAAAGAATGCAAGTTTTTGCAATTAGCTGAGATAAATAAACATAACTAAAATATACAGGAGCTATCGTAAAAAACAGTTCGTGGACCTTACCGTAAATCTTAACTAGTCTTAATGCAAAACACTTCCAGAATCATCCACACTTAAATGAAGATCGAGGTAATGCAATGTTTGCATGGATATTCTTTACTATCTCAGATGTGACCACAGATTTTAATACCTTATCTCTCTAGAGGCCCACTAGTTCCGTAGATCTAGACCTTAACCCAAAAACACTCTAACCAAACAGAATACGAGTAACACTAAACTCCGTTGGAACAGGATATCATTTTTTTTTTTATTCGTAACATAGTTACCGGTGGTGAACTGATATCGTTCATTTTACAGGGTTTCCATACACAGATTTTTCACTGAGAAAGTACAGCTAAAAATATAAGACATCAAACTGAATAAAAAAAAAAACACACACACACACACACACACACAAACGGACTGCAAAATCAAGATGATTCAGGTAACAATCTGGGAAATGATAATTCCATGCGTCTAGATTTAGGAAAATGTCCATATATTAAACAAAGGTTACTGAGTTATCATGAAAGTTGCACAGCAAAAATCTTCCTATGTCTTAATCCAAAACATGGAGGCAATGGATTACCAAATGGTAGGATTCACAAAAACTGCCGTTTCACTCTCTTCTGTATAAGAATAGCACCATTAAAAATAACTGTTTTATTAGGAACCTGTTATTGTTAGTATCATCATGTCATTTTGGTCTAAAAGAAAAACTTTAAACACATGCAGACAGTACACCTTGTACCTAAAATTTTTTTTTATAAATGCAACGTATCATAGCCCAAGGCTGAGGGTTAGGTACCTCCAAGGAATATAAAGATCCAGCGCTACGTCTCAGCCCCCGAGACAAATTCATTAGTCTAAGAACCGTACAGCCCCAGCGTACTGAAGATAGACGGCAGCACGGCAGCAGCCCTTACAAAAGCAAGTTCCTCCCTGGGCTGGGTTATCTGCCTTCATCTGAGCCACACCGAGGTATGCAAATCACCAGCATGAGTGATGCCACCGTAAAGAAAACGCAACAATGCTGCTGGTCTCGTGTCTTAGGGGGCCATGTCATTGCATAACAGAGCAACGCAATTTGTGATACGTCCTAGATGCTGTCGTCCTGCAGCAAACGCCACAGGTCAATTGAGGTTAATCTTGATGAATATGGAAAGGTACCATACCTGAGGTTAACTCTCGGCAGATTCTGTTCATTAATTTTACGGTGTCTAGTCAGAATTTACCTGGGAAACATACTGTCTAGACTCTAGAGTCTGTTGTTAATTTGGATCTATAAATCACAAGGCTGCTCGAGTGTAAATTAACATTAAAACGTGAATGGAAATACTTTACCAGTCGATAACATGAAATTCGGATACAAACTAATTTCCAAAGTAAAGACACCTTTTAATAATAAAGCTGAAAATCATTGTTTTTAAACGTTACGAAATTCCTGTTTTGCAAATGAATCACTGCATCTCGAAGGATCAATTCCAGCGAGGTATGCAAATCAAACTATAATGCTGGAAAAGTTTTCCAACTGTGTGCAGCGGCTTTCTGTTTTATCTTTCAACAATCTTCGTCCCTTGGGTCACCCCAAAAGAATTATGATGTTCTAACGAACAATGAATAACAATGGATCGGGCCAAGAGGTTTGGCTAGTCATTTATTATTTAATGACAGATTTAGTAAATCACAGACAAGGGTTACACGGTGAATAAAGTAATTCTATGGTACTCCGCCAGGAAAAAGCACAATGTGAGCATAGACAGGGTTGTAGAATGGTTATAAAAGATAGGCCGAGATATATTATGATTATATCTTCCCCTAAAATGAGAAATCACTCTCTCATTGTTAGTTCAAAGTAGGTTCGGTTGTTAACTTGATCTAAACCAACAGTAACTACGTCGAGAACAGAGCTTAGAGCTTCAGAAAATGCTAATCAGGAGCTTTTCTATCCTCTAAGAAAGAAACCCCCGAAAACATTATCATACCAAAGATCCGAAAAAGGTCGCCTCAGGTACGAACAACCGCACCAGGAATATTTGAGGTACGGATTACCTCATAAACCCCTAACCTGGAACAAGGGCGACTTGCATTATCTGTTCCATAGCAAGCTTTATTAAGCCTCTGGGGTCCAAAGATCTACTTAGGTTGATTGCATTTTTCCGCACGTACTCACGAATGGAACGCATTCTAACTCCACATATATATATATATATATATATATATATATATATATATATATATATATATATATATATATATATATATATATATATATATTCAATCAAACTTGGTATACATATAACTTACTATCTGGAAAAGAATACTATGGGGGTAAGGCATCACGGGCACCAAAAGGGGGTGGGGAGGGAACCCCTGAAACGGAGCTGGTTATGCCCGTAGACTTAGTAACTTTACGAATTTATCATACGTAATTGCGGTATACATATGACTTACTAGCTGGAAAAGAATACTGTGGTGGTAAGGCATCAATGGCACCAAAGGGGTGGGGGTTGAGAGAGGAGGTTGAGAGAGAGAGAGAGAGAGAGAGAGAGAGAGAGAGAGAGAGAGAGAGAGAAAGAGAGAGGGGGCTGTTAGGGGGGAGGGTGGAAAGAAAAGAGAGAGAGAGAGAGAAAGAGAGAGAGGAGGGTTGGAAAGAAAGAGAGAGAGAGATTGAGAGTTATCCTGAGAGAGAGAATAGAGAGAGAGATATATATAGAGAGAGAGAGGTCTACCCCAAAGAGTCCTTATTGAAGTCATTCAGAGTTATCCTACAAAAATGGGAAAGATTGCGTTAAAAGAAGAAGAAGATATATATATACATAATATATATATATATATATATATATATATATATATATATATATTGCATAATATATATATATATATATATATATTACATAATATATATATATATATATATATATATATATATATATATATATATATATATATATATATATATATATATATATATATATATTATATATATATTATATATATATATATACATATATATATATTATATATATATATATTTTACACAGATTAGGCTACTCAAACAGGGGGTGGTTCAGAAGAAAAATGAAAATAACGATCACTGCTTCATTCATACTTTAACTGTAGGGTTATTAAAGCGTATCCTTTCAAATGACTATTTATCTATCTACCTATTAATCTATTTATCTACCGCTATACTAATAACCCAAACATTCACAAGTACAAACAGTCTTATAGGTGGAGTGTTATTTTCAATGGAACGTCAAGGTTGGCACACTCGAATATTACGATATACTGCAAAGTATAAAACAGGGGTGGTAAATACCTGAAAAATGAAAGTATGAATATTGTTTAAACAATACATTTTAAAAAATTAAACAAAACGACTAGAAAAAAAAGCGTCCAACACACACAAAAAAAAAGGAACGAAGCGACTGACCAATAAAAGAATGAGAAAACCTGAAGAAGGAAAAGAAGGGCCCGAGGAAGAAGTGGTTGGAAAGGAAATAAGGTGAGCCATAAACCAAGATGAAACCTATAAATTGATTCTCACTTCGAGTCTAAAAGAACTTAACCATCGCACATCAGCTAATCCGCGTTATGGGAGATGGGATTACAGTAACATGAGCTCGCATAAAGCAAAAAGGTTAAAAGCCAAACTTATAAAACCGAAGCAATCGTTGTAATATGGCCGAGATAATCCTCTATAGAAACGTAACTCTGCTATGTATACATCAGGAAAATTAAAATACGTATGTTCTCCTCGTGCCCTCTTACCCATCTGCTTGCCTAAGCCTAGAACGTGAAGCAAGCACAGAACGTGAGCATCTAACCGCAGGCATCTGAGAGTGAAGATTCAGTTTGGCAAGTGAATTCTCTCTCTCTCTCTCTCTCTCTCTCTCTCTCTCTCTCTCTCTCTCTCTCTCATCACGCCCCTCCATTTTTGCGAAACTGGCACCGATAAAAACAAGAACAATTTTCATACTACCGGAAATAACTGTAGTAAAAACATATGCCGCCTTTAAAAATAATATATAAGCATGATCGTAAACATTCAATAATAATAATAATAATAATAATAATAATAATAATAATAATAATAATAATAATAATAATAATAATATGACAAACCGCCAAACTATACTCCCTACACAGCTCTCTAAACTACCAATTTAATGATATATAGCCTATAAATAAAGATTATCCTTGATATTTTCATACGATTTCAGGGCATAAAAATGGGATATTTGTTTTTTATATGCAAGGATGTCAGTGAAAGGTTTATTCCTTATCATTTATAAGGTTCCAGCCAACACAACTTCGTAGGCCTAAGTTTCTTCATTTGACTAAACTGTTGAGGTCTTGGAACTTTTACCTGAAAAGTAAAATATGTGCCAAATAACCGTGGCTGGCTTATTTCGATGAACATTTTTAATTTCATGTATATATATATATATAAATATATATATATATATATATATATATATATATATATATATATATATATATATATATATATATATATATATATATATATATATATATATATATATATATATATATTGAACTGACAGTGTGTGCATAAAGTATATATATGAATAAAGCGCATACACATATTCTGCACAATAACTAGTGCATGCTGTTCTTTTTACTCTTATCATTGCAATAACTTAATTTGCAATTTGTGGGGTGTGGCGCAACTGACTTTCATTTCAATGCTATTTATAATAAGACTTCCCATTAACAAGTAGCTAAGAATTAAGAATTTGTATCGCATTGATTTAAAAAGACCAAATTAGATATAATATACATTCAAAAATACCTATTTCCCATAGGAAGAGGAAAAGTCAATAACAATAAAAATATAATCACTTCATTCATCAACAATTACCTATAAAAATCGACAACTGTAACAAACAAGAATCAAAAAGACATTGGCCCCCCACGCTGTAACTGAATTTCTCTCTCTCTCTCTCTCTCTCTCTCTCTCTCTCTCTCTCTCTCTCTCTCTCTCTCTCTCTCTCTCTCTCTCTCTCACTGGGTCTAAAAAAGGGGTCTCTCGATTGCTCCCCTTGTGTAAACGAGGGGAGAAAACACTCCTAGGGAGGAGGTCCCCATGAGAGTATAAAACCCCTCAAAAGCCCTCCTGGTTCGCGTCAATCTCCCGTAAGTACATCCCCTCATCTCCCCTCATAAATACCAGAAGTGGAGAGAAAAGCTTCTGTAAAGGGGAAACGGAAACCTCTTGAAAAAAATCTGAGAGGCTCGGCGTTCTTTTTCTGTGGTTGAAATCTTATTACGAGTTACTTTGACGATAGAAGAATGGGTGGATGGGATGATGTATAAACGTGTCAGTAAAACGTGACCATATCTTCATAAAACCAACAGAGATTATATGTGTACATATGTGCTAGTGAATATGAACATGAATTAAGAATCAATACATATGCAGTGTGCTGTGTGAATATTCAAACAAGTATATATAAATTATATGTACAGAACAGCAGAGAGAGAGAGAGAGAGAGAGAGAGAGAGAGAGAGAGAGAGAGAGAGAGAGAGAGAGAGAGAGAGAGAGAGAGTTTGGGAGGCACTGACAAAGACGTTTCCATAAGCAGAAAGTACACAAAATATCAGTTTCAAATAAACTGCCACAACAGCTGTTCCTTACCAAACAACTCACCAAATGAGCAAAAACAACATAGGCTAGCCTAGTGGCTAAAGAGAGGCAATTAAGTATATTAATTAACTGTGCCTATAATAAAAACAGATTAATTATAATCCCCAAACCTATCCTTTGACCTTCATCGGATAGATTATATAAATTACTATGCTGAGTCAATGCAAACTTGATAAGTGGCGCATGCTAAGTTAGTATTATTTTTGTGAGTACGTGTATATATATATATATATATATATATATATATATATATATATATATATATATATATATTATATATATATATATATATATATATATATATATACATACATACATATACATACATATATACATATATGTAGGATCTGCTGGCCACTTTTTACCAGATACATATGTAATTGTAATAGCCACAATATATATATATATACATATATATATATATATATATTTATATATATATATATATATATATATATATATATATATATATATATATATATATATATATATATATATATTTATATATATATATATATATATATATATATATATATATATATATATATATATATATATATATATATGTACACATTTACATTCCCCAATTAAAAGATGCCCCACAAGTTGTGTCTCAACAATTCCACGAGTGAGTATGTGATTCCTAGCCTAATGCCCCTACCCACCCTATCTGTGACCACTAACAGTCAGCTGACTACCCACACCCCTGCTCAGATCAACAGACACACCATGAATTTTTCAGCAGACGGGCTTAAGTCACTTTCCCTATTACGTATACAAGTAATGAGCGTATGCAAGCATTTCTGAGGGCAGACATGAATGTATGGAAATTTTTCAATGGATTGCAATTCGAACTCATTCGTTAACACTCAAAGGCAAATAGTAAAAGAACTGATTCGACAACAGTAGAGGAACATTGGAGAAAAAAAAAAGAAACCTAGAAACCTCGGTCTGTTTAAAAGTATTCGAGGTAATTAAAATATTTATATCGACCCACAGCGACCATATACGGAGATCGGCTACGATAAAAAAATACTGTTGAACAGAACAGGTTTCAATCTCTCCAGTGCACGAAAAAAAGAAAAGAAAAATGAGAATAGAGCCTTTAAAACGATCCATGGGGAGGAGACCAAAATCTAATTATAAAAACAATACCAATCCACAAATGAAACACACCAAAAACCACAGAGTGTTAAACTACTCCAAAGACAAAATAAACAAAAGAAATATCAAGTCCTTTAGGTTTCTATACTTAATTTCAAAACGATTCCTATTAACAGAAGAAATGCTGAAGATGGGTATCAGTAGCTGTCCTGTGTAAAAGACTAATACAAACTAATTATATAAGAAACAATCAAGAGATAACCCTGTAAGAAATCTGAACAGAAACGACCATCTTGCACCACTAGTTTCTAAAGCAAATAGCTTACCAATATATATCTAGTCTAGAACATAAATCGTATTTGAACACTTTTAAATAAGAAATAAAAATACGAATTTCGAGAGCATGGATCGACAACTACAAAATGCTTTGCTAAAAACTAAATTATCGTTCAGCAAAGCCTTGATAAAAATCAAGGTACATTTAAAAAATTAAAAAAAAAAAGATACAGTCCTCCAACACACACAGAACAGCAGGACACACGTACACAAGGTTCGCTCTGAACAGGAAACTTTACATAATGATGCTGCGAAGATCAATCAAACGCAGCCATCTCCAAACCGAAGACCCAATTCATCATCGACAAAACATTTGCAGCAGTTGCCCGGAGTAATAAGATTCCCATCTTCGCCCTTAAACGAGAGACAGCTGAAAGCCTTCCATAAAGGGGCATTCCACCTGGTGTGACGGGACGTACCTAAAGGATAATGCGGGAGGACGAGAGCCCTGCACAGAAACACACGCAAGAGTTTAAGGTCCCAACGGTCATTATCGCGGGCTTTGCAAAATCAGATTTGCCACGTTCTCCCATAAGAGGAGCTCGAGTCCATAGTATATCTTAACGGCCTTTTATCTCCCCTATACACATTAGCCTTTTTCTCATCACCCCATTAGTTCCCTTCGCCAGTCATATTCTAATCACGTTTATCTCCATCATTTCTCTTCTCTCCACTCTCAGATCTTTCATGTTACGTTAACGTTTCTCGATTAGATACAGTCGCATATGGTAAAGATTTCCCCCATCAGGTTTAATGTTTAAAACCCATAAGAAAAGTGAAGCACACCAATTACAACTATCTTTCAATAATCAAATTTCGGGCGAGCAACGGTCTTCAACTTTTTTTTCCCGTCTAAACGCGATGTATCAATTATCAATGGCCTTATTCATGTTTCTATCATTACGCGTCTATTCCATTTTCCTGATGGCAGCAAACTAAATCGTATACAAATCATTATTATCAATACTATTATTATTGGCACCCACTCCACAAAAATCAATTTAAAACCATCCAGCCCTTCTGAAGGGTTTCAGGAAGAACACGAGAAATGCTTAAGTAAACCAGAAGGCGTACCTGATAAAACTACGGCATCAACCGTGAGACAAGATGGGTACACACTCAAAGTATAGTTCAACGAGGGACATGGAACAGTAACGACTCTCGAACTAATGATGAGATTTCCAAGTAGCGTGTTAGAAATATTTATCTGAAAACAAATCTGCGGGATAAAGCAATAGATTTATTTTCAGGTAAATAACTCTAAAGGAAGTCGACATTAAAGAACACTTTACAGAGAAAGTTAAACAAAGGAAATAAACAACGAGCGAGGACTGCATTCAAAAGAATCTCGACAAAGAAAATATATTTTTTCTCAGGTGGTTTGAACCCTCCTTACAAAAACTATTCTTTATTCGGAGGCGTAAACTTTTTCATGGTCTATTTGAATACGCTCAAACGAATTATGTTTAAACATTCCTACAAAACCTGATTGTATTTTACTGCTGCACTGTGAACTAATCAAGCTCTTCTGTACATGTTACAAAACGAGAAAATAAACGTCGCATAATTCTTCTCGCAATTCCTCCAGGATTCATTGCCGAAGCGGTCAATAATAATCTAAACTCCGGTGGCAATTATTTGTAGTAGCCAATAATTCCCATAAGATAAAGAACTTAAATAATAATCGGCTATCAAATTCATTTTAATCTTAAGTACGAAACAAGGCTGCAAATCCAACGAGCTTCTTTCAGAAAATATAGCCTTACCCTTGACCAGCGTCAGAACATACTTTCAAACACGTCTTAATGCAACAGAAAATAAATTTAATCATAATCAATGGAAAAATCACAGGTAAAAACAAAAAATAATAAAACTGGATTAAAATTTCAATCTTTAGTGATAACGCGAAAGACGACAAGTTATTCTATAGACAAAGGCTTCGGGATCTGGCGCCCGAGTTCGAACTAGAAGTCAGCCCTGTTATGAAACCAAGACTTATATCTTTAGACATTGTATGAGGCGACGTTTAAAAACTTAGAAACACGGTAGGCAACACGAGGTGAAATCTCCCTAAATAAAATATAGCCGAAACGTCTAGTGCCTTTTAAAAGATTGTGATGACTGTGGTGAAGAAAATCACAAACTCGTATTTTTCAAAAGATTACGATGATTTCGAACAATAAATTAATGATAAATGGTCTCTCACCTTAAAAACATTATGAGGTTTAAGAAAACTGAAGTCATGGCTAAGTCTCACATTTCAAAAAAGATTACGATGTGTCTGAGTTCCACCGCTCGCGGTGACTAGTTCAAATGATCTGTGGCTACTCAGTCAAGTTATACTGATTTAACATGAATGGAATCACAAAAGGAGAACTTAAGGGAAATATTTCACACAAGACCAGGCTTAAAAACACCTCCTTACTTCATCAAGGCTTAACTGATCAGGATACGTTTCTAAATGACTGGGTTAGAAAAATATGAAGACCGAGGTCAAATAATAAAAGAGAGAGAGAGAGAGAGAGAGAGAGAGAGAGAGAGAGAGAGAGAGAGAGAGAGCAGAATGGGGGTGAGTAAATGGATCCACGGTAAGAACACAGAAAAGAATTAAGCAAATTTCAAAGTATTAACAACAAAAAGTTGGAGGAATGAACTAGGATTGTCAAAATGCAGCATTAGTGTCAATTGTATATAAGTATTATCAATTGCAACAAAACGAATAAAAATAGCAAAAATAATGAAATTCCCTCAATGGCAAGCAAGCTCCAAACTATGAATATGAATGACACTAATCAAATTCAATATAGGTAATTTGAGGCCACAAAAATGAGAAACGTTGTTCCCCTTCCTTGAAATGGTTAGCCTACTCTGATTAACACTCCTGGTGACCACTATTATTAAGGGTCAGTTGATCTTGCTCCAAAGGAATGCTTTGTATACAGTTTCATCCCATGCATTCACTTTTAAATCTCATCAATAAGCACTTACAGTGATAATCACACATCCACACACTTCGGGATAGATTATATTTTTATTAAAAACTAAATTATCTCACAATTTCTAATTCTATGTAAAATCTGTAATAATTCTCTACTATAAAAATTAAATCACATTACACACTTACAAACATACACATTATATATCTATATATATATATATATATATATGTATGTATGTATATATATATATATATGTATATATATATATATATATATATATATATATATATATATATATATACATACATATAGAGAGAGAGAGAGAGAGAGAGAGAGAGACTTCATCCAGTTCTTGAAGTTCATTTTTGGGCATACAGTCAATGACATTGAGAACTTCCAAACCTGTTGACAGCAAGGATGAAATCACCGCCCGAAGTACACCGAAGTGGGGATAAAACTTGGCTGGTCTACAGCTGGAGGGAAGTTATCATCATGGTATGGAGTGGGGGAGCTTCATGCATAAAACTAAGCCCTGGGCGATATGTACTCAGAATCTCTTACATACAACCATCATGCGATCGTACTGACTGACAATATAAACAATGCAATGTTATCTTCGTCCTAGGTAGCCTCAACCTGATAGCACGAGCCAGTAGGCCACTTATCATCATATGATCAAAGTTACTGAAAACAATCAAAGATACTGCATATGGTCGGCATCCGCACGGGAAGAATGACATCATGCACCCAGGAACTGACAGGTTAGGATACGACTTGTCTTGAATTCCTTGATTCCGGAATTTATTTGCCAAAACTGGAAACCTCGCGGCCCATTTAAGACGTTCCTGCAAAATTATACCTTCTACTTTGCTGCTGATACCTTATCGTCCTCGTCTTCATCATTATTACTGGTGTACCAAGATGTCAAAACTGACAGTAATTCAAGTGGGTCGAAAATGCAATCCGTACCTTGGTTGCATTTATGTACAGACCCAAAGCTTGGGTCACGGTACCTTCGATCTTCTTATAAAGGCCAGTAGAGTGAGAGGTTTTTCCCGGACTGGATGACAGTTAATCTAAGCGTGGTGCCTATTTTATTTGTCACTGACCATCGTTGTTACCAACAGAAAAGTATATAGCTATGCATTCCATTTTATTATAATTATTATTATTGTTATTTTAGGCCTAAAACTTCTAAGGATGATTTCATAATACATATTCCTGATGTAATTTTTTCAAACTACTGTAAAAGAAACAACACGCCCTTAACAAGAGCCATTCTAGCAGGGAAGCAATACAGATATGATCTTTAGTGTTTCTCTCTCTCTCTCTCTCTCTCTCTCTCTCTCTCTCTCTCTCTCTCTCTCTCTCTCTCTCTCTCTCTCTCGCTGCTGATACTGGGACAAATGAGAAGATATTTATTTAGCAAAATCATTACATATTAGGAGAGTATGGCAAACTTTTACAACAATATCCCCTTCCTTTCCCCTTACATCTCTCTATCGAATATGATAAAAGCAATGAAAAGGAGAAAGCAAAGATAAAATTCTAACTGTATACATTTGTACTTCAAATATACTTTAGGTGGACTTTTATCAATATACAGATAGGCACACACTAAAAGCTGGATCCATAATTATTGCATATCTTTTATAATGATTCAATGGTAGAAAATGTATATTTTCCATATATAAAAAATCTACATAAATCAAATTATAATTTTCACATTTCTCAATTTATTATTATTATTATTATTATTATTATTATTATTATTATTATTATTATTATTATTATTATTTTGGCTTCAGGGCAACGCACGGTGCCTAACTCGGGAATACAAAAAGCATATCAATTTCCTTACTACATGAATACCCCCACGATATTTATTTTTAATACTTCGGACTGATACATTAGGAGTTTTATGAACATACAAACATATATATACTTTCTTTCTACAATCTTTTTGTATAATATTATTCAACTCACCTAAGATTTATGCGGTGATTAATTTCAGCAAACTGTCAACTGAACTTGAAGTTTACCGTTTAATGATTACACAGTAACAGGGAGTTTATACTGTATCCAAAACTGAAATGCTCACTTTTATTATAAAGACATGAGATTTGATCCCTAATCACTGTTGGGTTTACATTTGAATGACGTAAACCCATCCATTAATTTTAACATTATTCCTCATGAAAAAACTACTTCCCTCTTTTTGGAAGTAACTAAAGGAAGAGAGAGCTTTTCGTCTGCTAGCATTATTGTGAGGGATGAAATTGCAAGCCTCAAGCGTCTGTCCCCATCTATTTCCAACGCACAAGGAGTAACGCTATAAGCCATATCGGTAACTTTAATCTTACTTAAAGAAAGGTTTGGTTTGAAATAATAATAATAATAATAATAATAATAATAATAATAATAATAATAATAATAATAATAATAATAATATAGGTAAAGCGATTATTCAGCACTGATCAGTTTGATTTTCTGTTCCAGTATGGCTACAGCAAAAATGATGAATAAAACAGGTTATGAGAGAAATATGTACACATTAGATGGCCAAAGAGTGTAAACACGCACAATATCAAATTCCAATTATAGCCATTTCCAAACCAAAGGGGAATATTAATTTACAAACGGGGGAAAAGACGATTTAAACACATTTCCCTTGTTAAGTGACCATAAGGCAATGTGAAACTTTAGGTAACAAAAGGTGATAATTCAAGTAAATCAAAATTTATAGACTACCAGTAATTGATAGCATCTAAATTACGAAAGGTAAAACGTTCATAAATACCATTCGATCATAAGAACTTCCTAAGAAAACTACACCGAATTCTGGTTTTTTAATATTTAAAAAATTCTATTTATAAGATATATCTACTAATAGTATAATTTGCAAAGACAGACGTGAAGCCTCGATACAAAATCATGCTGGTCAACATATGAAAAACCTCCAGACCAGAACCACTTTTTTCGGACCATGATCAACATTTCTCGAAGAGCGTAAAAAAAATAGGCGCAATAAATCAATCCCAATGAAGAAGTCCCCCTCATGTGGTCCTTTATCTCAGAGGCGCGAGGACTTTAAAGGACTAAAAGAATGGCAATAGGGCGTGACAGTACAAAAGGGTGTGTTTGGAGTACTGTCAACTGACGGGCGACAAAACTGGCGCTAAGTGACGCCTCGCGAAGGTGACAGGTCTCGAAGAGGCTGAGAAGTGGACATGATGAATTGTGGACGCTTTAATAAACAACATAAATCTTTGTAAATAAACAACACGCCAGCGGGGAATTAACTCTGCATTTTACGCTCTAATGCAGTGATTGATGACTACTGTTCCCTATAAATGGGAGTACTTTCTCCCCCAAGTCTTGGACTTCTGCAGAATACGAATTCATTTCGTAGTTTACAGCATTTTCTGTCGGCAGTTTTCTCGATTTTAATATTATTTTCATCTCTCTTCAAGGGCTCGGGTGAACAAAAATTCTTATTTTATTCATCTACTCAGTATTATTTCATTCTTATAGGAGAGTTCAACCGAGGTGACAAGCTGCGCCGATCTTCTCATAAGGTTTAAAAGAACCACGAACACAACGGAATCACTGGAAGAGGGAAGCATACAGAGCATTAATCCAACCCACTAGATACCTTGCTGAAAAAACCAAAGCCAATATACTAGATTTATTTTTAATTAAAAAGTAGAAATCTCTTACTGCATAGCTGTGTTCGATAAGTAAAATTTATCAGTTTAACTTGAATAACCAAGAAAAAACATAAGCGCCGTGTTTTAAAAATATCTAAAACAAAAAAAAAATCTATCAGACTGTAGACATACGGCCAAAACAGATGATGCATAAAACCCTTGAATGACAATCGATCATGAGTAACTGCCGCTGAATCAGCTGAAAATGGGAGTCGAGTGGCTCGTTGCTGTGGGTGCCATTATAGTCCTCAGTGGTACAGCACATGACTCGCCATAATATCAAAGAAAAATGACCTCTGCTCTGGATATCTCTGGTCTGGATATAGTTTTCATATTCATATAGAAAGAGATAATTAATAATATCTGAATCCAGCTTATAACTGGTAACTGGGAAATAAATCCTCCGTTGTAAACCAATGATAACATGGGAGCAATAAGAATATCATGAAAAGTACCACTTGATAGTACTGCACTGACATGAGAGAATCTATATATCTCTGAATGGCAAGAAACATATAAAATGATGGCAAATCGGATTGCAATTTTCAGCATTATGAATCAAAAACGGATTTTTCAATATATATATATATATATATATATATATATATATATATATATATATATATATATATATATATTCATATATAGTATATAATGTGTATACATATATGTATATGTATATATATATATATATATATATATATGTGTGTGTGTGTGTGTGTGTGTGTGTGTGTGTGTGTGTGTGTGTGTGTGTGTGTAAGCGTTTATGTCTATTTTCCCTAAGAGTGGGTGACTTCAGAACCTCTAATTTTCAGCATATTTTCTAAGATGAGATTGCTGGGCCCATGGTTTAGCTGCAAACCACCACAGTCAACTATTTACCAGGTATATAATACACTGATTAGGTATACGAAAACACGGTGGGATTTAACAGATCGAGCCAAATCCCTCCGTTTCGCCCGAGAGCCAAATCCTGGCTCTCCTAGGGCCTCAGAAACTTCGAATACCATCTTCCCCTTCGATAAAAATAATTACACCTGTCAAAATATCAATGCATATTCAGGATATTAAACACCAGATGTAGTAAAGAAATCTGGTACTTGAGATGAAAATAACCATGAACTAAACTTAATACCGTGCATTTAACCAGAGAAATGAAATCGCATCTATGCCTTACAATTTGCATTGCCACAAGTATTAAGAACAGCTGTTGATGATGCATTAAGCAAATGGGCTAACTGGCATCAGCTGAAGGGTCAGAGTTGCAAAATAGCGCAGGTGGTTAATGTCGCTCCCCTTTTTGGAGCTGGCCACAATGCCTTTTAAGTCGACCATCTTAAGGCCCTGCACACACTCACTCTCCTCTCTAAAACACAAACACACACAGCTCCCGACAGACTAGACGGGGAGAGAGGAGAGAGAGAGAGAGAGAGAGAGAGAGAGAGAGAGAGAGAGAGAGAGAGAGAGAGATTAATGCTCAACTTCTCTTGTACCTCAAATACAGAGATTACCTTCGCCCATGCCATTTGCATGCATCTGTGCTTGCTTGCTCGCTTGCTGTCTTTCTTCCTGCGAGCAAAGCCTCAAGAGAAGTCGAGACGACTGCTGCATGAAACGCTTCCAAAGAAACCTCAGCATCCAGCCCCACCTGGGTTACGTGAGGAACCCACCGTCGCAAATTAACGGGATTCCTTTCTTGACACGAAAGCATTACATGTTTTCTTTCGCTGCATTTGCAAGCAGGCGCTCATTCCATCACTCTGTCATGCCACGCGAGTCGGGCAAGAATTCGCGAGCCCTTATCTGCGCCGCTCAGGGCCATTAATCTATGCCCATCTCCCAGGGCAAACATGAAGCGTCACTCATAGCAGCAAGGGAGCTATGCGAAAAACCTCGCAAAAGATGTGAACGTACATACTCCCACGTAAAGACGTATATGATTACGCGCATTTATACAAAAATACATGAAGATAAAACGTACACATACCTAATAGAAAAAATATACGTATCTATGAGTTACAGAAAATTTTTGTATAAGATTGGTCCTTATTTAAAAGAATATATATAGGTGCGCAAAAAGTACATAAAACAAAAAAACAAAAATTGTTACTACATTTTTTACACAAATCTAATCCTTTGCACAGATATCAGAAATGTGGATTTTAAATTAACGAATACAGTGACTTTTACTTACTAATGTTAAAATAACCCATCAATCAATCTTAGAATCGAAAAAGGACCGACGGACTACCTAAACAAACAAAACAAGGACAGCCACTCGATTTTCACTTTCCAGCTCTTCCTCCATCATCGTAGGTACTTATAGGCATAACATTAACAAAAATTATAACTAACAACTCGAGGCTCCCTGCAAGGGCGTCTTCGAGCAGCCAAAACATTCATGAATTCTGGAAGCAACGAGAAAACTACCTGACCTTTGGATATCGTCCAAAAACAAGATTTACAATCTCTTATTAGTCTCTCTCTCTCTCTCTCTCTCTCTCTCTCTCTCTGTCCTCACACTCTCTCTCTCTCTGTCCTCACAATGAATAAATTCTTACTTTAAATATGTACCACCTTCATAGAGGCCCTGAATACATCTAGTTACTGATGGATCAACTGCTTCCCTCTTTGCCTCACACAATCTTAATGCCATTTGTCCTAAAGAACCTCAATAGCACATAAATTTCCTTGTATATATATAACTTGATAGCATAAGTGAGGAATTATTACGTCCAGATAATGTGAAAATGCAGAAGGGATGTATTCAGGTAACATGTTATCTTTACAGATTAACGCAAGTGTGACAACGCAGCCAATTATCTATTAAAATGGTACTTTTTATATCGCGTCTGTGAATAAGTAAGAGCAAGTGCTGGTTCGTATTAAAACTTTCCAACTTTCAAGTTTCTGCCATATGAAAATTACTTTTACTATATGTTTCCTTTTGAAATAATTTTTAGCACGGAGAAACTGCAGATGCAAATACCGTAAGCTTCAGAGGGTCTTACAGAAGCCAAGGTAACTGGAAAACAAAAGTCGCCATAATCAAACTTCAAAAATCGTCCGTTTGAATAAATAACAAAATAGAATAGCTATCAGCCAACTCTGATTCGCTGATTATTGAAAATAACTAGTCAGCTTTGTGGATTCTTAACACAAAATTTTCAGCCAAAGCCACAGATACTCGTCGGAATGATTTATCCTCTCAATATTCTGTCTTTAAGCGAATAGCGGCGTTCCCACATCCCGACAAGGCAGAGTACCTGGACACCCACACATAGAAACGCCCCCACCGGCAGTTTCTATAACTGGGGAGGGGGCTAATCTAGGAATGTTGGTCATTTCCGTTGTTCGAGCATCGTCATTTCCAGGTTATAAAGGTTTGTTCACTCATAAATGATAACAATTAGTGCATTAATTACGACAGATTCTGCATCGTCACCAAATACATTCCACCTAAAATGCCGGATACATCGGAATTAGGTTCAAATTAAATATATACTCAGGGCTGAGATCAAGGTGAAATCTGCTTCGGGAAGGAAGAGGAAGCTCTGGTAAGCAACGATAATGCAGACGGAGGAATAAAAACACAGCGGAAAGCAGATAATAAGAGACGAAAATCAATGCAATTAAATACCAGTTGGAATTTAGTAGTGCGATTCGAAAGTATAAATTAATCTTAATGTAGCCTCTCTCTCTCTCTCTCTCTCTCTCTCTCTCTCTCTCTCTCTACACATTTCAACATAAAAGTCGGCCTTCACCTCACCCTGGTGAATCATGAATTAAAAATGGCGGCGACAGTGTTAATACCTATTATGGATACCAAACGAGCTACTACTTTTCATGCTAAATACCGGCGGAGCTGGGGAGGCAAGAAGCCTTCTTCTCCTGCACCTACTCTCATTCATACCTACACATTCTCATTCTCTCTCTCTCTCTCTCTCTCTCTCTCTCTCTCTCTCTCTCACTCTCATAATATATATATATATATATATATATATATATATATATATATATATATATATATATATATATATATATATATATATATATATATATATATATATCAACAAGAAAGAGAACTACTAAATTCCATAACTCTGCTTGCAAATTAAAACTTTAAAAATTGTTTTTGATTTATGTAATCTTGAGTTTGTATGTATGTATATATACATACTGTATATATACATATGTACATATATACAAATGCAAAATTACATAAACCCAAAAAATTTTTAGTTTTAACTTTAAAACAAGAGTATGGAATTTATCATTCTCTTTCTTGTTTAAATAAATAAAAAGCAATATGCCATGAAACTTCAGAAAGAAGTAGGAAGGCATAAAGCAACAGGCAATGGTTCCAGCATCTGTCTTGAGCAACGACTGAGTAAATTCAGTACGAAGAGAAGTCTCGATTGTTGTCGATGACTATCTGGAGATTAAGGTTGCAAATATAAAGCAAAATACGATCATCGGCGTCACGAGGAGCATGAGGAGAGCGTCCCCTCATGCCTGAAGATTTCAGAACAGACGAATCCTGTATACAGGGAGGATATCGATTACAGCTGCAGTAAACACTTAAACTATCATGGGCAAGTTAATATGACCTATTAGAGAGAACAGAATAAAATATAGAACTTAGGCCAAAGGCCAAGCGCTGGGACCTATGAGGTCATTCAGCACTGAAGCGGAAACTGACAGTAAAAAGGTTTGAAAGGTGTAACAGGAGGAAAATCTCGTAGTTGCACAATTAAAAAATTGTTCGAAGAGGGTGGAAATTAAGATGGACGAAAGAGAATATGAACGTAGATACAGTAAAAGGAATGAAAGGGGTTGCAGCTAGGGGCCGAAGGGACGCTGCAAAGAACTTTAAGTAATGCCTACAGTGCAACGCATGAGGTACACTGATGGCACTAGTGCCCTACGGGGATGACCTATTATTGACATACTAAAAACACCGGTGAGGGGTTCAGGTTCAAAGTTTGTCATTACTAAGTATTAGCATGATTATTAAAATTGTATTCGAGAGCAATATAGGGAAAATTCATCTAAAGCAGTGTCCTAAGTTCTGGCTGCCGAGTTTGCAGCACTTTTCAGCGCAGTCGGATTCCTGAAAGATCAGCACCGGATCTCGAGGAACCGAAGGGCAGAGGTGTAAGATCTATCGTAGACCAAACAGGCAAGGATTGACACCAGAGCACTTCAACCTTTAATAAGACTTATGCAGATGCTGAGGCACTAGAAAATACCTACCACTGACCTCAGTTACCTTATTAAATAAAACGTTATTTTTTTATTACGCATCTTAAGAAATTCATAATTCACTTTGGAATTTACTTTAATTTTTCGTATGCTTGTTACAGCTTAATAAAAAATTATTAACCTGTCGTAATAATCTCCCATAAAAGGTGTTACTTCTTGTTCATGGAATAATCCATTTCAAAATTTACTCGAACTCAGTCAAGTCACCACCACAAGGATATTTTGAAATTCAACAAGAAACTGAATACCCAGACACACACACACATACGAACATTATTTTGAATTAATACTGTCTCCATTCAATGTTGCCACATTTTTTTAAAAGCACACCAGTGGTAACTCAACGAGTAAATCAACTAGAACGATGGTAACGTGAATAAAACAGAAATGATTACCGGCAATGCCATCGTCAACGTTATCTTCGGATTAATATGATTCATGATATGAATGCTTCCTACCAGGAACTGTACAATCCAACTTTTTATATAAATCTTACCCCCTGTTAGAAACTTTATGGTCAAGGTCGCCGGTCCAATGAACCAACGGTATTTACATCAAATGAACGTTCTCCAAGAATCAAAATTACATAAATCTCCAATCTGATCTAATCTTTAACGCCGGCCATGACCTTCCAGAGAATTTTCGTGAAAATGGAAAAAAAATGGATATTTGTTTTGATTTATGCTACAGGAGTCGGGTGTTGCAAAGAAATTACTGATCAAAGCCTTCTTAAAAAATTTGAACCACACTATCTTAACTGATGAATACACGAAGATAGTAGTCTAGACAACCGAATAAAAGATGCGGTACCCTCTCAAAGACAGGTATTAGGTCTTCCAAAGGGCTCGGCATTTTGGTCGGTTTTACTTGATATTTATTTAAATGATATAATGAAACATTTACCTCCTTTATTTGCTGCGCATTATGCAGATAAGATAAACTTTATTAGTAGTGTGTTTAGATATCATAAGCATTATTCAAGGGAGCTGAAGATGTATTAAACGCAACACTTTATCAAGACCAAACTGAACTGAATTCATCCTGACATACGAGTATACTGTAAGTCTGACAGGAAACGTGAGAATAAATTTCAGCGGTAGTATTATCACACCATTTTTGGTTTTCTGTAAAAGAAAACTATTGTGCCGGCTTTGTCCGTCCGTCCGCGCTTTATTCTGTCCGCACTTTTTCTGTTCGCACATTTTTCTGTCCGCCTTGAAGTCTTAAAAACTACTGAGACTAGAGGGCTGCAAATTAGTATGCTGATCATACACCTTCCAACCATCAAACAGACCAAATTGCAGCACTCTAGCCTCAGTAGCTTTTATTTTACGTAAGGTTAAAGTTAGCCATAATCGCGCTTCTGGCAACGATATAGGATAGGTCACCACCGGGCCGTGGTTAAAGTTTCATGGGCCTCGGCTCATACAGCATTATATCGAGACCACCAAAAGATAGATCTATTTTCGGTGGCCTTGATTACACGTTGCAGCTGCTGTACAGAAAACTTTTCTTCGGCGCATTTTTTACTTGTTTGAATTGCACACTTCCGTTGTACTGGAAAGTGGGAATAATTCCCAAAGACAACGATTTTTCTGTCATATGCTCCTAGTCTTAACAATTATCAATGTAGAAAGCGAACGTAAACATGCTCATTTAGCTTCCACATAAGTATACCTTAGTTTTACCAGACCACTGAGCTGATTAACGGCTCTCCTAGGGCTGGCCCGAAGGATTAGACTTATTTTACGTGGCTAAGAACCAACTGGTTACCTAGCAACGGGACCTACAGCTTATTGTGGAACCCGAACAACATTATACCGAGAAATGAATTTCTATCACCAGAAATAAATTCCTCTAATTCTTCATTAGCCGGCCGGAGACTCGAACTCGGCCTAGCGAGTGCTAGCCGACAACTCTACCGACTCTCCCAACGAGGAACTTAGCTTAAATAGAAGAGTTCAGTTCACGTGCAATGTGGGAAATATACCATGATTCTCTTTCCTTGTACATAGCAGGGTTTGACTATATATACTTGTATGTGTAGATATATGTATGTATATAATATATATATATACATATATATAAATAATATATATATATATACATATATATATATATATATATATATATATATATATATATATATATATATATATATATATATATATATATATATATTATATATATTGTGCGCGCATAAAGCAGCTTTCTTCAGCATGATTGTAATTCTGACGTACCTAAAAAAAGGGTTCATTATTAACAAAAATGGGAGTCCAATTTCAGTTTAATTATCAGACGTGAAGAGAAAATTGTAGGATCTCATCCCCTGATATTTGAAGTTGCTCCAACAAAAATACCAACTTTCTTGTAAAAATATTATTTTCTAGACATATAAACACCTAAGAATTATTTTCCGAGTACATTTTTACTTTATATTTATACGCACAAAGATATACAAGCACACATACAAATTATATATGCATATATATATATACTCGTTATATATATATATATATATATATATATATATATATATATATATATATATATATATAATATATATATATATATATATATATACTGTATATATAATATATACATTGCGTGTCTGTGTGTAATCGCAGACATGCAAACAAACGCAAGCAATGAACGTCCAAGGAATTCCAATCCAACCGTACGACCAGTCCTGCTGTACCAATGGAGCACCCACAGAACAGCCCAGTTCTCCCCATCGCAACACTCAACCAGCGTCGGTGACGTGTGTCTTAATGATACCTTTCGCACCTCATTAACAGCCAAAAGAGGCAGGCTTAACCTCCATGCTAATGTGCATTCACAAGCTCCCTCCTAAATACGTCTGGCTTGAATAATACTGGAGGCAAGTCAATCAGTTTATACATCTCGGAGGGCCGCTGCGTTCAACAGCTGCTGCTGACCCATTATATTGCGCTTATAATTATCAAGTGTGTTTTTATTTATATACATTACTGTCCGCTGCATGATGGGAGAGGGCTGGCTTGAATGCAGATGTCTGTGATTATCTCTAATGGATGTGATGGATTAGCGAAGGTGGAACGCGGCGGGATAAGTCAGCAGACGCTCATTGGAATAGTGTGTGTGTGTGTGTGTGTGTGTGTGTGTGTGGGTTTTGTGGGTGTGTGGGGGGGTTTGCAGAGGGGGGGTTGCAAAGGGGAGAGGGAGCGACTAATTTAACCAACACCTCTTTTAATCTTCACTTCTAGACCAGGCAACCACTCTTCAGGGCTAACAAAGGTAAGGAATAAGAACTTAAAAACCAGGAGGTAAAGAGGCGAAAAATGAACAATACGCAGAAGAGATGTAAAGAATAAAAACGAGTAAAAACTACTATAATGAAAAACAAAGGAAAACCATGTAAAAACATGACAGAGGAAACAACGAAAAGGGCGATGAAGATGATCATGGATAGAGATTAGATACAGTTGAAGAAGCTCTACAAAATCGAACTACAACAATATAACGATCTGCTTGGTCAAGAAAATATGCCATAAAGCTTGTCTCCATGTTTCTTCCAAATCCAGGCCTGTATCACTCAAAAGTAAATCCTTGTCGAGGAAGAAGTCCGAATTCACCTTAAATCCCCTTTCTAAGTGACGTGACCAAATTTCTCGAACTTAAGAAGCCACAATTCGTGCTTATTGTTGCCTTTCAACTCTTATTGCAAGAGTTTTTTCCTTCTTTTTAGTTTTTTGTAAAAGAAAACTATTGTGCCGGCTTTGTTTGTCCGTCCGCACTTTTTTCTGTCCGCCCTCAGATCTTAAAAACTACTGAGGATAGAGGGCTGCAAATTGGTATATAGATCAGCCACCCTCCAATCATCAAACAAACCAAACAGCAGCCTCTCGTACTTTTTATTTCATTTAAGGTTAAAGTTAGCCATTATGGTGTTTCTGGCAACGATATAGGTTAGGCCACCACCGGGCTGTGGTTAAAGTTTCATGGGCCGCGGCTCCTGCAGCATTATACCAAGACTACCAAAAGATAGATCTATTTTCGGTGGCCTTGATTATGCGCTGTAGCGGCTGTAAAGAAAACTCCATTTGGCTGAAGAGACTTCGGCCTGTTTTTTACTTGTTTAATTGTCTAATCCATTACGCATACAACTGCTTGGCCTCGTGGCCTTGACATAGTTCCTATCGGTGCAGTAAAAGAAATGTATAATTTGCCTCTAGACAAATATTTGTGGCCTTCGTGGGTTTTCTCCTTAGTTTCCTAACAAATTTGCTGACAAACTTGTTCACATATTGTCAACATCACAAACGTGTGTGCCGGTATTCACAGTTCCAGTAATGCCACCTTACACTAGCAATCGGTACGTCAAGTCCCGTAGCCTTCCGAGAACCGATAACCATCGTATTTTATGACACCACGCACTTCTTGAGTGCCTTCGTAAGAAACTGAGGCCCCTCTGACTCATTTACCAAAAAATCTACTGCTGCAACTATTTAAGCTGATGTTCTAGTTCTTCAAAGACGGTCTCTCACTCCCTTCTTAATGTCCTCCTAAATCTAAAAATGCTGCTCGTAACAACAGTATTTACTGCGCACACACTCAGCAATCTATACCGGTCATTGCAGGCTATTCTTTCTAAGTAAGCTTCGGTGTCTGCAATATTGAAGCCTAAAAGGGCCGTCTCCTATGTTTAAAATCCTTCCAAGAAAAAAAAAAAGTTCTCCTAGCCAAGATTTCCAGGTATAATTGAGCAAGCATCTTATCTAACAGTCTTTGCTCCGCAGTAAATGGCGATATACTCATCCATTCCCAGTGATGTCCGTCAAGATCACGGTCCTTCCACAACCTTCAACATCGATTATATAAATAAATAATTGTACTTGCACATATACGCACATATGTAATATATATATACATATGTATGTATGTATGTATGTATGTATATATATATATATATATATATATATATATATATATATATATATATATATATATTATACCTACTGCTGTACTATTTACACTGAAAAATCTTTCCTTCGCATTCAAGCTGCTTCTACATCCTTTTCATAGCCATGGCAAATGCTGTCTAAAACTGCATATGCAAACCACATTATCCAGCAGGATAAGGATGAAGTTGGTAGAGTCCGGCGCTCCAAAGACTGTCTTATAATCCTTGAGGTTATAGAAATGAATCCCTCTAGTATCTAGAGGTACTTTGAGTATAGCAATGTCTTTAAGAAAAATTGTACTAAGTTCTCAGTAAGAGTTGTTTAGTTGTGTGTGTGTGTGTGTGTGTGTGTGTGTGTGTGTGTGTGTGTGTGTGTGTGTGTGCGTGCGCGCCTTCACACGCTGCCACTAATTTACTGCTGTGCAACGTCTTAAGCTATATATTTTACCAGTTTCTTTTTGCACCAAGCGAGTTCGCATGCCTCTGAGAGCCATTTTTCCAGTACTGACAAATAATCAAAATCATTCCGATATACAAACATCAACAATCCTACTCTTAACTTTATATTTTAAACCTCTTCCGAGAGTTGTTTAACAGTAGCCTACGCCACAGCTAAGTCCTCAGTTGCTTGGGGACGAGCTCGGCTGTGCTTTCCCACAATATTGAAAGTAAGCGTGTAGATACCAGCACATCGCACCTTACAATATAAGGCTATTAGAGAATAAAAACAGAACACTCCTTTAATCTGACTGGCCAAAGCAATCTTCTTCTATTACCATTAAAAATTTTGCTATAGTCGCCAGAAACGCTACGCAGTATTTTGAACGGACAACTCATCAAAAGTTTTTTCTTGTATATAAAGTGGTTAAGACATATGCCTTACTAGTATATGTTTCTGATTGGAATTCTTAGCGAGACCGAACATAAATGCGCACATTCCGTTCAAACCCATTGTGCTTCTGTTGACCTAAGCTGAGAATAATATATCTGGTGATTACTCGACTGTAGTGAAACACAGCCAAGATGGAGACGGGCAAGGGGCTGGTAACCTCTTCCCAAAATACTGGTTGAGAATCAGAAGAGTAAGCCGGACCGGTAAATGTATATATAGTATAGTAATATATATATATATATATATATATATATATATATATATATATATAATAATGAATATGTATATGCATACATATACGTGGATATCTATAGCTATATATATATATATATATATATATATACATATGGGGGTGTCTGTATATAAAATATAAATACCATAACAAATACCAGACAAGATTTATATATATATACACATATAAACAAGTAGGTAGGATTTCATATATATTGTCTGTGAAAAACAAAATACCAGTGCAAATACATTAGTATGAACTCGACACTGAAACAACAGTGTGACAATTCTCTCTCTCTCTCTCTCTCTCTCTCTCTCTCTCTCTCTCTCTCTCTCTCTCTCTCTCTCCTCCGTTAATTGCTCCTCCAACAAAAGAAAAATCATCAGACAGATAAAAACGAAAATCCGTGAAGTTATTGCTTAAAACGTTTAATCTTGGCCATCATCTCCAAAGTACCGTAAAATAAAGATGATAAAACAAAAGAGGCTTCAACCAACCTGTACTTTGCAAATTCGCAGAACTGATACGGTTAAAGTGAGAACAACGGTTGCTATCCAACGATTCATCATGGTGTCACTGGTGTTTAAGGCTCTCTCTCTCTCTCTCTCTCTCTCTCTCTCTCTCTCTCTCTCTCTCTCTCTCTCTCTCTCTCTCTGGTGAATTTTGCTTTCTATAAAATGTTAAACGGGAAGTGAACAGTAACCTACGAGAATAAAGACATAGTGATCCTACTTGTCATGAAAAAAGCACTTGTTTCATGAATAAGTGAATGTTACGTTATAGTATGTATCACTTTTTCTCCTCATTCTGTCAGAAAATCCCAACAAATATATATCGTACTTAATCATATTCTTTTTTTTTTTTCTTGTGAAAAAGGGAATCAATAGAGGATACATCTGAGTGCGCATGTATCATCCGCATCGAGATCAATCGAGTGCACGAGACGATCGCGACGAATGAGCCACATCTGGTGAAGGCACAATCCTTCTAACCTCTGGTTAATTTACACGCATCAACATCTCCGCTTGACGAAATGGCGCATAGCAAAACTACAATAGCCACAATTTGTTCCACTGCTACACACTGCAGCATAAAATGCAGATCACAGGTGAACGATCCATACAGAGAATTTTTGAAAGTGAAACGTAAAAAAAAAGAAAAAAAAATGACGCCCACTTACAGCAAGCTTCTTACCCAATCTTCACCCACTCGGCGAGAGCAACTTGATGAATCTGATCATTTTCGCGATTTTCCCTCCTTAGGTTTTGCCCGACCTCATTTTAATGAATGAAAAATGCATCTTTCGCACATGAGCGACACCTCGGTGTGAATACACGTCGAAATGATGCTTGGAAAGGTATAAAATTGAGATAGTTTTCACACGTGTGTACGACCATCCACTCTACATGTAGCAAGGTTACCTGGCGCAGTTGCCAGATGTCAGCAGCCCGGACAACTGCGGGCAAAAGGTGCCTCCACGAACCGGACAGACAATATACAACTTCTATTCAAAACTTCACCCCAACAGTATACGTTCTAATAAATATGCTTATTATGAGAAAAAGCCATGGGATTCATTACCAAACAGAAATATAAGACCAAATAAAAAAAGAAAGAACAAATGACAATGTAAAACAATAAATAAATACAGCTCAAGCGCACATCCATCCGTCGCTGACTCCAGTCTTGATGAACCAGTTACTAAAAATACAATCACCAAATCAGAATTCCCAATTAGCGGCCATATCCACTCACGTAGCGAGAATGAAGGTAAATGGCAGTAATGTAAAGAATTTTTACGCATTTACCACCGGGAGTCCTTGAAAAGATAGCAGAATGAGTGACGTTTTTCCTGATAACGCCAGGCTTCTTTGAGCAAATGGTGACCATTGAAACGGCTGCTGGAAACCACTGAGTCATTTAAGAGAGAGAGAGAGAGAGAGAGAGAGAGAGAGAGAAGGAAGGGTGGGATGCTGTTTATCACGAATCAGTTCCGGGTAACAGGTAAAGGAAAACTCCACAAATTGATGTAGGTATTTGAGGACAAAAGGAGATGATAAAACCGATTACTGTTCAGCGAATTCTGTCAGCCAAAAAAGGGAACTAATCAGCTGAGGGAAAGAAATAAACCATTCATCATAATGAAAGACATTCCCTCTCCCATAGACATTTCCTTCGCTCAGCCCCTAATAGTACGTGATAGTGTCCGCTGTGATCCTGTGGGCACCAGAAGAGTTGGAGGACCCATAACTACTTGAATGAGAACTATGAGAAGGGAGGATGGAGAGAAGAGGAGATCTGTGGAAGATAAAGCACAGGAAAGACACAAGTGGCAAAATTTCACAGAAGCCCTGGAGATGATGACGGTGGTGAAACATATGATCTACTGATCACCTGTACCATACATATGTGTCTTTTATACTTATTAAAACACTTACTTACATGCTAAATATTACTAGTAATTTTGTATACACACATACATACATAATATATATATATATATATATATATATATATATATATGTGTGTGTATATATATATATATATATATATATATATATATATATATATATATATATATATATATATATATATATATATATATATATATATATCACAGTTGGCAGGCCCATATCCTGAACTGATATTTTTAAAAGTGTGTTTGGGGTATGGGAAGATAGGAATAATGAATAATAGCACTGAGTGTTGAAATAACAGGTTTTGGGAAAGAAAAAATATTATTCAAGCAACAATTACATGATAAAAGTTCTTGTAAAAGAATACGGCAGCGTGGATAGGGTCATAAAAAAGAAGTGAGGTGAGGGAGGAAAAGAAGGTAAGTGATAAAAATAGAAGGGAGAAGGTGAGCAAGAACTTTACAGAGAATAACTTGTTCTGCGGGAAACAAAATGCACAGAGAAATGTTAAAGAACAAACGGATCTGACAATAAGAGAAGCAAATGGAAGGATGCTTTCTGAAGTTAATACAGTCCCATGTACTGTAGACGCCGAGAGTATTTCAAGTCGTCTCCATGGCATTTTAAATTTCTTGTGGAAGAAGCGATATGAGAGGTGAGAAAAAGAATATTAGACGTAGGTACAAAATTGCACAATAATGAGTCGCGAATGGAGGGGGAATGGTTGACGTCGGAAGATGATAGAATATTAGACGTAGGTATAAAATTGCACAATAATGAGTCGCGAATGGAGGGGGAATGGTTGACGTCGGAAGATGATATAATACTGTCAAGGGGTGATGAAGAGAAACAGCGGAAAATAGTAGAAAAGTTTACATGTGTTTGACAGAAAAGAAAATTGAGTAAATGTGAGCAAGAGTAACGTTGAGTGTAGATGGAAACCAGGAAGATGGAATAATGAATTTTTATATGGATGGTGGAAGAATGGATGTGGTTGATTCGTACAGGTAACTGGCAGTAATTAAAAAATATGATAATAGGATGAGAGAAGTCAGTGAACAGGTGCTGAAAGGCAGGCAG
>NC_089767.1:13697649-13725149 GCF_040412425.1 Macrobrachium rosenbergii
TATATATATATGTATATATATAGCATATATATATGTATATATATGTGTATGTATATACAGTATATATGCATCTGCATATACATATGTATAATATATACATTATCTATCTATCAACATATATACATATATATATGTGTGTATATATATATACATTATATCTATATTATGTATATATATATATATATATATATATATATATATATATATATATATATATATATTAGTGTATATATTTATTTGTATATATTAGTGGATATGTATTACATCTTACAAGCGTAACAAGGGTTTACCTGCCTGTAAAACTATACAATAATGCACGAAAATATGCATATATCATGTTAACATCGAGAGTGGTGATAAAAAAACAAAACCACTTAGTCAGAACTGAAAGCTCCAGAGATCCCAGAAACCCTGAGTAAGAAAGGAAACAATCATTATTATTCCTCGGTGCGTTTTTTACACATTGATGTTAAATATCTTTATAATGGACATAATCATAACACGAAGAATATTTATAATTCATTGAACATTTTTCATAAACATGTCCAGAGTGTTTCGGAACGATCTAACGAAACATCAGCAGGCAAAAATGGCCACAAATAAAGATGCTGTCATATTCAAAAAGGGATGTTGCAATGCAATCGCCAACCTAAAACTTGGCGATGCAGAACGCGCTAGAAACACGCATCCGACAACTCTAAATGTCAAACTAAATTTTAAACTGTGAGCATTTTATGTCACAAAAATTTAAATGCAATACAGCATCCTTTTACAGCGAAATGCATTAACAAAAGTAACAGATATTGAAATGATACCTTTCATTCAACCACAAAAATGAACGAATATTCTGAAAGAGAAACGAAAAGCAGGAAACTAATTTACTAATATGTTGGGAAGAAACTACCATAAGGTATCTTTTCGTTTCAATTGTATTGAATAACTCAAAGTAAAAATAAAGTACAATAAACGCAACAGGTTGGTTTTTAACACATGTTCCCAAAAAGAGGCGACTATCAGGAGACCGGAGGGGCGCACACAAAAGAAATAATGTTACACACAGAGACGCAAACTAGTAATCTGGCGTCACAACAATGAAAGACGAATGGCGAAGTTATTAAGGCAATTGCAAGAGGAAATGATCCAAAAGAGAAAAAGAGAAGCAAGAAACTCGAAACAATAAGACAGAGCGCATGATCTGACAGGCTATAAATTATACACACACGCAGACAAAAAGCACATGCCGCCTTCTTCTCTTCTCTCTCTCTCTCTTTCCCCTAAAGAAAAGGAAGAATGCATCACAGCTATAAATGGAGTTGCTAGTGCTTCTTATTTATGACCTGTTCTCGAAAATGAAGGCAAATAGTTATGATTACCAGGGCTGACAAGTTGTATCCTTCAGGCAATGTGGGATGAATTTATGCGCTCTGACGCACGGTGAGGTGCAATAGCCGGGCCACAAGATACCGAGATTTGGAAAATAAAAAACACAAAATACAGCGTGATAAAGAACATATAAAACAGCATGAATAAAAAAAAATACGAAGCTTCTGGTGACCACTAGAATCTGAAACGTACTGGTATTCCGATTATGATTTTAATAAAGTATAACTGAAACCAAAATCTGCCATTCTGGCAGTATCCAATTTACAATTCAAAGAAAACACGGAATCTTTACAAGCAAAATGTGACTAAAAGAGCGTAATTTTACTCAAGGGAACATACCAGTGAAAGAATGCGTCGAAAGCTATTAAAAATCTGGTGTAAGCCACGAACTCAGAAAGATTATTATTATTATTATTATTATTATTATTATTATTATTATTATTAAAACAGCTTAACCAAACCGCTGAGCTGAATTTCAGCTCTCAAAGGGCTGACCGAGTTCAGAAATAAGTGAAATGTGTTAGAGAGAGAGAGAGAGAGAGAGAGAGAGAGAGAGAGAGAGAGAGAGAGAGAGAGAGAGAGAGAGAGAAAAGCAAACATGTACAAAATGACCTCAACAAACACGTCGGCAAGCACAGACGTATTTGCGTCCTTGTACGTCAAGACGTGTTTAAATTGGGTAAACCCATAGAGGAGAGCACGGCCTCACAAACACGCTATTCTAAACAGACGTGACACAACCAATCACAACCTATTCTTCGGAATCAGGGACATGTATCATTCGAAACCCTAGACTACGCAGGTCACTTTCAATAGCGGCAGGACTTCCTGCGTGTGTGTGATAACGCTTTTCAAAACGTTTGCTTATAACATAGATGCCGACTATTCTCATTTGATGCGGCACATGTAATTAATAATAGCTTTCAATGTGACATTTCTCATTTACGGCTTAGCACCAAAAATTTATAAATAATCAGATTAATAATCCCCACACACTTCTAATTATGTATATAAACGTACTTATCACAATGTTGGAGAAGTAATTACGTTAAAAAGGACTTCGTAATTACTTCTTTTTAAGACATTACAATAAATTAATAATAATAATAATAATAATAATAATAATAATAATAATAATAATAATAATAATAATTCCAGCGTAAACATTAGCGGTCACGTAAGAAATGACTAATACGCAAATGAAGGAATATATAGGATGAATAGCGATGCGAGGTAACAAAAACAAGAAAATTACAAAACAAAAACCGACAACGAGTCGAAGAAATCAGTTATTATACAGCTGGAGAACGCAGGAATAACAGCGTTTACATTTATGAGGAATAAATGTAAAAATTACATTGATCTTGATAAGAGTCTTATATATGTATTTCCAACTGTGAATTTACAGTTTACAAATATTCCCACGAATGCATTTGCGCGGAAGCAGACAATCGATGGGTGTATTTGGGTGCTCGATTTTGTATGTGCGTGTTTGTGCAATAAACTATAACATAAAAAATAAAACCTATGCAACTTCGGCGCAATCGAGTTTTCTGTACAGAGTATAATGCTGTATGAAACTCTCAGCCGCGGCCCATGAAACTTTCAGCCACGGCCCGGTGGTGGCCTGTGTTGTTGGCACCTATAACGGTGCTAGACGCACGACCACGATAAATTTTAACCTTAAATAAAATACAAACTACTAGGGCTAGACGGCTGCAATTTGGTATGTTTGATGACTGGAGGTGGGTGATCAACATGCCAGTTTGCAGCCCTCTAGCCTCAGTAGTTTTTAAGATCCGAGAGCGGTCGGAGAGACAAAAGCCATCTCAATAGTTTTCTTTTACAGAAAACTAAAATGCAAAACATAATACTAACAGAACGTTCTCCGAAGTCATATGTAAAATGCATGCGCTTTTCCGTGCTTCTTACGCAACGTTGGTCTTCGGTAAATCCGAATAAGAAAGAGCCATTCCGAAAGTCAATATCACCAGTCGTTCTTTTCTCCTGAGCCAACACGTAAATTACAACCCGCTGGACGTCGAACTGCCGGTGATCAATTATTTCATGACAGCCATTTTGTTGCCTTTTTTCCAACAAGTAATACGTTGCTAAAATTGGACAAGCAATAATACCACGCAACTTGAACCCTCGTCACCTATGATCCATTCCCCGGCAATTCATCACGCGTTCTGACAAGCAGTATCGACTTATTCAATTCAGTTTGTCTAAGAAGGAATTCCTTTTAATCCAGAGGCGCAACTGAAAATTTCTACTCATCCACCTTTGTCTCAACAACGTTTTCATCAATGGCATTTTTACCGAATCTAAATGTATCAAAAACACTCAAGTTAACAATGCAGAAACATCAATAAACATAATTTGGGTACGCATTTACGCAGAAGCAAACGCATCAGGCATCGACCACCTCAGAAGGAGGGACAAGCACCCAGTGTCTCCAAAACAAAACCAGAGGCGGAAGTGACAAGACACGGCCACAACAAACAAAAGAGAATCCCAGCTACTTCCTCCTTGTTCCTTTTTTCTTTTTCTTCCTTTTCCTACCCCGTGCGCCCTGCCCATCCTCCTTCCCTCTATGTCGTCACACTTGGCCAGTCGTGCGGCAAAATACCTGACAACCTGAGAGACAGAAAAACAACACCTTTTATCGGTTTGGGATATCTTCTATCCTACAACGTCCATGAGTCTCCTGCATTCCTATTGGTTAAGAGGGTACAACTGACCAATCACAGAGTCCATCACCCAATGTGTTTATTCCACCAATTCCTCTTCCTTGAAGGTACCGTATGCACTCAGACATATCAAGTAAGAAGGTTCAGATGGGTCAGGTCTTGATTTACCAGGTTTTAAATCTCAAAAAAATATATCTTTATTACTATGTCTTACAAGATAAGCAAAGAAAGACACGCGTTTCATTAGCGACGCTAGTCACAGAGAACAAATAGCGGTTAAATCTTATTCACATTATTCTCTTACCATTTAGCATCCTTCGGTTGCGTGAGATTTGTTAATAATTCTTTTCAATTTTTTCCTGGTGCGCATAATCAATGATTCGCATTAAATTACTTGCAATGCACACAAATTAACAAGATTTATTTCAGTTTTGCACAAAAGCACATCAGCCTTTAAGCTAACAGTCCCTTACAAACATAACAAAAAGATATATTCATGTTTAACAGAGAAGAATGACAAAGGATTTCTTTATGTCCGTGCAAAACGACGTATGAACGAACATACTTACGATATATATATGAAACATTGGAATAAATATGCTTATGACGACATGTCTATGCCTATAATGTGAAAATATATAATTTGTTAAGAGTATCTGCTTGCAATATATATATATATATATATATATATATATATATATATATATATATATATACTGTTTATATATATTATTTATACATACACACACAATACATATATATATATATATACGTGTGTGTGTGTGTGTGTGTGTGTAACATTATTAATAATTAAATGTTTTCTCTAAATTCACATAAAAATATTAAAAACAAGTTAAACCTGATTCCAGTTTACTAGCTTTAATTCAAATAAATTCCAGTGGGGAATAAGTGAAGTATTCACAACTCGCGTAAGGGTAGGTAAGTTTTCGTTCATTTCTTTGATGCACAGCCAATTATTTTACGAATTAGTTTTCCATTTATGAAGCTTATTCTTACCACTTACATTAAGGATTCCACGAATTCTAAGAAAATATTCTGTTCTGATGAAATAATCATTCATGCCTCCACCATATCCTCAAATATCCCTTTTGACACGAGATTATAAACGCATACACAACTTTATATCAGAAAGCATTTCTATTGCGACGACCTTCGTTATTTTTCAAATTCAGTTGATAAATAAAAAAAAACGATTGAAGTGGAACACCACGATGGAACAGTTTCATCTCAGCCATTTCCATCGTGACTCAACAAGAGTCCAATGACCTTAGGTCGTCAGGAATGAGCAAACGGGAGGAAGGAAAGTGAAGGTGCAAAGCAAAAGTTAGGTTTACACCCTCGGGTCAGTTTTTAAACATTACTAAGCTATACTAATATACTAATACACATCACATACACACAATTATTCAAAAAGCAGACACCATAAAAAAAAAGAAGATCCAGGCCTACTTTGACGAGAGTTACGAGAAGGAGAGCTGGATTGAGTGGAGATTTGGAAGACATGAGCAGAGGAATTTCACAGGGGCCCTTTGCGTTGCACGGTGTGTGTGTGTGTATGTGTATATACATATATATATATATATATATATATATATATATATATATATATATATATATATATATATATATATATATATATATATATATATATATATATATATATATATATATATATATGTGTGTGTACATATATATATATCTATATCACTATATATATATGTATATATATATATATCTATATCACTATATATATATGTATATATCTATATATATATATACATATATATATATATATATATATATATATATATATATATATATATATATATATATATATATATATATAATGCAATATGACAGCGTGAGTGTGTGATATATAGTATGTGGTGTGGGCGCATGTTAAGGGGGAGAGAGAGAGAGAGAGAGAGAGAGAGAGAGAGAGAGAGAGAGAGAGAGAGAGAGAGAGAGAGAGAGAGGTAAAATATACCCATCACTATTTTATAACATTATCCCAAACATACCAGGCAGCCCGACTTGAATTCTATTACGCAGAGAGCACCGTAACCCCATTTAATTTCCCATACCGATAAAAAACCTTCATTTAAATACGCCTTAACGAACCCGCTTCAGTCCCCTCGAGCTTTTAATTAAAGCGAAGAACCTTTACGTAACGAGACGGTTCAGCCAAGCGTCGCGGCTCTTCAGGAAACTTGCCCCAGGGCACCGGGCATGAAATATCATTAGCGTATGTCTTGAATGCTAATCAGGAAAGTAGATGCTGATGAAGGGCGCGTCACTTCTGAACATGATCGCTATCATCAGTATCATTACTATCACCTGCGATGATTAAAGTGTTCATTAATCACCGACACTGGTATTATTAGAGTTTTCCAGTCGCCGAGTGCCGTTTGCTGTGTTATTAATGTTATCATTGTCATTAGTCATTATCGGATGCCGTTTGATCTTACGCCTAGACTTCCGTTGCTGCCGACGAAAGTTAAGGAAAAATTCGTACACTTATACGAATTTACATCCGGGGCTTTTACTGTAATAAACTTGACTAGCACAAAATAAATAAACATAAACAACAGTAAAATATTTTCATTTTACTCCTGACCGGTTTTTCTTTTACTCTCTTTACGAAAAAATCAATAATAATAATAATAATAATAATAATAATAATAATAATAATAATAATAAAAATCAGCCCGAAAATATATTTTTTAAACTGCAATACTAATAAATTTAATGTCACCATGTAATAAGGTTTGAACAGTTATACATGGCGGCACTTACACCGAGGTCGAAAGCAGCTTAGCATTCTGTGAGTGAGATTTCGATGTCACAGTCTTATGGCTGTCATAAAGCCATAAAGAGCCTTGCTTAATCTAAGACCATAACGTGATTTCAACACCAACGCCCACACTCTCTCTCTCTCTCTCTCTCTCTCTCTCTCTCTCACACACACACACACACACGCACACAAACACATAATTTCGATGCCCTGATACAAATATGTACTAAATATTCTACGTCATATATATATATATATATATATATATATATATATATATATATATATATATATATATATATATTATTTATATATATATGGGCTTGGTTGAAGTAAGTGCATTTGGTTGTCGTCCCATTAGCCTCTTCAACAATAAAAATATCAAGAAAAAATATAATCAACTCAAGCAGGGAATACTTCACGAACTTTTACCTCAAACCTTTAAAAAACCATTAGACAAAATGACTTACTGTGAATTACGTAATGCGGATTCTAATAATTTTTTATTCCATGAAATCAGCTAACACACCTCAGCAAATCGGCAAGGTAAACACTTAGCTTCAAGAATAATATTTAATTACTTTTCCTTTCACGCAAACCGTGTATTTCTCTCTCATCTCCCTCTCTTTCTTCACATGGATATTACAGCATTTCTATTAGGAGGCGGGTCTTCAGCTTCCCTGGTAAAGCTACGTCTCACTCATTTTCTTCTCCCATCCCTTTCCTATTCCACTGGCTTCCTCAGAGAGAAAGGGAGAGAGAGAGAGAGAGAGAGAGAGAGAGAGAGAGAGAGAGAGAGAGAGAGAGAGAGAGAGAGAGAGAATGACATCATAAAAAACTTCTATCTCTCCATCTTTGTTTCAGGTAACGCTCCTACACAATGATCACTAAATGCTATCGTGAGCATCTCTTCATAGACAGTAACTTAGAAACGTCCATTTCTTTAACCTAAAAATAAGAGTGCCATCGAGGTTTATACGCTTGTTTAATAACGATTCATCATATGATAAATAAATTGATGGATGAGATTTTGTGCATTATTATTATTATTATTATTATTATTATTATTATTATTATTATTATTATTATTATTATTATTATTATTATTATTATTATTATTTAGAAGATGAACCCTATTCATATGGAACAAGCCCACAGGGGTCACTGACTTGAAATTCAAGCTTCCAAAAGAGTATGGTGTTCATCAAGAAGAAGTAAGAGGAGATAAAGGGAAATACAGAAAGAAGAGATCCCATTCAATAATGAAAAAGAAAAAATCAATAAATTAACAAATAGATAAAAATGTATTCCAATGTAAGAAGAATAGTATTAGGGTAGTAATGCATTGCACCTTCGCTTGAAGGTGCAATGCTCAGAACGAGCGTAAAGAGCATTTTTTCCATTGACTGTAAATTAACTTTGGGTACTTGAACAGTATTTTTCTAGCGAAATGTAAGGTGGGCGTTGATAATTCAAACCTTGCTTTACGACGTTTGCTTGGTCTGTCTCCTTTTTGTACCATCAGGAAAAAAAATGAAATAAAATAATGACAAAATAACATTTTTATGCCCGTCTAAATGTCTCTTTTCATAATTTTTCATTACATTGGCTATGAGAAATAATAAATAATACAGTAGCGAAATTCACTTTCTTCCACCCCCTAAATTTTACAAGGGATGCATTTCTACAATGATTCTGAAATGTGAAGCCGATCATTTTTTGTTGAACACAGTACCAAGAGACATACAACCATAATAGATGGATATGAGCGCCACTAAGGAGTCCCTCTGCATCGGATAGGAACTCGTGGAACGATTTCGAGTATCTTTTGTCGTGAGGGATTTGCAAGGAGCAATCTATCCTGCAATTCAGCGAAGTCAAACACGCGTGGAAATCGCCAGAGCAGAAAGGAGTGACGGACATCTAAAAGAATTCATTCACGAGCAACGTGAATTTGAATCTCGCATGCTGCTCAAGAACCGACGTTATCTAACATTGGGATCCATGAAAACAGTCGATGAAGTCATATTGGAAAAAATCAGTCACTTTTAATGGAAAATTGAAACTTCTTTTGAAACGATACAAAAATAAAGTTTTGCATGCATCGTTTAATATCTCACCTTGCTCGAAATAATATGAATCTGGCCTTACTGGAAATCATTTTAAATGTTCGCTGATCTCCTGTTCAGTAATATATTAATTCACTTTAATGGGCGAAAATATCGTAATTAAAAACATCCCGTAAAACCTTAAGGGGAATCATGTACTACGTCAGATACAGTTGCAGCTCTCAAAGGTTTTTAAAATTAACAAATCAATCAAAACAACTGATTTGCAACAGTTCTCAGGCTTCTAGTGTTAAATTTACCTAACCTATTCCTCACAAACCGCTGCAAGTCATCAGCTCAGTGGTCTGGTTAAACTAAGGTATACTTATTTAGCTGCAAGTCATGAATCTTTCATTCGTCATCCACTGTTTTATATATAAATATATATATGTATATGTGTGTGTATATATATGTATATATATATATATATATATATATATATATATATATATATATATATATATATATATATATATATATATATATATTAGAGAGAGAGAGAGAGAGAGAGAGAGAGAGAGAGAGAGAGAGAGAGAGAGAGAGAGAGAGAGAGAATCATATACAAGTTGTCGTTACCTATCAGAATAAACCCCAAACTAATACTTCGCATGCTATGAACAAAAATTTCAGTAAATATGGCAGTTTGCCAAAAATTTCCATAAGAACTAGTCTATTTAGATGGGGAAATGCTCGGCAGCCGCAAGTACCAACAAATAGTTCAGTCCAATAAAAAATATGCAATAATTCCTGGATGACTTGACTTCGGAACACGTGAAAAAGTTGAATTCCTTGCATTCTGTTGCGTAATTCACTGATTTATCTCAAGAGAATCTATATTCTGGTGATTTACACAAGCAAGCATTATGTCTTCAGAGGAGTTGACATTTCAACATGTGGACATGATGCCATCGGAAGCCTTATTACTTGTTCTCTTCTCTCTCTCTCTCTCTCTCTCTCTCTCTCTCTCTCTCTCTCTCTCTCTCTCTCAACAACAACAATTCGATCCCGACAAGAATTGATGAACTGGTCTTTGTTTCTTCAAAACTATCAGTCGTTAATATATCCATCAAAATCTGGCGCCCTTCAGAATTAATAACAAATATCCAAAACAAAAGCGTTCCAAACACGGGTCCACCACCCCATCATTACGGCGAGAAAAAGTAAATATAAGACCTGTCTGCAAAATGGATAGGCTGCTTCCTGATATTTTTCCATCCTAAAAAAGATCGCAATAAATTGAACCTTATTACCAGGTGGAACAGAAGCCACAAGAATGATATATATACCTAGAGGAGAATGTGGGCCATACTGAACAGGTAGGTAGGTAGGTATTCAGTCTTTTAACCATAACCCTTTACAGCATCAGTTGATGTATTTGCCTGCTATTTCCTCAGTGCCTCCCTTGATCCACCTCTGTAACTGCTTATAACTGACAAATAATTTAACGGTAGGGATCCTATCTAAAAACCAGTTGTTTAAGTCCTTGGCTAATTCATTCTCCTAGGCATCAGGCTTTCATATGTTATCGTTCAAATGCTCAAATGTGGACATATGATGGTCATTCCTGGGATATATTTTGATAAGTCTTATTTGTTTGAAATACTAACTCGTAGATTTAATTTCCCCTGAAAAAGTTATCCTGACAACTGACCCTGCAAATGTATGTCTTAGTCCTGCCTTACAAATAACCTCAATACTCTTTGTCACGAAGTGATATTTCCAAAAGGAAAAATTTGACATGATCTGTTACACTGCTGCCCGAACCGCGTCCTCAACAATGGCTCGACAGCGTTTAAACTAACAAGAAAGCCAAAAGACAAGGTCCTGCCAGTCATAACGGTCCAAACCATAACCCATTGAACAGGTGAACCCTATCCAGATCTTTTCCCTACACACCATTTTCACGCTCGAAGTTCCTCTAAAGTACCGGGAAGGTCGTCTGTAGCTTCTCAACCTGACCAATAGATGGCGCTGGTGCCTCTCTTTCCACGGTTGGAACTGCGGGAAGGAATGTTTGTTTTATGCCACGGTGTTGACTCAGTACTCGTTCGCCATGTCGGTCTTTCACGATACCCAGTGTTGACATTTACCTTTTCTTTCTTTCTTCTCCAGCCACGCACACGAAAGTTGTCATGTCATGTCCTCCGCCCAATTGGCTTGTTTAAGGTACCTGTGTCTTACCTTTCCATTTATTCAGGACTCGAAAATCTCTAGTGACAGATAAGATGTCGCCTTTCCATAGCAGGGCTATGTGGTGAAAATATTCTGTTAGTGAAAATATTCTGTTAAAATGAAATCGGTATTTTGTTAAAACAAAAATACACGACTATAGTGATAAATTACTTCGGTACATCGTTAAATCTGTAATGAATCTAAATACAAGCTATATCGGATTAAATATATGTATCCAATCCGTACATGATATGTAGTTGAAAAAAATAGTTTTAAAGATAAAATAACAGACACAGCACTGGTAACCATCTAACAAACCTGTTTCAAAATTAAATAGTATCGTCCATCGAGGAAGTGTTTAATCGATTAGCCATGTACTACCAAATTTTTTATAAAACCAAATTTGTTTAGCCTCAGGGAGGGTATACCATTATACACTGTAATGTCCATTAGCACTATTACCAATTCCATTACTATTCAAGAAATGAGCCAGACGTGAGGCATGTTGATGTCTACCGCTCAGGGATACGTGAAAAATAATCAATGTAATTCACAAATATCTGTTAGCGATTCCTTATGTTTCAAGGCACGATACACAAGATTCTAGTGCTGTTCTAAGCTATAATACGGTTTAGATAAAAAAAAAAAAGCTGCTTGCTGTAGTAAGAGAAAACTTAAATAACGCAGAGTATTTACTATCCATTTCCGGGACCGGGAGTCATCGTTTTTGTCAAATATCTTTCAAACTAATTCTCTGATCGAAATGGTACTTTGACAAAGTGTACAAGACACCTCCCGCTAATTTTTGGTAATATAGTGCAATGTCAAATAGTTTTAGTTAAGGCGTTTACTCTTCCCTTTTACACGCAGAGTCGCAAGAGTCAGCACGACTAATCTACGCAATCGAACATCCGCTATCCCCCATAGACAGGATAGGGGGGGCCGGAGATGGGGAGGCCAGGAAAGTGGGGTGAGGGAGGGATGAGGAGGGGAAGGGAGAAGGAGGGACGGGATGGGGATAAAGGACGTTCGAATGCATAGTTTGGCGATACTTGGCAACACCATGTAAGTCAAGAGTAAACGCCTTGACTAAAACCATTTGACAATGCACTATATTACCAAAAATTAGCGGGAGGTGTCTTGAACACTGTGTCGAAGCACCATTTCGATCAAATAATTAGTTTGAAAGATAGTTGACAAAAACGATGACTCCCGGTCTCTGAAATGGATAGCAGCTAACAATGACTTTTTTTTTGCATTCGTGAAAAGAAAAAGATAGTGATACAGGGCATTTGGTTGATTATATGCAAAATGCCTTAGTGGAGCTATGAAATTTGCCCTTATTGATTCCTTACACATTCAGTTTTATTTCTACCGCTGATCCCATTGCGTAATTTCCCCGTAGGGGGTTAGTTTACTTGAGGTTCTTTGCAGCGTTCCCTCGGCCCCTAGCTGCAACCCCTTTCATTCCTTTTACTGTACGTCCTTTCATATTTTCTGTCTTCCATCTTATTTCCACCCTCTCCTGGCAATTGTTTCATAGTGCAACTGAGAGGTTTTCCTCCTGTTACACCTTTAAAACCTTTCGACTATCAGTTTCGGCGCTGAATGACCTTACAGGTCCCAGCGCTTGGCCGTGGGCCAAAATTCTGTATTCCATATTCCATTAACTAATTTTAGTTACCCAAACTGTGGCATCCTCATGCATGTACATACGCACGCTCAAGCAAAAGCAATTGAACAGTGAGCATCAAAGAGCATCCCAAGCACAGGCAAGAAAAACCGTCCTTCCTTCATTCCTTTCTTCGTCCGAGGAATAGTAAACCTGGTCACATAATCCAGAAGGTGGAGTCATCCATCAGCCTTAATTCGTATTTATTCTGCGGTTTCGGATTACACACTTCATGTCACATCCACTACGGACAGAATCTTTTTTTTTTTTTTGGGTACTTATTCATTTTCTCTAATATGGTGGTCGTCCATCTACTTCGTCTGTTACTTTCTTATCATCACTTGTGTTTCAGGGTGCGTGAATTCAAACCCGATTCACAGAAGATTTATCAAAAACGATGAGGAGCTGGGGATTTGGAAGATGAGTGAATATATATATATATATATATATATATATATATATATATATATATATATATATATATATATATATATATATATATATATATATATATATATATATATATATATATATCCTTTTAAATAAATAAAAAATTACGACAAGTCAAATAACACAATAACCATTAAAACCATACAATATATAAGTAACCAGCTAATGAGGTGATCATTTCACCAACATTATAACTTCGTACATTTCCCGGCAATAATACAGCAAATATAAAACCCCAAATAAATACCATAAATACTATACTGTATTAGATCATCCAATTTCTGGAGATCAAGGAACAACATTCAAAGGCAAGGACGAAGGTACCACACAAGGTATCAACTTCTCAGACCTCGAACGTTAATGCCTGCTTTTACAAGAGTCCTTTCATTAAAAGTCATAATTAGTACTTAATCACAGTAATGCATCAAATGAAGCCTCTTAAGAGCAAAAGGCAAACAAGTATCTTTACACTCGTGACAAAAATATCCACTCAGCAACAAGTACAGTCATAACAGTATAAAAACATCTTCATTCACGGCATAACAGGTGTGTGTGTGCTCTGTAACCTCATCCTACATTTTAAGACAGACAAAAAAATGAAATAAATAAATAGGCACCAATAAAAGTGAGACAGCTTCCACGACATGCCAGGTACTCAAGACCTCTTGGGACACTTAAAAAGTGTTACTTTTATGGCGACTCCATGCCAGGTGAACGATAAGTTGCTGGACAAAAAAAAAAAAAATTAAGAGGAAGGGAAAAAAATCCTTTGGTCTGTCATAAACATAAACCTTATTTTAAACTCATCTCTTTACCCATGACTCCGATCTGACCATTCTTATGACCCTTTAATGGGTTTCGACGTGCTCTTTACGAGCGCATGAAGGGGAGAGATAGTTGGCCCCGGTTTTATCTGTTACTGTTGTTGTTGCTTTTAACCTGACGTCGACTTACCTGCATTACGCTAAGAGCATATTTTTCCTTGCGTATGACCATAATAGTAAAAGACCTGGTGGCTCACCTGGTGAAAGTGGACGAAGGCCTCGTGATGGAACGTTCCTGCTGAGGAAATGGAGAGATCGAGACTTCTTTCACCTCAGTTGAGTGGAGAAGCTTATTCCACTCACTGAAGGAAGATGACAAACAAAGATAGTCTCCAGTTTGTAGATCCTCCAGGCTGGTTCAAAAGTTTTATCAGAAAAAATTCAAAATAAAATACCCTGATGCTCATTTTTCTAAATGTGTAGATAATAAAAAAATTTTCCTTGGCATCCTACCTGGTGATAAATTGACAAAACCGTCTGAATCTCAATCATATAGCCTATTGTCTGTTGAGTAAAACTAAGCAAAACTCTGCCAGTAACAAGCAAAATTCAATGGGAATTTCGAGCCAGTTATACGTTAACAGCTGTCTACCAATATATAAGAGTGGCAACACTCTTGCCACTCTCCTCGTACTCATTAATTTTCGAGAAATCGATCAAAGTTTTCAGTTACACTGGTCGTCATTTTTCCAAATATGGAAAGAATAGTCAATCATCACAAGGCCATCAACCTTCCTTTGGCAGGGCAGTGACAAAAAAAGGGGGAGAAGTTTACTTAAAATTCCATAGGAGTGGCAGCTAAAACGGAAACAGAACTGGCCTTATCAGCTCAAAATCAATTAAGATAGAGGTTTATTTGCAATGCGCTGACTGAAAGGCTTACACGATTGTAATGGAACTGACTGATGGAGTGACGTGATCGTTTTACTCTGAAAAGAATGGCAGTGTCCAATAGTAAAGGCTTAAACTGCAATGCACTTTGGAAAGAATAAAATCTAACAGATACTGCCAAGACTGCACAGATGTTACAGCACAAGAGCAAATGGAAGAAAGCTACATATACCATTTCTGATGTACGTATTAAGTAACTGATCACATACTATTCGCACCTCAAACAGAAAGCTATTAAGTAACAGATCGCTTACTACTATTCGCCCTTAAAATAGTGCTATTAAGTAACATACCACCTACTATTCGCACTTAAAACAGAAAGCCAACCAGTCAGCTCCACAACCAAACTTACTTTCCAAACGAATGATGTGCAAAATCCAACCGCATTTTCCTATACAGGGAATACGATTAATTTGTTATGAATATCTATTTTAATTAGTCAATGGTGATAAAATCATTCATAACTCAAAATGATTTACAAAAGGTACTAAAATAGTTAGGTTTGATGGAAGACCCGGCAAACGACGAGTAATATTAAAACCATAAAGTGCATTAAAATCCAAATGATTTTACTTTTATGTCTAGTCAGCTGAAGAAATCTTTGCATACGTTGTCAAAAAACGCACCGGAAAAACTACAGTAAACTTGATAATGACCAATACTTGCCAAAGCTTTAAACTTGAGCTATGGGATATTTCGGTGAAACGAACGGAGAAATCAAATTCGAGTTAACGTCGCTCCATAATTCAGATTTTTGGTCTGGTCAAAGTGAGTGGCTGGCGCTCGGACAAGGAGGGGACGAGACGGGCGAGTTCCTTAAAAATCCTGTATGCCTCAGATGACCTTAGGAGGAAATTAAGTACTTGGTTGTCAGTTGACTGTTGTGGGTTTCTGCTGTTAAATATTGAGGGGGGAGGGGAAAGCGAGGAAAAAAGGCAGAAGTGAATGATGGGTAAAAAAATGTAAACGGGAGAGTCTTGAAAAAGTATTCTTAACTCCTCTTCCTCTCAGCAAACAGGGTGCAAAAAACCGTTACACTTAATTCATTAATGATAGTTTCAACAGAGAGAGAGAGAGAGAGAGAGAGAGAGAGAGAGAGAGAGAGAGAGAGAGAGAGAGATAAGGAACAAGCTTCCCCCACCACGACTAATTTCGACCACCACCAAAAAGAAATTACACACGACTAATTTTGACCACCACCAAAAAGAAATTACACATAACCCTGAAAATAGAGGATGCATAAAAACAAGAGAACTTCAAGGTCAAAATAGCCTGATGATAATTTGCGTCAAGTGAAGAGCGCTAAGGTTCCTTGGGTTTTAAAGTTTTAACTACCTCGTTTTATTACTCGGATTAGCGACCACCTGATACTGAGCTAACTTCATTTTTCCGGGAGTGACGACAACCTGCAAAACATCGGATTACCAAAACACAATTGTTCAAATATTTAACTTGAAAAAATTTAATCCTCTTCCTTATAACAGAAGCACATGCATCCACCTTTCAGCCTGTTTCGTACAAATAATGACGTAATTTCCTGGTGATTCAATCAGATAGTATATAAAATATGATCAATACCTTGTTGAGGAACCACTTGCCTTTATATTGAACCTATGTCAGAATAAAAAAATATATTTTTAGGTCTAAAGTATAATTTTGTGATTTCAACTACTTATGCAACATTGTTACTTTCGAGATAAAGCAAATGTGGCAATAAGAGACAAGACGTTCAACGTAAATGACAAACATTAGATTTACGAATTATCTTAAACTGAGAAGGCAAGAAAGTCCTTTTACAAAGACCTGCTAGGACACACAAGAACATGCCGCAGAGATAATGTTGTCAAGACTGGAGAGCCCCGTGCAGCCCAGACGCGAATCTAATCAGTGATGGCAACGTTAAGTAGATGAATGTCGAAACTCCCAAGTACAAAGATAAGGTAAAAGGGGTAATATAAAAAAAAAAAACAGCAAAACCTATAATCCGTATGGATCTTTGTTGACAAACAGGCTAGGGCGGTTCAAAGTAAATGATAACATTTTACACCCAGAGATAGCGCCTGATCTCTCGAAATTCCTCACTATCTACATGTCAAGAATTTGAGCCATTTTACCTTGTCAAACTTGCTCTGCTCCCAAGGGCACCTTCACCACTTAAAAAGTCTCTTACCTGCAACGAGAAGAAACAATTACTGTACGATTGTTGCTAACATTACAGAAATAAATGTTACGAGGTAGGTTTTTGGCTTAACATTTACTATTAGATAACTTGATAATAATAATAATAATAATAATAATAATAATAATAATAATAATAATAATAATAATAATAATAATAATAATAAGTAGGCTTTTGACTTAATATTTGTTATTAAATAACTTGATAATAATAATAATAATAATAATAATAATAATAATAATAATAATAATAATAATAATAATAATAATAATAATAAGAAGAAGAAGAAGAAGAAGAAGAAGAAGAAGAAGAAGAAGAAGAAGAAGAAGAAGAAGAAGAAGAAGAAGAAGAAGAAGAATCAGCAAAATGGTAAAATGAGTTATAAATTCCATTGCACTTCCTCCTAATGCAACTAAGAATAAAAGCAATTGCATTACCAAATTTATGGCAGTGAGAACAACGAAAGTGAAACAGCAATATGCAGAAAAAGTGGACCACAGCCGCTTCATCAAACCTTACTCACCAACAGGTCCAAGACTTTTCAGCCCAAGGTATCATTAATTTTCTGGGGCTATGAATCTCTGCCCTGTCTCTTCTCTCATTCTGATTTTGGTTGTTTATTGTTCCTCGGGATCAACATATCAGTGTGAGCTTGGGTTGTTAGTTTGTTTTATTATTTCCATTTACATCTCCTTCAAAGAGCCTTTTGAAATTCAGATGTTTATTAGCAAAATAGGTGACGTCTTTGTTTAATTGTTTAGGTTCTCCACGAAAGAAACAATATTCCCGTTTTCTTTCTCACTTAGCCTATGTAGAGAGAAAGCAACATACACATAAATACATTTATGTATGCACACACACACACAACACACACACACACACACACACACACACACACACACACATATATATATATATATATATATATATATATATATATATATATATATATATATATATATATATATATATATATATATCGGTAAAAGTGAATTCGATATCATGGTTGATTTCGATTCAAAGTACAGATCCTGGATTCACCGGGAATATGTACAGCAGAGTCGAAATCCACTTATATCTCTCTTGATATCCGAATAGATAAGTCTATCGCTGTCTATCACTGTATTTAATACAAAAAGCACAAGTTCGAATCCTAGACGGGGCAGATGCACTTAGTAAAAGTTCCCTTGGGTGGAAGGTATTCCGTGGCTGCAGTGAATTTAATAACAGGTGCCCACCACGTTTATAATTAAACTGCTGAATCATAGAAGAACCCTGAAAAAACTACCACGTCTGCTGCTCCTTACCACTGCACTAGAGCCACACCAGTAATGCACTGAACCCCGTACTTACGCTGCACCAATTGGTACTGTCTTCGAGGCACTCTTTCACCTCTTTCCAAGTTGTCCTCTCCTCATTCTTCCTGACACTTGAATTATACGACCTCTTCAACAACCTACAGTTACCCATTCTCTCCACGTGACCAAACCATCTCGAAATACACTCTCGAAATACACTAATCCAACCTTTCACCTTCAATAACCTTTTTACAGCGTCCATCTATCTCAACATTCCTCGCCCTATCAATTCTCTCACGCCTCACATACTACACAAGCAGGTCAACAGCCTCAAACTTTTTTTTTCTGTAATTCGCATTCAGCATCAACATTTGGTTCAACAATCCCTTTATAAATTCATATTGTGTTTCCATCGACAGCTGAAGTCTCTGGAGTCCTCCCAATTTTGCAAACGAAATGCCACCAACCTTACTGATTCACCGATTCTGTGACTCGTCTCTCCCGCTACCATTCGGCTATATTTACTTCCAAAACATTTACATGATTCAACGGACCCCATTCCAATATCCGTAATTGTTAAAATTTATTGCTCTACCTTCCTGGTTTCCAAAACGCCCTCATAACCTTTCCCTTTATCACATTAAGTCTCGGCGTCAGAGACCCTGCTATTTGTCATGCCAAATAACTAATATTCCTCTTGCAAATACTCAGAAACTCATTATATACGCATTATACACATACATAATACATACATACATATTAACTTGTACTACTTACTTCAAAAACACGAAATTACTATTATTTTCTAGACAGTATCAAACATTCATCGCTCGTGAAAATCATACTGATGGATAAAGAATGGTCTTAATTGTTAACTTCTAAATTTAATGCTTTAAAAGATCTTCTCTGATACTGACTACGCTGAATACACATTTACCCTGAAAGAACAAAATATATACGTATTGTAGATGAAACTGTATATTGGCAACTTCACAAATATAACAAGAGCCAGATCAAAGGAAATGACTCAATAGCGAGGTTTTCCAAAATTACCTTTGACACTGATTAAAAAAAACAAAAGATTTGCCAGGTTCCAGTTGAGAAGGAATAGCCTAATAATGATGCAATCAAAAGAATTTCTTTGGTGTCGTAGCAGATCCGCTGAGGGAAGGTGACTTTTTAACGTGCGGAGAGATAAAAACCGTGTCATTCTTGTAAATTAAAAAATCAAGTATTCATGACATTTCAGACCTTTTTTAAGGATTACATGGCTTCTTTGAGAGAGAGAGAGAGAGAGAGAGAGAGAGAGAGAGAGAGAGAGAGAGAGAGAGATGACATAAGAGTAAGGAATAGACTGCATAGCAACAAACCAACCAAAAAGAAAAAAGCACTTACGTAACGCAGCGTGTTTTCCCTTAGTACATAAACTAACCCGCGACACAGAGCAAAATGTCAACATAAACAACTGGAACTATAAAAGGGAAAATAAAATAAAAAGATTTGAACTCAAGAAGAGCGAAGGAACACAATACAAATCCAAGAAACAAGAGACGACGTAAGTCTCCAGTCTCCGGCGCTAGGACTTAATTCTCAAATCCTACGCCTGAAATGCTAAACCGCTTTTCTTTGCTATCGCAGCCTCATTTGGCCAATCTGATAATCGCTATCCGAGAAAGAGGGATTAGGAATACAGCCATAATCCGACCACAAACGACTATAATCTTAACCACAGAAAACAACCGCACAGACCGCCAACGGACACTAAGTATCCCTATGGAGATACATGCCACACACTATCTCAACCACAGGAATTCTAAAAAGGGACGGGGAAATGTTGCACTGGGTTCTTGTTATGTAAGGTACGTATGTGCATTATTATTATTATGTATAAATGAGAGATATTATATAGGCTATATATATATATATATATATATATATATATATATATATATATATATATATATATATATATACAGTATATATATAAATATATATATATATATATATATATATATATATATATATATATATATAGTATATATATATATATATATATATATATATATATATATATATATATATATATATATATATATATATATATATATATATATATATATATATATATATGACTTTTTATCACATCGCCGTGATTCATATACAATCAGTAAGCTACAAACGTCCTTTAATATCAATTCACTCTACCTCGGAAATAATATATTTTCATATATGTTACCGAAGGGGAATTTTTAGTTGATAATAAGTTCGTCGTCCCGTGCCGCGTGGGTTAAATGCGTCCACTGTAGTCCTGAGTTCTTGTCCTTCGCTGGTTCGAGCCCACGGGACGACGAACTTATTATCAACTAAAATTCCCTTCGGTAACATATATGAAAATATATTATTTCCGAGGTAGAGCGAATTGGATATTAAAGAATATATATATATATATATATATATATATATATATATATATATATATATATATATATATATATATATGATGTACAGTATATAAGTAATACAAAATACGGATGTAATATGGATAGTACGTAGTAAAATCAGAAAAGACTGAGCAACTGTTCTCGAAACCTAGCACTGCTAAAGCTAATAATGTTATAAATAAAATAACAACAGTAATAAAAGTGCTATCTTATATTGAGGTCAATTATTACAACCAACGGTACTGAGCAGTAATCGCTATACATCGGACATCATACAAACTATGGCTGTTGCTATCTGAAGAGCTCCCGCCGTCTACGTTCGACATCACCTATATCTCTTACGTACTTTGTAATGATGTCCCCCGGGTAGGGATATTCATGAAAGAATTCCAGTCGGAGATTCCAGAGCAAGATATGCGGTTCTTCAACGTGCCAACGCAATCTAGAGAGCGATGACATGCACTCAGTCTTGGTTTCATTGTCAAGTGTCATGTCAAATTTGTCTCCGTCTCTTCACCTGGTACCGGTTATGAGCTGGAGAGACTGCATTTGCGGAGTAATTATAACCATACGATTGTTATCCCGTTGACAGCAGACTTTTTGGAGTGAGCACGGTATGTTTAAAAAAGTTTAGCACATGGTAGTATCTAATAGAGATACGCTGAGAGAATGGCAAGTTGACGAAGTCTGTTGAAAGCGCCAAAGTACCCCAGTTGACGCAGAATTACTGAGCGGAGAACTAGCGACATAATGCGGACGTACCTTTTAGATTGTTTTCCATGTTTTTCTCTGACCAACAAATCGTGGAAATACAGAAATTGGTGAGAGGTCCACAATTCTTTCAAAACAGTTTACCTCTGTCTCTTCCGCTCACATCTGTTAAGTAAGAGTACAGAAGGCATGGGGCTAGCAAAGTAATCCCAAAAAGATTGGCTGAAAAGAAAAAGCGAAGGGTGAAACATGCATGCATAATTTTTTTTTCCCTTATTGATGGGGTGGCACTAAAAAGGTACAGCTCTCTGGTTTCTCAGCAAGTCTGTAGGTGAGGTGGCTAGCCCCACGCCCTTTTATCCTTACCACTGCAGATGTTTAACCCCACTGAAAGCTGGGTGGACCTGTGAGCGACAGTCTGAGAACGAACTCGGACCGGTGGCCTCGCTCGGACCCAGTAATCGTCAATCGAGCTCGGTACCACTAGGCCACCGCGTCCCCTGATCCATCCCCACCTCACAGGGATGGTCAGACAGATTTTCAATGGAATGTATAAGAGTTAATCGAGGCTTGAACCAAGCAGTGGGATACACACACACATGGGATATATATATATATATATATATATATATATATATATATATATATATATATATATATATATATATATATATATATATATATATATATATATATATATATATATATATATATATATATATATATATATATATATATATATATATATATATATACACTCAGCCAAGGAGAGGCCATAGCTACTAAAAGTGCACAGCACAGTCTCACCCTGATGATTAAACTTCTCAAATACTAATCAAAATAGTAATAATAAACAAAACAGCGCACATCTATTTATATCCATAATGGTTTGTCCTTCATTGACTATCAAACCTTAAGTGTTATTATATCATGAATATGGCAACCATAAAAAGTTTTATTAAGCAAGGTGTAATGGAATATTTTTCCTTATGTGAAACAAAACATGTAACAAAGCAATGAAAGGATAATGTTTAAGCTGCCGTATCATACCATGATCTGTGTGCGAGTTCTTGACGTACCCATTCTAAATGATAAATCTTTATAATGTAGAGTATTAATAATTATTACAACAATAAACAGACCCACTCCCCATCTTTAACCCATTACAGTAGGACTACTTCAGCTAACCAGTGAATGATGCCTCTAGATCTTAACGTTCACCTTTGGAAGCCGAGTTTTTTTTTTTTTTAATTAGATGAACAGTTGTCCCTCAATCGATACCTGAAGTTTAGTTCTCTCTCTCTCAGGGCGCAGATTTACATTAATATAGGAGCCAAATTTTAAATTTTGGCCAAAAATAAGTAAATCGGAAAGCAATACATCGGCAGGTCCGCAATTTAATCAATGGAAATATTCTCATTGGTTTCTTCATCTTTTTCTAATCCAGCTATAACCACTACCACCAATGTTGGCTGATACATTTATCACTGATTAATTTACTTCAGAACTTAACAATACAGTTATAATGGCGAACATCTCCACCGAAAAAAAAAATCCTGCTTCTATCCAAAATGACAGAGAGAGAGAGAGAGAGAGAGAGGGGAGAAAAATCTTATGAAACGTTTCACCCAAGTGGGATGAGGTCTTCCCCGTCGAGAATGTTATTCTTTCGCTTTTACTCCCTCGCCCCACCCTCTCCCTCCCCCCTCCTCTCTCTCTCTCTAGTCTGATTTAACATAAGTGCTTTTAATAATTGCGATTTTTAATATCTAAGTTTACACAGAGGATAATGCAGTTTACTGGGCGCCAATCAAGAAAATCGCAATTTATTGCAATTTAAAATACAGAAGTGTTGTAAGTAACGTAAAAATAATAAAAATGTCAAGGCTATAGAAAAATAAAATACACATAACAATACATCATTTACAGTATCAAGAGAGTCTTTGGTAAAACTTAGTGGAAAACTTAAATACTGCTATTCTAAATAATAAAAATAAATATTAACAAAAGGCAAGAAAATATTTGTCAAAAATGGAAGAAATACTAACACACTACAGGTTAAAACAATGAGTGATATGCAAAAAATATGGGAGCTTAAAAAAAGAAAAAAGAAAAACCAAGAACACGATAGGCTTTCAGAAACCTTTAATTCAACATCCGTGTCAACATTATCGCGGATCCAAATTATATGCTGGAAAAAGGTCTAGGTTTTGTGCAAAAGTATATCTCCATTTATCTACATAGACATCAAAGGCCAACGGTAAGTGGTTTTTCATTTTTTTTTTTTTTCGAGATGACTACTAAAATAAAAATACGATGAACGCAGAGGTAGAAGATGGAAACTCGAACAAGAACGCTAAAAAGAGCCCATGGGGCATACATGTGTTTAGGAAATGAAGGTATGTATATAGGAATATGAAGAGCAGTAGGAAAAACCATGGAAATGAAAACAAATAAGGTTATAAAAGTATAAAAAACAGAGAGAGAGAGAGAGAGAGAGAGAGAGAGAGAGAGAGAGAGAGAGACCCCTCCCTCCCAATTTCGTCATCTCGTCACCACAATTGATCAAATTCGACATCTTTCGCTTCCTTAGGCAATAATGAGTCAATATCACACTGTTTGCCAAAAGCTTATACTCTCAGCAAACAATCGGCAAATTTGTCTGTCTTGATGAAATGCCTTTGACTATGAAAACAGCGAAAATTTTAAGACGAAGTTTAATTTTAATTTTTCGTTCATACCTCAAATGATAGTATTTTACCTACAGTTTTTCATGCATAAGTTTAGTCAGCCTACTAAATAGTCAGGCTCATACTAATTTGCATTAGCTCATTAATGAAAAACTATTCATGCTCTTTATCTCCAACACCATATCAAGAATGAATAACAAAATTGAAAGATTATTTATGAAAAAATTGACGCCCATTCTCATAACCTGAAACTTAACATCACAGAACTAAAATGAGAGGAATGCCATCACCAAGTACAGTAGCAGCACCAAATACCAGGGCACCATAAACAGAGTACCATACCACATTACTAATCCTACAGCTCATAGTTACGGAACCCCAATGCCAACAGAAGTCCAAAACCAGTGATGCCAATTTAACACACAGCTACGTTCTTTTCAGGTAAGCTAAGGAAGTTAAATGGTGGTAACAAAGATTTTTAAAGGAGAAACAGGATTAATGCTTTTGCCGGGTATACACGCGGTGAGAATCGCCCTTTGAGAGGAAAAAGAAGAAAAACGGACAAAAACGCAACTTGTTCAGGAGAGAAAAGTCTAAGCCATGTTCCTCGTGTCTGACTCATACCTGGTCGTCCTCCTTCCCATCACACAAGTCCCGTATACCTTCCCCCCGCCTTCCCGGCCCCCAGCCCCAACAAGGCAACCCTGTCCCCGACAAACCTCCCAACCCCCAATCCACAAGCGCGTCGACAGTTACGGCAGCTAAGGTTTGTATTCTGCTTTTTCGCTTTGGAAAATCACTTCTATTTCAGCATTCTCTGCCAAAACGTCCCCGTATTTGCCAGTATAATATATAGGCGAATGCAAATGCATTACTAAACCAGGATTTAGCTTTAATCGATCAGCAATAACAATTAATATTTATCTCATTGCTCCCCCGTCTATTTGACTTGGCCAATCAGATTTGCCCTTTTTCTGGGCTATGATAATGTATTCCATACACGTTGCAACTCATTTACACCTGTTGGACTGGCTTGCTGAATCACATTTTCACTGGAGCACTGGGATTACCCGCGGGCACTTCTATCCCGACTGGTGGGATTCGTTATTTCTTCGTTACAGAGTTCCAAACTCGACCAATATTGAATACATGATGGCTGCACGTACACAGTCCTTTATTCAAAATGGAGACTAAACAAAGATACAAGATACACTTTTGGTTGGTATACAATCGACTCCATTTCCTTGCTTGAATATATATAAAACTATAAATCAAATCGTTTAACAACACCGAATATAAAAATCAAAAAAAAAACCGTAATTGAAAATTTAATAAAAAAAAATGACGATGATGATATAAAACACCAGTAAAAATACAGTAAAATGTGGTAAAGAGGCAATCTAAAAAAAAACAGGGTGAACGATAAAAATGAGAAAATAAAAATAGCAATCACGACAATTATCAGCATCTGTGAACAAGTTCGCGAAGAAAAAAGATATCATAACAATGTTGACCTAACTACAAATATAACTCGCTCATGAGCTGAGACTATGCCAATCAATTCTCCATTTGGTTTTCGACCGGTCAACTGACAGCCTCCTCCATGATGAACCGGGACTTATGGGCCAACCAGACGTATGAGGTAAAGACCCGTAGGCCCAAGGCCGTGTCGAATTTCACAAGGGTGGTATTATTAGTTGTAGTTTTTACATTTTTTTTTTTTTTTACTTTACCACCATCGAACTCTGTGGACAGTTTAAGTTAGAATAAAAGATCATTTGCAATAAAGACGCTATGCTGCTACTGATATTCATAATTCTAACATCCAAACGTACTCTGGATTGACGAAATGGAGCCAAAATGAATAAGTAACTACAATATAGCAATCATGGCAGACTACAGAATCAACATAGATGACAAAAATAGGAAACGAAATAACTTACTTGCAGAATATTCCGAAGTCTAAATAAGACGATCACCTTAACACAAGTAAAACCAAAAACAAAAGAACCTCAGCGAGAGCATTATAAAATATATGATCTTATATTCACAGCTCTTCTCCCAGCAGGGTTCTACGCTAGATGACAAGTAGGCTGGCTGGACCCTGAGTAGACCTACCGCCGAGTTGGCCACTTGGGTTATTTGAGACTCTTATGTAAGCCTCGATTTTGGACTATGGCGCTACTGTAGGTCTGGTCTTTATTTAGGAAAACTGAACCGTATCGGTTAATCTAAGGAATTGTTAAATATTCTTTCTTTATTAGCAATAATCAAGCAGATTTCTTGAAGCTGAGCAGTGATTCCATCTCTCTCTCTCTCTCTCTCTCTCTCTCTCTCTCTCTCTCTCTCTCTCTCTCTCTCTCTCCTTATTATTTCATTCAGTTACATAAGTACAAGCAATGCTGACGAGAATATGAAGTGCTATGACATAACAATCTCACTCTGAAAATTCTAAACAAGATTTCCACATAACACGTGGCTGTCAGGGTCACGTGATTTTTCTGTCAAGCCGAGTCTGGGTAAAAACAAGATTTGACATCCAGTTATGGGCCCCCGATACCAAAACAAAGGTGTGATGAAAATGAATACGGAGGGAATGTTGAGTAAAATTCTCTCTCTCTCAAATTATTTGTAATACAGACATCGTTTTTATATCAACGATTTCATTTTCGCCGATTAACAAGTTGTTCTTATAAACCCATCCATAAGCTCTTTCCCACGAATGAAGGGAGAAAAAGATAAAAGGAACGAAAAAACAATAAACACATGGGTTGTTTACTCGAAAGTGCTCATAGTTCAAACACCAGTCAAATCCACTCCAAATAATGAAGGAAAAGAGAGAGAGAGAGAGAGAGAGAGAGAGAGAGAGAGAGAGAGAGAGAGAGAGAGAGAGAGAGAGAGTCTTTAAGAGGCCTCTCTTAAGTAGCAGCCACACAACTTGATATTCGTGAGAAGAAAATCTGGTTATATGAATCACCGAAATGCTGGTGTAGCGACAAGCGTAATAATCCGGTGAGAAAAAGTCTTCAGTCAAGGGAAGTGGGACATCAGCTTTGGAAAATACTCCTACGTCTCAAGTTTGGGAGTCTCAAGACTTGGGCATCGTGAAGTGGGTTAATCAGATGGAATGTATATCTACTGAAGGTGGCTGAAGTCAGAGCCAGTGAGAAAGA
>NC_089767.1:13730149-13765149 GCF_040412425.1 Macrobrachium rosenbergii
GAGATGCAAATATTCTTCTTATCTTTGACTGAAAATGAGTTTTGTTTGTTATGAAGCAACAGAATAATTATGCGACCGAAAAGATTTTCTTCGAAAAAAAAAAATCACACACAAATTTTGGTGTGACTAATAGCCTGACTCCTGAGAGCATTTACCATAACTCAATTTCTGTATCAAAGACAAAACGATCCACCATTTTAATGAAATACAACGAACGAAGTTTGAATTTATATATATATATATATATATATAAAGGAATTATATATATATATATATACTGATATATAAAATATATATATATATATATATATATATATATATATATATATATATATATACCCTCTCTTGATGGCTCAATGGTTTACGTCAACTGGAGTCGCTGAATAGGCTTTCGTCGCGGGTTCGTGTCCCCACGATTCAATTCATTTACACATATAAATTCCCCTTCGGCGACAATTAACGGAGATATATATATTTCGATATTAAGCGACATTTGTAGCTTCATGATTGTATATAAAATCATATAAAAATTTCATATATATATATATATATATATATATATATATATATATATATATATATATATATGTATGTGTGTGTGTGTGTGTGTGTGTGTGTGTGTGTGTGTGTGTATTTAGTGTTGTTTAAAATGGGCTTTTTAGTTAAAATGGTATATATATTTATATATTATATTATATATATATATATATATATATATATATATATATATATATATATATATATATATATATATATATATATATATATATTATATATATATATTAACTTTATCACATACACAGTTGTTCTGTGCATTACTACAATTACTAACTGGATCTCAATAAAACTGGATGGTATCTAGTGGAGATATTTATTCAAAAAAAGTTACAACCTTTCTAGGACAAACAGTCCTCATTCTCAAGTATCCGTACAATGACCAGACGCGTAGTCCAGCTGGGTACTTTAATCCTATAACCTAATTGCCTTCCTCCTTCTGTGGGTCCGCCTCCCACCCCCCCACACGCTGTATAGCAGGTTAAAGTTAAGTATACCTTAGTTTAACCAGACCAATGAGCTGATTAACAGCTCTCCAAGGGCTGGCCCGAAGGATTAGACTTGTTTTACGTGGCTAAGAACCAACTGGTTACCTAGCAACGGGAGCTACATCTTATTGTGGAATCCGAACCACATTATACCGACAAATGAATTTCTATCACCAGAAATGAATTCTTCTAATTCTTCATTGGCCGGCCGGAGACTCGAACTCGGGGCTAGCAGAGTGCTAGCCGAGAACTCTACCGACTCGTCCAACGACGAACTGCTGTATAGCAGGGAATGAAATGGAAAATTCAGCAGTTACAGGATCAATAATAGCGGAAAATTTTGTTCTGTATTTCTCAATAGCCACTCAATTTGAAATCACACATGCTAGGTAGCCATGCCTTTCGACAGAGAAAGTCTACCCTTTAGGCCTACTCCTTTCGTATCTTTCCATGATAAAAAGCTATAGATGGCTACGAAGACAGATGGAGATTTCGTCACAAGATGTATTCAGCTGTGCTCTTTCTCTCCCACAGAATCTATAATGAAAGCTGTATAACCCTACAATCAGAGAGAGAGAGAGAGAGAGAGAGAGAGAGAGAGAGAGAGAGAGATAATGATGGTGGACGGGCAGTGTGAGGTGCCACTGGAGGCCGAGGCATACCAACAGCCACCCCCTCCACCCACCCCTCCAAAAGTTCCTCCCATGATGATGGTTCGTGATTCATAGGTAACCCAATCCTTCACCGGGAAGTAGTAAGTGGCAGAAGCAGAACCAACAGCACCAGCAGGACAGGGAGCCCTAACTGTATCCCTAAAATCTCCAACTCACCACCCCCGCCCCACCCAACCAAACAGCCTAACTCGATACATGAACTTCAAACTATTGATCTCCAACAAAAAGACAGGAGCATAGGAATGTCTTGAAATGGGCTGTACTTGGTATGTTTCCCATACAAATGATACAAATTATAAATATATATATATATATATATATATATATATATATATATATATATATATATATATATATATATATAGATATATAGATATATATATATATATACACAGTATTTAATTATATCAGTCCTAAAAGGGTGTGTACGCTCAACTCTTTAATAGCTGCCAACTAATGTCTAAATTTCGTCTACCTCACGCTGTGACAATCCATTTCAAAGCAATAAATTTTATCGTATGATGTCCCTTGTATGTTTGTGTGTGTGTGTATATATATACATACATACATACGTACATATAATATATATACATATATAGTGTGTGCATACAATAGAAACTTTCACCATGATTTCATGGTTTACCGAATTTAAAACACTTTAAGCAATCAACCACTCTGTGGGCAGTGCTATGGTATTGCTATAAAATTTGAACTCTAGTCCTTAAACATTAATCACTGTCTAAACTGTGTATTTCCGGGGATTAAATATTTGTTGAAGTTTAGTCATTCTTATTAACTGAAAATATACCATGCAGCATCTGTAAAGGACTGGATTATTTTCTAAGCAGCTCAATATCCTAATCTGCAGACCTTTAACGAGATGTCACCCAGCCAATTAAACAGACGTCGAGTCTTTATCTTTTCTATGATTCGTTCAGTCTGCCAGACGATAGAGTTATCTAAATAAGTGTCATTAAAATACCAGAAACACCGATTCGAACGAAAAATTATACAACTACTGGTATAAAGACGAATAAGGTTTCACTTCTGAAGAATTTTTACCTTTTTATGATGTTCAGAAGAACAATTAAAGTTTCACCTGATACTCATCACCATAATATTACAATAAGAAACAGCAATAAAGCTACATACGAGAGAGAGAGAGAGAGAGAGAGAGAGAGAGAGAGAGAGAGAGAGAGAGAGAGAGAGAGAGAGAGTTCCAGACCTGCTAGCCAAGTTTGCCTCAGCATAACATTTAGGACAGGTTCACAAACATTTGTTTCAACATCTTCAGCCAATAAAAACAAACACGTATGAGGATTCAAAATACGTCAAAGAAAACCGAACAATATTGTAAAGAGAGAGAGAGAGAGAGAGAGAGAGAGAGAGAGAGAGAGAGAGAGAGAGAGAGAGAGAGAGATAACACAAGCCTCCTTCTTCGGGGACCTTATCAAAACGCCGCGCACCAAGTTGTTGGGTTAGGGCGATATTTAGCATTGGTCCAGCACCTTCACTACCGGGTCCCCCCGGCTTTAAAAATTGTTGTTTATAATCGCGGCCTTCCTTATAAGGACAGGGAGAGAAACTGCAGGTCCTGACGCCGGTTTGTGAGGAGTCTGCCTGTTGCCTTGCTTGCATATCAAGCACGCCTCGCCTAAATGTTACGTTGACATTATCGACGACTCAGGTGGTGATTAAGGGGGAGGAATCCCAAAGGGTCTAGGACTCCAGACGGTAGATATGCAAGCCGCAATAGATACTTTGAAGAGAGAGGGACTACTAACAGCCGCAGGAGGCTCATTATTCCAACAATTCAATCATGCTCATTGGAATTCTGGAACTGATTTGAGAGGTAGGGTAAGAATATTCCCAGATGTCTGGACGTAAGGGAAGGCTATTTTATGTATAAGGCTCAATCCAACATACAAAACTGACGAATCTGTATCTTGATAATTTACACTGTAAGAATTTTAAAATGTGCATAAAATGCTTAAATGTTACTACATTTTCCACAGCAAGAATGTGTTTTTAAAAGCTTACTTAATATAAACTACCTTTAAAATCTCCGCTGATCTCATATACAGTGCAATTGAATATCTGTTTAAAATTAATCCTACAGGTCTCGGATCAGTACATAACAATATCCCCCAAACATTCAAAATGGCACTACATTATTCGCAGTTGCTATGGTAATTTATACAGTCGTTTTAAATATATATCCACAAACCCCTGCCATACAAAAAATAATAATAAGCAATTACTTTAAGTACATTAACGTATAAAGAACAAAATTTCATCGCATGAGTATTACTGACTCTTGGAAGTTATATATACAAAAAATAATAAACCGTCTTCATATTATGGATCGTCTTTCTTCCATCAGTGGAACGTGCTATAACCATCAAATCAGCAAGCAGGCATTGTCTGCGAAGTATGACTATAATGCGGCAGACCTTCCCCTCTCAAAGTGGACAATAAACCTTGACACGTCTCGAGGAGTAAACACTTTAAGAAAACCATAACCGCTGCACACATTCACTAGTCGCTTGGTAGCTTGAATAACAATGTATGCCATGCGCACACTCAAGCCATTCATACGCAAATAAAGAAATAAGTCATTCTCATCTAACAAGGGTTTCTTTGTAACTGACAAATCTTAGCACAGAAGCCCAACCACTCCGTTTTGTGACGAAAATGTTAAAACTCTCATCAAGATCTTAATCCTTTAGAACTCGAGTAAGCCTAAATTTCTACAGTGAAAGGGTCAGTGCATAGATGCGTAACTCTCTTGGCCACATACTTGAAATGCCACAACAAAATCGAATACTCACTAGAGTGAAAGCGCGTGAAGGAACGGATTATACGAGTCATTGTGATTGGACTGTACACGATATCATAGAAATCATATTAATTTCAAAGTTACAGCCCAGTTCCACCACTGGGAATCTCCCGTGACTCGATGCACCTAAAATATGCGAGGCCCCAGGTATACAAGAATTCATAAATATCTATACAAATATTCACAAATAATTTTTTTTTATCTTTTACAAAATTAGAAACACAACCACACCTATGTACAACTTTGATCAGGAAAAACGTTTCAGCCTTGTCATTTGTCTGCTTAAAAATGAAACAATTCTTAAATACCATAACGCAGAGTTTTGATATTATCACTATAAATGGTGGGACCATCTAAAGACTATCCTTTGCATATATTTGCATGAGTTTTTCATATATTTATATATTATATATACATATATATATGGAGAGAGAGAGAGAGAGAGAGAGAGAGAGAGTGCCAAAACACCTAAATGCGCCTCAAGTTCAGAACTAACGTACCCTATGTAAATAAAACGGGATCCAACACAAAGTCAGAATTAACCAGTGTTGTAATAAAAAATACCGGTATTAAAAAGTAGGACAATACTAAAAATTCACACTTTTTGCAGTCACGAAACACAGACTAAAAACAAGGCAAAGTTACTCACTTTAAAAAAATTATTAAAAGAAGTCAACGACAAGAATTATTATTGTATACTAGAAAAGTCGTTAAAAACAACGTTGGAAAACGCCCAACGAATCCTATATTGCAACTTGAACTACGTTAGAGTCAAAGTTTACCACCCAACTTCTAACGTTAACTGCTTTCCTAAACTAACTTCATAAAGTTAAATCTGGAGACAATTCTTCACCATATTCTATTGACTCTTGTCTCCATATAACCATAAGGCTAATATAATATTTTGTGAAAAATCCAGTAAGGTCAGTGACTTTGCTCCAAATAATGATACGGTATATGCCCCAGTGACATATACAAACAGTATATAATAAACATTCATAAACACGAGTTCTTGGGCTAAATTTGATTAGCTCCCATAATTACATCTACAATTAACTACTCTGAGTTCTACGGGTCAAGGCAAATCAGTTGTATAAGTCGAAATAAATGTCATAACTGGTGATGCATAACGCATGCACAAGTTGTTAACATTTGCAGCCATCATAATTATGATTATTGTTGTAATTCCAGAAGTGGTATTGTCATCATAAACACTTGTTGGTGTTGCTGTTGTTGTACAACAATAACTTGGAGCACGACGACATTCGAAATCTTCCCAAAAGTAACTCGATCACTTGGCGGCCAATAAACGGTTTTAACCGGTCAAATCTGTTACAACCGGTCTAAGTCCAACCCCTGAGAAATCAGATTGCGTATGCACTTATGTCTTTACGTAATAGTAGATGGGAACCTACTTTCGATATTCATTTGCCGGCATAACGCTAGATAAAAATTGCCCAAAGAAAACTGACATTCAATTCCTTTGAGTTTATAAAAGGAATCTTTATGAGCAATTAACTGTAGGCCTACTGGACCTCTTATAAGTGCGGCCAAAAAGCAATAAATAACTTCCCTTATTAAGGAAAATCTTTTATGGATAAGAGAGAGAGAGAGAGAGAGAGAGAGAGAGAGAGAGAGAGAGAGAGAGAGAGAGAGAGAGAGAGAGAGAGACTTATTGTTTTACACCTTTACAACCTGTGTTGCAAAATAGGCCTAATAAAATTCAGTCCCTATCTCACTAATTAAGGGTCGATTAACCTCCCACTAAGGCTATTCAGCATGCTTATCTTGTGAAAACAATACAGCAAAAAAACCTCGGGAATAAAAACAAATCAACATGTAACCGCCAGAAATAGCAATTACCAAATGAACTAGGATCTAAAATAGCATTAGGGCCTATTTGCTTCCTCAGTACTATAATACTACTGTCAATACTAATTGCCGAATCATGGATCTTACTAAGTAATGTGGGGAATTTCCTAGTCATCCTCATCCAATACACTGTACCTGCATCACCTACGCACCGACTGAATACGGTACAGCTTAAAGTTGCAAAGCGTATGTAGGTACAGAAAGTTGTACGATAACAATAATGTGTATATAAATATATATCCTGTATACATGTATACATATATACACATAGACAGACAGGTAGATATGTGCATGTGCCTTGTGCGTGAAATATCATGAGTAAATGTACCTAGGCTATTTCACTTCAGGTGCACACAATGGCACGTAGACGCCTGTTGGTATACAATACGCACATCCCCTCCACGGACATGAACACCCATTGAATTCAGAAGACGTATCACCCTGAGCGTGAAGGCGCATATTCAATTCGATTTTGGCCCCGGAGAGTTTCACCAACTTGAGGCCCTCGTCCTTCGAGACGCGACGCATTTTACCTGGTGCAGTACCAGGTGTGACCTCAAGATCCCTTTTGGAGTCACTGTCAATTATTCAAGACAAATATGACTTACAGGGCAATTTTAGTTTTGAAAAGGTTAGATTTATTCAAGAATTCAAATTGAAGAGATTAACAAGATCCCCACTGACGGGTACACCTTAGTCCTATTTGAGGTTAAACCTTCAGCTTCAAAATGCCGAGTGAGTAATTCTTATAACCTATATGTGGAGAAAAGAATTTTTCAAATGAACAAAATCTAATAATTCTTAAGTATAGGACATTTACTTCTCGGACATCTCATTCTCATGCAGCACAAGCATACAGAAACCAGGACTAGTTACAGGCAATGCAACTGCCGAACACAGTGCTTCTTTAAGGGGAAAGCAAATATTATATATATATATATATATATATATATATATATATATATATATATATATATATATATATATATATATATATATAAAATTTTTCACATGGTGTCACCTTGTCACAAAAAATATCAGCACTATATCATAGATGAAATGAAATGGGCAATCCACTCAACAGAGAAGCAGATGAAGAAAAAAACATAAAGAGAATATAACAGAAAAACACCATTAAAGATACACATACGAAGGTGAAACTTATCAAAGTTGATAACATATAATAAAAATCCTGTGGCTTGTAACCCATGAGTGAATCTCTAATCGGTGGGATAAGCGAATTCCATCAACCTTACCATCAGAGAGAGAGAGAGAGAGAGAGAGAGAGAGAGAGAGAGAGAGAGAGAGAGAGAGAGAGAGGATGTAAGAAACGAGGGAGAGGCGGACGATCGCCCTAGAGCTATGCCTCTCAGACACGACTTCGCCCCAAGGTAACTGGGTGTACCTCAAGGCTGAAGCTACCATCCCAAACTACCTGAGCCCCACCTCCAAACCAATACTGTAATTATAAGTAATTTATGCGAAAAGTGCAGTGCTGGTCGATTCGAACCGTGGTTCGAAAGGCTCTGAAATAGTCCCTTAATTATAAATCACGTTTAACAAGAAATCTGACAATAAACAATAAATCACTTATAAACGATGTGAAAGTCCTCGTAGCACATAAAGAGATCTAAGGTCAATTTAAAAGGATTAAATTCATATAATAAGAAATTTATAAATTTCAGCATAACAGTTGAAAGTTCCAGCCTTGTTCTTCCTGAAAAGAAAGAAGTGGTTGCTCAAAATAACAATTTTGAAGTTGCAATTCCAGAGTTCACAAAACCAAACGAGTAATACCGAAACTAACGTTACATGTGCTACAAATCTACAACAATGGCATTAAGCTATACACCGATAGACAAATGTGCTTTTGCGCTGAGCACACTTGTTTCCAATGTAGCACTGATGTAAATATGAGAGAGAGAGAGAGAGAGAGAGAGAGAGAGAGAGAGAGAGAGAGAGAGAGAGAGAATCATCCCACGACATAAACGGGCAGGTAAAACAGACAAGCAATTTAAATACAAATTAACGAGAAACAATTGAGATTAACAATAAAAGTATGAAACACGTTAACTGGGTAATCAAACTCCAGCGTATTTTACAGTGGGATACTGAAAGAGAGAGAGAGAGAGAGAGAGAGAGAGAGAGAGAGAGAGAGAGAGAGAGAGAGAGAGAGAGAGAGAGAGAGAGAGAGAGATTTTTACGTTTTTCTAGTTATCGACAGATCTAAGATTTTCGGTCACAAGTAAGAACTCATTTAAAAACTCCCTAACTCATCTTCTTAGAAGTAATTTTTGAACGTCTTCAGAAAAACAATAAACATTCACTATGAAAACGAGCAGATCTTGCTTAAACCTTCTAAAAAACTGTCTCTAATAAAAAAAAAAAAAAAAACCAAAATCGTAGGCGGCAAACTGCTTATTGGAACTTCTTATCGAAGGGTGGCTGTTATAGCCTAGACTATGCCGCAAACGTTAACGTTGCAGGAAAAAAAGGAATGCTCGGGTCTAGACTATTAGACATTACTAGAATACCCGCGCTTAACTCTTCTGTACTGCGTTAAAATACTACTGGATGAAAACAATAAAACTTATGGACCATCTGTATATGAATAAACACCTGAGCTCTTAAGGAACACATGTCATTAATTACTACAATCGAGGAAGGTCTAATTTTTACGACAAAATCTATATACTAAAAGAGGGAAGAAAATGTCAATCACACTCAAAAACTAAGTACCTTAATAAGGCAAAAAACAAAAATACAAAGTATCACATAATTAAAATATAAAGTCATTCCAACTTATAGTTAAACAGGATTAATATAAGAAAATATCAATATAAGATTAATATAAGAAAATATCAATATACAGTGTTCATAACGAGTACAAAAGCCGTAAATTATTTAATTAATTATACTGTGGAGTTTTATTTTGTATCCTGAACATTATTTTTACTAACTACAAGGGTAACTGTTTATTAGTACGCCATACTTTATAAAGTTAAAGCGACCCAAAATAATTGTAATGTGTTTAGAGTTTCTCACTCACACACACACACACACACAGAGAGAGAGAGAGAGAGAGAGAGAGAGAGAGAGAGAGAGAGAGAGAGAGAGAGAGAGAGAGAGCAAAAAAAAGTGGCAGGTAGAGAGAACACTTACAACCGGTTTCGACAACCACCGAACTCAACACTAGACCCCCAACCCCAAGGGTGTTTCAGACACTATAACCAAAGCAATTTCGAAAACATACAATAAATGAATAAAATGAAGACATTATAATGAAAAGCAAAAGTACTTCGAATGATCAACGGCTTAACTCTTATTTTAAAATGAAAGTAAAACGAAATCGAAAGTAAAGTCTACGCGAAACAACACTTCTCCAAGATGGAAATGCGATTTATTACTGCAGACCTTGTCTTTCTTGTGCACCCTCACACCGTAAAATAGGAGTGAGTTTGATTATCTCGGGTACGGGGAGGCCAAGAGGCCACGATACTTTCTACGAAGTCAAACGGAAGCCAAGCTGGGTCTGCCCAAAAGAAATGGACCTTAGCTGATGGACTCGGCAAATGTCATGATCTTGGATGAGGGCGTGATATTGTGGCAGCTGTTTCGTCCCTTGTATTTTTACTGGTAACGGAGTCGAGATGCCTTGGGAACCTCACGGGTATCGAGAAGTTGATGGCATTACTGAAAAAATTCAAAGGCATCTACTTTGGATAACTGCCGAGGGTTCTACCTCAATATGTTTTCTTTTTTAGGTTTTAATATATATAAAGTTGAACTATATATGTTAATAGCCATCTTCACTCACTCCTCAGCTATCTACAATTACAAAGATGGAATTTAAATTAATCTAGCAATATAATCTAATGGGATTAAGACGTTAAATAAAAGAATTAAGCTTGAATCACAACAAGGCTACGTTACCTAATAAGCAGCAGTGCATGGCAAATAAGATAACCAGCAAATCTTTAAAATAATCTAGACATGTCAATGCCAAAAGTAGGTAATTTACTTTAAATACCCAGTGCAATAATTAAAAATCGTTTCCTCCGAAGTAAGTAACAGACTAATGCAAGTAGAATCCATCCTTATCGAATTCATATCAATACAAGATAAATTTCCAAAAGTCAATTTCCGAAAATTCCATCTCAGCGACCATGCTGGACCTGAGCAAGCGATGACTCAGCAGGCTCACGGAATGCTCAGCCGAAAACAGATTTGACGCGGATTTCGGAGACCAACTACACTTGCAATTTCTTGAAGGCCCTTGCTGTATAGGCAAGGAGTGCTTCCCACCAGCACGTATAGCAGGCTACGTGTATCCCTTTCGGCTATTTATGCTTCTTGCAGCTTCTATAAAATTTTATAGTAGGCCAAGTCCTCAGTGTAACTAACATTTTAATACAGAGTAAAACAACCATTATTATCACTATTCCAAGTTCATATGAAAAAACCAAATAGGGCTAAGTCATCAACTTCCTGAGGAAACTTTCACTGAAATATATGCAAAGATAAAACAACAGAACCATGGCGTGTAATATACATAAAAGTAACATTAATAAACAAAATTCAACAAGGAACACAGCAACAGTCTCCTCTTATACATTAGGCTACGTGACTGATTATAAGGCAGCTAAATCAAACACGAAGTCAAATTCTCAGCATTCGTAAAGCTAGACGCTTGCATTAAGTTATATACATGCATCCATACATGCATTCGATTTTACTGATCTCCATTTGTATTAGGCTATACACCGGCTTTGGTAATGATCTGCCTTCCCATGACAACGTGTTAAAACTAGTCTACAAAGCTGTAATATCAGTTCAGGTATAAATCATCATGCGGCAAAGTTTAACTGTCAGATTGGCCTTGTCCTAGGTTTCTGTGACTGCCAATGCCTAGTCTCGTCGACGATTCTCCTAACAGGATTCAATTATTGGTGGACATGGTTACAAAAAATCACGCTAAAAGAGAGAGAGAGAAATACTGTATGAGATATAAGAATAATATCCAGTTGCATAGCGAGATTGTACAGACTGCAATTAGCTCCCTCAACCAAGCAAAAAAGATTCACACTTCATACTAAAAATAAATTAACCAAAAATACCTATAGGCCCAGAAAGGCATCACTAAAGTAAACCTATCTTGATGAGAGAAGATTGCCATTAAAATTTCTTCAGATTCTTAATAATAGATGATCTTAATTACAAACTGAATTAGGCTAGTCGCCTCATAGGCTTAACCGCCATAAAAAAAAGGCACCGGACTAGGCCTACACTGATCCACGTAATAAAATTTTATATTCAGCAGCTTAATAAGGCGATTTGAAAAAAGGCTCTTTATGAAATAGCTTATAGAACTAGCTAAAACCAACATTCCTACTCCTTTAACAAATAATAATAAATAATAATAATAATAATAATAATAATAATAATAATAATAATAATATAATAATAATAATAATAATAATAATAATAATAATATAATAATAATATTAATAATACCAATAACAATCAACATACATACAAATTTCCACCATAGGCCATTTCCCTTTCGAGAAGGTGGAGCAAAGTATACGCCAAGTCTGTTTTGTTATTTGTTTTTTTTTTTGGGGAGTAAGGTAGCTAGACACATCCCCCCCCCCATCGATGTTCAAGGGACTTCCGTGCCGACGGTGCCTGACGTTTCTTGGTCACCCATCCAAGAAGTATTGCCCATGCCCAACATTAATAAACATCGGTGATCGAATGATCAACGGCTTATACGGCGTTGATACACATATAGCATATACCCCTTGGTTGAACAATGAAAAGCGAAATCAGTCCTCTCTCTCTCTCTCTTTCTCCCTCTCTCTCTCTCTCTCTCTATTATATATAAGCTAATACACTCACACAGACACACACACACACACACATATATATATATATATATATATATATATATATATATATATATATATATATATATATAGATAGATATATATATATATATAGAGAGAGAGAGAGAGAGAGAGAGAGAGAGAGAGAGAGAGAGAGAGAGAGAGAGAGAGAGGCTAGGGCTAGGGTGTGGATTCTAACCATGAGCAAATTTGGGTAAAATGAATAATGAAATTCATGGAGATATCCAAGTGAGGGTAGGAAGCTTAATAAATAGATAATTACTGGGTTCTAAAACATACCAGCAAGTGAAGATTTCCAAAACTGCACACAATAAGCAGGTAAACAATATGACGGTCTGCTCTCGAGTAAATAAAGTCAACAAATATTATCGTAATGAGAACCACTTCGACAACGCAATGGCGGTGTAACTCATCGGAGCTACTTCTGGAGAGAGAGAGAGAGAGAGAGAGAGAGAGAGAGAGAGAGAGAGAGAGAGAGAGATGAAATTGAACAAATGGTAGGCTAATTAAAACTTTAGACGAGTATTACGATGTTTATGAAAAAAAAAGGTATTTCATTCAACTCACCCACATGAAGGAACGCGATATGATAAAAAAAATAATAATAATATCTGTCTTGGATGCAGTGCATACTCTAGTCAGATGTGGTTCAGATCAGAACCGCTACACAGAATAAAAGATTTCTAGAATTCGCGCAAGGGCGGGTAGGACTTACGCACAAATAAAATCAATAGAAAAGTGTAATAAAAAAAACTACGTATACAATCTAAACTAAAATGTAAATTCCCAGAGTATTCTGAAGTCTACATCTGCACCAATGTATGTTTGACCACACAGATGTGTACAGCCTTGACCCTTTTTTATCTCTTGAGCCGACACTGACTGTCTCATAATCTAACAGGACTTTCGGTATGATAGTGAACCACCTGTTCATACGTAGTCCTACTTCTATAAACGTCATAATGAGAGAGAGAGAGAGAGAGAGAGAGAGAGAGAGAGAGAGAGAGAGAGAGGAGAGAGAGAGAGAGAGAGAGTTTCAGAAATAATTGCAGTTTTAAAAGAATAAAAACTTCAAAGTCAAAACAACAACGAGGCAATAGTTGATTAGGCTGCTCAACACGCACTTTAGAACATCAGAATATTCCAAGTATTATTAAAAACACGCATAAAGTAATAAGAAATGTTACCTAAATATCAAAAATCACCTTACCGAATATTCTTAAAGGTAACGAGGAACTTGATAGCATGCACTTAATAAATGTCAATTAATCAATTAATTCACCGATGGAAAGGCAAATAAAATGAACTTTATTTGAAGTATCAGACTCTCCTTGTTCGAACAAATTATCTAAAATAATATTGATGTTGTAAGGAGAGGACTGGTGTCAAGTCGAGACACCAAGTGAAGGGAACATACTGTACAGGGTCTACCTCTATTACCTTGTGCTGCCTGGTATGGTGATGCCAAAATATGCAGACTGTTTTCACTAACATTGTTCCTTTTTTGTTCATGCGGGCGAGTGTGTGTGCGTATATGTCCGTTAACACTACCACGAACTTATACGTTAGGCCTACGCCTCGTTATGCATTCACATCACAACTGTATATCTATGACCAACAGCCTTGATTAAAATGCTAAAATTCGCTCTCATTAAGCGATAGCGAACTGATCCCTCCGCATCATAGGCCTATCTGGTGATACTCTAAGAATAATGTTAAAGCGCTTATATGGCCAGTTTTATATCGATATGGCACCATAGATCAAAAAGACCCTTATAAAATGAATGATCATTCTAGGCTATGCAAATCAAACCAGTTGTATGAGTAACACTTAGGCTTATCTTGATGAAATGTAGGCCTAAGAAAGCAAACGGCAAATTATTGTAAAACCTTCACAGAAAACCGTCTCAAATAAAACCCTAAAATAAGTTTCCCGTCTACACTCTTGTGTAAGATATTCTTTAACATAGTGGTTAAGGATGAATTGAATATAGCCTAGGCTACATGAACTTTTGACCGATTCAAATTTAAACAAACATTATATATATGTAATTCTAATAGCCACAATGCCCTCTTAACTTCTCGAATTCTTCATGAAGTTAAGAGGGCATTGTAATATTAGAATTACATATGTGTCTGGTAAAAGTGACCAGTAGATCCTACACATTATATATATATATATATATATATATATATATATATATATATATATATATATATATATATATATATATATACATAGCCTATATATGTGTGTGTGTGTGTGTGTACTATATAATTATACATGTGTGTGTATATATAGCCTATATATATAAATATATATATATATATATATATATATATATATATATATATATATATCATATATATCAGTATATATATATATATATATGTCTAATTAAATTAAAAAAAATGAAGCCAGTATCATTTCAAAAACAAAGCATCGTGGATTTTTTGCTTGTCTTTAATCCATATCTTTTTTTTTTACCTCGTAATCATTATTATCAATATCCTCTATTAACACTGCCATGTTGCAAGCGCTGTGCAAAAAACTTGCAACAGACTCATCAGTAAGTAGCAAGTGTAAGGTGAAAAGCCTCTCGATGTGAACTACGCTGCACACAGTGCAGAGTGACTGGTGACTTTCGGGCTCTCTCTGGGGCCGGGAGTTTCGTGGTAAAGCATCCTGGCCTGTGAAATCTATCTTCATTTTAATGAAATATGATATTTATGATAAATTTTCATTTTGGATGAGTTAATGGCTGAAACAGCTGTCGTCTAGGGAAGGAATAAATATAACAGCATAGCAGCAGTTTTCTATAAACCTTCAAGACTTCAGCCTTAAAGAATATAAGAGGTACTAGACGTATTACATGTGTTGACAGTACGTTAGAGATGCTGTGCGTGCATTAGTACCTGAAGAAATTTTGAAAACTGTGCCAAACAAACTTATACGCATAGGCTATAGAAGCTACCACCCATTTACAGCTGGTTGGACTGTAGGGCGGTAAGCCATGAGCAAGACACGGGCCTAGCAAACCTGATCTCGGAACAGTACCATTCTGCTAAAATTAAATAGAGTGGGTAGCCTACAGGTATAAAGACCATGGCCTATTTCGTGTTCATTTCTTAACTTCCAAATCAATCTTCTGCACTTAGACCAGCAAATCATGTTATTTTATTTTTTTATTGCCCCTCATGAAAGATGGCTCAAGAGAAAAACTAGAAGTCAGTCATAGCCTAATCCCATGTCAAGATATCTGCAGAACTTCAGTCTGGTAAGAGTGCTTAAGTCTCATTCTCTCTTACGCTGAAAAAAAAAAAATCATCAATTCAGCGTTTCTTGGAGTTTCTTAATATCAAATCCATTTATCTCTATAGGCTATTATTGCATATTCTCATAGCCTCTCCACAGGACCAAACCACCTAAACAAACTAGACAATAGTTACTCCCAGACCACCACTATTTGACTAGTAGGTCTTTGTCACATATCTAATGCTGATTATTCGAAGGACATTATTTATTGGCTTGGATTTTCCCGTTTTTTAAAATTTAGCCCTTCAGCACTCAGGTTCCACAGTAGTATTCTTCTTCAACCTCACTTAAATATCAGCTCTATAATGATTATGAAAACTCTTATGATAAGGACAAAACTCACTGAAGTTCCAGTAAAACCACTGGTAATCATTTGAATAAGAAATATGTTGCAGACAGAAGCTCCAAGTTTCCATAAATTCTTACGAGTTTTTATTCTTCCAGTTAGCTTTCAAATTCAAAACTTATTAGCGCTGCAATTTCTCCTCACTGTTCCTAGTCAATTAGGCCTATACTGTATACAGTTCATGAACAACTACCATTAGCGCTTCCACCCTCTAAAATGACAAAAACATTAACATGTAACTTCGGTCATTTCTCAAAATCCATCACAGGAACATCTCATACGGCACTTGGTGAAACAATTCTTCACACTAGTACAGGTCTGCAAGTCATTTTCCTCCTTAAGGCGCACATACGCGGTGGCTACATCCCAACAGGGAAAAGTTCTAAAAGAAATAAAAAAACGCTCTTCATCAAAATACCTATTCATAATAACAACATGAGCGTGCACTTCATTTTCTCAACCCACACCAACTCTTGACAGTCAACACCTTTACTAAATTTATCCTATACCGTGTGTTCGAAATTCTTACAATGGTTCTACATTTATATATATATATATATATATATATATATATATATATATATATATATATATATATATATATATATATATATACGTAAATGTTTCACTGGATATTAATCTCGCTTCAACACTGACAAGCCAAATATAAATCCCTAAGAGGAAAGCACGATATATCACAGCTGTGTTTAAAATCCACTGTGTAATGACTTTAATCCTGGTAGTCAGTCGACACTGCTGGGTCCCAAGTACGCAACCAGGGTGGAAACAGGCTTGGGCTAACAACCTTATCCCAGAAATCTTTCCAAGACTCGTAAGGTTAACACCCTCAGAAGCCACCCCTCCAAATCTTCAACAAATTCAAAGAACATAGAAAATGGATAAAGAATATGGATCAAGGGCCTAACCCGTAACGATAAACCTTTTGTAAGTAATTAAAACGATGCTGTGCTCGGTTTGTATTCGTTGTAAAAGTCAAAACTGCAAAGCAAATTCGCTGTGTATGGGGTTTATAAAGCGTGATCTTCATCTCAGCATGAAAATATCAGCTTTGGATGTTAACAAAAAAACTGATAAGACGGAGCTGACTACTTTTGAACCAATGGTAGGCTAATAGTTATCATTACCAAAATACCTTCAAAACAGCCTTACTAGCCTATCCTAACCTAACTTTAGGTGCATAGCCATACATGAACGGGGGAAAGGGGTGGGGTGTGGTTGGAGAGAGGGGGGGGGAATTCCCCATGGTCCTAGAGAAAATGTGGCCACTACGAACATTTAATTGTCCTGATACGTATAAGTGGCTGCGCATAAACAAAGGAAAAAATTCAAGTTTATTGTGCTAAAAATGTATTTGTGAAGGCTTCCTATTCTAAATAGGCCTAGGTTTCGTGTGTAATGGGGATTTTTGTATCGTCAATTTAACAACTGTGTTCTTGTACAATGCAGCATCCTCATTCTAATAGCCTGTGACAGTGTAAATCTGATCACCAATATATATAACGGCCCCCAATGCAAACACCAAAGTTATTCTTGACCTAGGCCTATGTAGGTGCAAATCCATCCAAGCCTAAAAAAATTTTCAAATTCGAATCAGTACATGTTTTTATTACACTAACAATGACTAAATCACGCTTATACACTGAACAGATATGCAACTCTATTAGTTTAAACTGTAAAAAAAGAAAATATTTACCTTCGCAACTGGAACTGCCGTATGCAAATTTGGACGTAACCGGTAGTATATTTTAAGTAATTAACACATGAAAATCACTTTTGCACCTGCAAACACGATTGCCTTATGTCTACCACTTCACTTAGGCGTCAGAGGAAATTCGGCGAGCACCAAAACAACAGAAAAGATCATACAATCATTAAGTTACTGCGGCATTATAACGACAGGCACACATTATACAAATAACACGTTCAAATGCGTCCCTCGCACGTTCATCACCGTTCACTGGCCAAGACTTGACTGAATGCCCAGTTCTTCCCGGGGCAGCAAGGATGTTGGGGATGCCACATGTCGGCGGAACCCTTCAATTACACACCGTAGAAAATTGACCTAACAGTCGTTTTTTGTACAGAATAAAGCTACCGTTCGTTCTTTTGAACGAATTTCAAATCATACATACTCCAACAGGAAGTTTTCGACTGCGTTTCGGGTCAATTGAAATCGGTCATTTGAACCGTATGGGTGACATTAGGATGCTAGTTGAGTTGCCAGCGGAGCTATTAGTTCGCGCGAGACCAAAGATTATTTTGAGCACTGAACCACAAAGAGGAGTCAAAATTGATCACTATTTGTCAAAAGTGTATCCGTACGACCCAACAATTCGTATCTAAATAAATTTAAACGTTAACTGATTTTCTTTAGAATAATAATCAAATAATCGCCAGTTTACCTGCTTTCAGCTGCATAGCACAATGCGATAGTCCCAGCAAGGTATTTTTCTCGCTTCCCCTTGTAGGACGGTTCAAGGATTTCGGTTAATGTTAATTTTCTAGTTATATATTAAGTATTTTTATTCATTAATTGCCCTTTCTATTTATATAAACGTTTTCACAGACATTTTGTTCTCCAGCTTGTAACTACATCACAAAACGCTAAGGGAAGAGGTAACTAGGCTACAGTACTGTATACATACGAATTATGACTGCCTATCACAATGGTGAACATTTCCATGGCGCAAAATCTTTGTCAAATTTCATTGCTAAGACAATTTTTTCATATAAATGTTTATATTCTATCACTAATTTAGGAAGACTTTACACCCAAAAATTCTGACAAAAGTCATCGCAGGGGTGTACCATTACTGAAAGACGATCCGATGTAAGATAGACGACCATAGAAATCCAAGGATTTTCCTCGCCAGTGTTTGTTATTTTCTTTTTACAAGCTCTGACCATTATTATTGCTTTTACTTTTATACTTGCGCTAGTATAACGCTTCCCTTTTCACACACTTTTCGAACAATTACGAATATTACTAATGGCAATTATTTTTTACAATTAATAATTTCACCACAATTTTATATCGAAAAGTACTGTATTAGTATCTGCTTTCAACTAGACGATATGACTCCATGGTAACAGAACACCACCTAACTTTAAACAGCTAACGTACATTCAAGGCAAAATATATGTTTGAAGAATTTTCCCTTTCAATCAACCATTCTCCCGGCTGTTGATACTTTATTTGTGATGAGGATCAATGACTCTCATTAAGAAAGAAAAAAGCGCAAACGTGTTTCCTTTTCTATTCGACTACTCGGTCTAACTCAAGCAAATTGTTCCCAAAACAGCTATTGGTGAAATCGCTCTTTTGAATATGGCCTTCGAAAATTTCATAATAATCTTCAGTTTTTTTTAGTAGACCTATTCGTTAAAGATAAAACATGGAACTGGAAACTGCAGTACGTGATAGCAATAAATATGTATTAACAACACCGGATCAAGTTAAGCCAAAACACGTGTTTGCATGATCAGACTATAGGGCACTGATATTTTGTCTGTATATTGACTATATATACTCCAGTGCTTGGGTATCGTTATGTAAGTTACTCGATTATTTTCTGTATTATCTTATGTAGACATTAGATAGAAGCATAACAGTAGAAGAAATGTTTCACAAAATAAACAATATGTTTATTTTTCTTATGTTACCCTTTATATACTAAATTACGAATTGAACTAACCATGAAAAAAAATTCTGTACTTTACTGTAAAAAAAAAAGTACTCACAAAAAATAAAGTAATGGATAAACTGTCTTCCCAGTTATATGTAGTTTATTGTTATTTATGCAATCCAGTGTACAGTGAAGCATTTGGAATGAAAATTAGTTCTTTTTATTGTCCCAGTAATTTATCTACCTTTATTAACATTCTGGAAGCGTTGAACTTAAATAATTAATGTACATACTGTAAATGATATAACAATTAGGATGCAAAGGCCAAATTATTTGACTTATGTCAGCTTTTTCCCAGCATGGGTGCACTAGTATTAAAATTATACAGCAACCAGTACTGTTACTGAATATCAACTTCCTACACTGAGTGTATAATGAAATTCGACGATACCCATATTTGTTACCAGATATCTTCAACATATGCTTTTATCTCTTATTGAAAGTGTAGTGCTAGAGAGTGCAGCATTGTCGTCTATTCAGCAAGGAACGAGCTCGGTCCCAACAGTCGTGAACTTGTGTGGGGTACCAGAGAGAGAGAGAGAGAGAGAGAGAGAGAGAGAGAGAGAGAGAGAGAGAGAGAGAGAGAGAGAGAGAATGCAGAATTATAAAGTCTGGGAAACCCTCATTTTAGCCTCCATTGTCGCAAAATGATGCGCAAATTAGGACTACACTCCTACACATGACTCAATTAAGGGATCAGGTAAGTATTTGTCTTAACCAAGTAATAATCTATCATTATCTTATTCAATTTACGCATTCAGTATAATGAAACAAATACGACACCAAGATTTCTTAAAGCATAAGCACACATATAAGAAAGCACATGTGAATACGCAACTGTGCATTGAAAATAACAGATCTTAAGAGGCAATGAATTAGCCTGCGAGGGCCTTAAAAACTCTATGGCATTGCACACCCTAACTTCAATGTTTTATGACCACAGCGGAATACAACATGCATTTTCTGCAGATGGATAGAGAGAGGAAAATGGAATGACAGTAAGTGTAAATTGTTTTCCTTAGCAATGTTAAAATTTAATGAAAGCACAATACAGTTCATATAAAAGTTCTGTATGTCATCACTGTGAATGTTCACAAATAATCTGCGCATGCAGTGTACTGTATATAGCCTAACGTAGGTGTAACATGTGCATATGAATCCACAGATACACTCGCCAAACACCCAACATACCTATAACACACTCAGCAACACCTATGGCGAGAAGCTAACAAGTCTATATAGAACTTTATATACAACAGAAAATAACTACATCCACACAGTTTACTATACTAATGACAAACTGAACTCCTGAAAAAAAGTATACCAGAAGTCTGGGGAAATGGCGTCTGTTGGGCTCCTGTGGGCATCATAAGAACTGGAAGACCCAGACCTACTTAATGAGAATGATGAGGAAGCTGAAGATGAGTGAACATTTGTAGAAGATAAAGAGCAGGATAGACGTGAGTGGCGGAATTTCACAGACGCCCTTTGCTTCACACGATGTTGGAGGCGATGGTGGCTTTGGCATTTAGCTGATGAAGTGACTGTTGTCCACTTCAATATTATTTTTTTTAAATGCCCTTCTTGAATTTACTTATTTATTTATTTTCGTAAATATATAATCAATAAAATAAAACATCAGATTCAAGACAGTAAAACAATGAGTGAGCAGATGGATGCACTAAGAATTTAACTCAAACTTAAAAGTAAATGAAGCAGTGTGTAACAATCTTCTTCATTAACAGTCGGCTCTCCGGGCCCTAAACCATATATCTGGCAGTGCTAATGATAAAGCACCTTAAATATCAAGCAGTTGCCAACGGCAAGATGAAAAATGAAAGAAATACCACACAACGACACCACATGATACATAACGCTTAAGTGCGTTATGTCTGTGCTGGCTTCTGTTAAGACCGGCAAGATAGCTTTCCGTTAAACTTTTATTTTTAATTTTCTCTGAAAACAGAAAGTGTGTAGTACTAATAGAGCTGATAAATTAACAAGTATTCTATTGGTTAATGGAGATGTAGTTGAAAGATTGTTAAGTAAACTTTTGGAATACGTGTTAGAAGTGCCAGTAAAGTTTTAGCATAGTCCCTGGTGAATGAAACTGTTTTCTGTCTACGAGCGCCATCGTAGAAATTTCGAACTTCCTTTATGGGTGACTATAGTCTGTCTCATTCCATTTATCCAGTCATCATCAGAGATTTTAGTTTGTTCGTGGTTGGATGAAAGTCACTGTCTCCGATATTGTTTGGCAAAGATACACTCTATTTCTTCAGTAATAAATCTGAATGTTTATATATATAAATAAAGAACACCCAATTTACTACATAAATAAAAAAAAAACATGACGATATATATCGATAATATGACAATGCAAGCACACGAACGACGAACTTGTATCAAATACTCTACTCAGATCAAAAGCAAATGAACGATGGTGATTAAATAATAATTTTTTTATCTCAGTGTAGGTAAATAAAAATATATCTGGCTATGCAAGAGAGAATAAAAGATATTTTAATGATTTCTTACACGTAAATTACATGAGAAGGCTAATATTCGAAATAGCATGAAACATTGTTGTCTATGTTGTTGGAGGGAGGTGGATCGAATGGCCACTGCAACACTGGCTGGAAGGCTGGAAATTTCAGTTAGTGAATGGATATACTGTGGTTTCTTTTCACAATACTTTGCATATTTATACAATTTTTTCTTGAGTATACATGTAAGGATAGTATTGAGTGACATACTGGCTGGGTGTTGTCTGGTTTATTGGTGGTTCCTTACTGAATGAAAGTACAGAATCTTCGAAGTTGTTATTGGCTGGTGCGAGCCGCAGAGTAGTTTCTACACACAGACAGGGCAAAACAGCGGTAATGTTTCGGACATCTGTGTTTGTCGACAGACAAACAGATGGCGATTGTGAGAGACATAATAAACGTAAAATGATAAAACATATATCAATGGAAAGGCCAGAAAATTCCACATGTGGACATTCGCACGAATTTCGAGACAGATTAATGAATACAATGCAGTAGCATAATATATGTGAAATGGCGAGACGTTTGGCGTCTTCACAAACAGAAACATACATACAGTTTGATAAAGAAGATTCGGTGGAACATTATGAGTACATGATTAGAATGCTTGCATGGCAATGCAAGTAGTGGTGATTGTACATGAATCGAGACAACAATGGTTAGAGAGAAACAGACAGATATATGTAGCGGTCCCCTCCAGGTGACGCACGGGAGGGAGAGAGAGATTGTCTTGTTTTCTCCGATGAATGATTCACACACACACGTGCGCCCGTAAGATCGCCAATGCGGTCTCTTACATACAAATCATTATAAAAGCTCGGTGATTGGGCACTTTCAGGAGCATTTTCCCAACTACGTTACCGAGCAAATGGTTTGAAGTCTCATTAAGTTATCTTTAGTGTGTTGATCACATACATATGGCACGAAAGGCTAGCTTAAACATAATTTTACATTAAAAGGCTTTGGAACAATACTTAGCACTCTTAGCACTTAATAAATAAAGGTTACAATAAGAAAGTAACATTGACTGATATAGAATAAATGTGTGCTTACAAGAAGGCCAGCGAAATAAAATATCTGGCCGGTCAATACCATAAGACAAACACTCACTTGTCCATGCTTCATGTTCTAGAGGTCAACGTTATTGAAAGCTATTTTCCCAGTTTACAGAAATATGACCTTTAATGATTCCTGCAGGGAGTTTGTCAGACAGAACAGGGTGGCAAGCGCAGCCATTGAACCCTCCTTCAGGAAAGTTCCTCAGCCAGCTAAAGTGGGCAATCACAGCTACTGACTCCTGTCAAGAGAGTTTGTCGAACTGCCGAGGTGGGGACTCATAGCCATTTACTACCTCTGGGAGAGTCTGTCCGCCCATCTAGATGGGGAATCACAGCTGTCGACTTCCACTGGAAGAATCCATCTGCCTGTACAGGTGAGGAATCACAGCCGTTGACTTCTGATTGGAGAGTTCATCCACCTCCCTAGGTGGGAAATCACAGCCAATGACTCTGTGGGCTGACTCCAATGGCAGGAACCAACGGCTGGCCCTCCCCACCTGGGCATTGAAGGGTGGACTCTTTGGCAGGAGCAAATGGCTTCCCTTTCCCACCTGAACAGGTGAACGGATTCATTCATGAAAGCTAATGGCTGCCCTTTCCCACTTAGGCAGGTGGATGGCCCCCTGTGGCAGCAACAACAGCTGCCTTTATTTGCCGAGATAGGTGGACATACTCCCATGGTGGGGCCTACAGCTGACCCTCCCCGCCAGGGCAGGTAGATAGACTCCCCTGGTAGGAGCAAACGGCTGCCCTTAGTCACCTGAGCAAGGGGGCAGACTCCATCAGTGGGAACCAGCAGCTACCCATTTTTACAAGGAAAGGGAGATGATTTCCCTCAACAAGGGCCAACAGCTGCACTTCCCCACCTGGACAGGTAGCATGACTCACCCCCACTGGGAGCCAATAGCTGACCTTCCGTGCCTGCACAAGCTAACTGAATCCTCCATCAGCAGCAGAAACCAACAGCTACCCTTTACCATTGTGGCAGGTGGACCAACTTCCCTGGTGATAGCCAACAATTGCCCTTCCCAACCTGGGCAGGTAGACTTAATCCACCAGCAGGAAGCAAAGGCTGGTCGGGGAAAACCAGCTGTTGGCTCCTGCCTGTGGAGTCCATCTGCCTGCCCTGGTGGGAAAACACAGCCATTGGCCTCCACTAGGGGAAACCATCCCCCTGCTCCAATGGGGAAGGGCAGCTGTTGGCCCCTGCCATCAGAGCCTGTCTGCCTCCCCCTGTGGGGAAGGACAGCCATTGGCCCCCAGTGGCAAAGTCTGTCCCCTGCCCTGGTGTGAAAGGGCTGTGGTTTGTCGCTGCCCTGTGGAGTCCATCTGCCTGGGTTGGAGGAGAAGGGCTACCGTTGGCCCTGCTAGTGAAGTCCACCTGCCATCCCTAGTAGGGAAGGGCCACTGGTCCCTGCACAGGAGACCATCCTCCTGCTCAGGTGTGGAAGGGCAGCTGTTGGCTCCCGCTGGGGTAGTCCAACCATCCATTCTTCATCTGTTGTAATTTGTACTAACTTTCATCAGGTTACTTTCCTTTCTGGATCAGACTTTTTCCTTTTCATCTAAATCTTTCTTGGGATTGTCCATGTATAAACTGAACTGTTTTTCCTATTTGATGACTTCATTCAAAAACGAGTTTAATTTGCCAATCATAGCATTCTTTTGCCACTCTGGATCTGATCCTTTGGAATTCTCATCAGCACTTGTTGTGCCAGAATTTGCTTTATCTGGGTCTTTTATGCTTTAGTTTCCTTTTGGAATTTTTTTGGTCCCAGATTTTGTACCCTACGTAGTGGAGCACATAAGCCACACAATCGTTCATTTGATGATACAAGCATGAAATTGACAGAAATACTCATTAGGAGTAGACTTTAAGATAAAATTCCCTTAAGTGTCCAAGATGGCCGCCGTATGACGATTATCATGAAAAAATGCCAATATATTTTGTATAAATAGCCAAAGTTCAATCATTATTGGGATAAATTAGGGGGTTCTTTGCCATAAAATTGCGGACTTTACTTGGGAGAACAGTCCTAGCCATTCAGGAATCCAATTTGTCGGCCATTTTCCAAGATGGCCACCAAGTAAGCCTAATATGCAAAATAATCTTTCTTGGTATTTCTACATATTTGTCCATATAACTTGATTTCTATGTGTTCATAGATATAATTGAAAAAATATATATGTGACAAATACACCAACTTATTATTAACTGTGTCCAAACTTGAGAATTATGATTATGAGTATATTAGCGTCTATTCATCAGCGTTTTAGACTCCTCAAGATGCATGACAAGGGCAGCTACAGAGTGCAGTACAGTCTAATCCTGTCTTTTTACATGTGCACCTTCCACCACAGTCCATCTTGCATCCAAATTTAGTCAATTCCCAGCAGCATTTACAAATCAGCTCAAGTGTGGTCCACACAATTCTCCAATTGTCATCGTCCATCCCCACCTAGAAGGACATTGAAATTCTGGATCATGTTTAACACATTGTCCTCAAATATGACCTGCCTGATAGGCTGCTCTTTTTGCATGATCCCTTAGTGCATTTTTAGTAGGCAGGATTAAGTCATATGACCTCTACTTCTGGGCAAAGAGATCAAGTCTTGCCTCATCTACTGATGAGGTCGTGCTAGACCTGTCATACATTAGAACTACAAATTGCCCCAGTACTTGTAGAGCAGACTCCTCAACTTCAGATGGGTTGTGACTGAGTTTTACAAATGTAGCTGAAATTTCATTAAAGACATTCCATGTCTGCCAAGCTGTCTTTTTTCCTTTTCCATTGAAACCTGATACAACATCGCACCCAGTGAAAGCATGGAAAAACAACATTTCTTTGGACTTCTCTGGTCCGAGAGTAGACTCAAGATCATGTATAGGAATCCACCTAGTGTGCTCTCCTTTGCTAAATCTGACCCACATTTTCTCGAGTCCCATTTGCAGTGCAAGAAGGCATCAGAGCTATGGCAATTACCACAATGTCTGTGTCATCTGCTTCAATCATCAGAGACTTGCAGCCCTTCCTAACTGCATGCCAGACATGTAGAAATATTCGTGCGTCGGCCTCTTCGTGAGTACAGGGTGCCAGTTCCTCCATGCTTATGTTGGTGTAATTGGTACTCCTGAGGACACTTTCCTCTATAGTCACAAGAACTGCATTGCTTGTGGTCATTCTAAACATGTTATCAGTAAGAAAATGGAAGAGTTCTGATTTATTTATGCTGTTACGAAGGAAACTCCCAGTTTGATGGTGTTTTGCTCTTTTCTGTAACTTTCCTCCTCATGGCCTTTCCTCGTTTTGATCTGGCTTCTGACTTCAGACTGGTCTTCTGGTATATATAAAAAATGATGTCAGTTCTCTTATGATTGTTGCCGCAGTGCTCTACCAAGAGAAGAATATCTCTTTTGGCATATTCATCAAATGTTTTAGGTGTTTTTGGAATAACAGCATTCATGCTGCCTTGGACTCTAGAATCTTGACTTCATCTTGGAGAATATTCGCAAGATCTTACTCAGTGCAGGAGCACAGTTTACCATTCTTGCTGAGAGATGGAGGGCAAGATTGGTTCTCATGCTTGAAAAATTTTGTAAATCACACCCTCGGTTTTGAAAAGTGATGAAAAGGCGGGAGAACAGGTGACAATCCTCCTTAAGCAGTTTTATTTCTTATCAATGTAGTTTCTATGGCTTCTCCGTCATCTAACCTTGCTGGATCAAATGATATTGGCATAGCAATAAGAGCATGAAACAATGGTACATTTTTTGCAGATTAACATATCCAGCAGAGTCCTGTTTCCTCTGAAACACGCCAAGAGGTGAAATCATTGTCTCATAGCTTTTGTCCTATTGACAGAGACAACATTTACTCCAGTCAGTTTGCATTTTTGATTTGGCATCCATAAGATACTTTGAACTTAAATGGAGCTGGCCAAGGGTTTATCCTTTTACCACCTTTGCTCAATTTCATGTATGGGATATAGCTAGGTTCGAGCTGTTGCCCTGTACCTAACCCGATCGTTCATCCAGTATCATTTAAATCCTGTGCGTTCTGCACACCATCTGGATAACGTTAAAGCCCCCCACCGTCCTTGGCTCAGCTCTCCCGCACTGGCACATCCTATCTAATCTCTTTGGGGCTGATTAGATAGCATTTGGGATACTAAACTTGCAGTTTAGCTGATACTGAACCCCCATGCCGAGTTTCACAGCAGTGTCCGTCACCAGTGTGCCCTGGTAGTGAGCGACAGACACTCTCTTGGCTCTACCTCCATAGTTTAATTTTAGAGTTTTTCTTCTCATATATGAATAGTCTTTAGTCTGATACTGAGCTTCATCTGCCCAAAGAAACTGATTTTTTGGTGCCGAAACCTTCCGTTTGCCCCATTCTGTCTGCAGAATCCCCCCCCCCCGCCTCAGGAACAATAATGTTGACTTGATTGCAAGATCGGCTCTGTAGTTTGTAACCCTTTGGGACATTATAGACAGAAAGAGCTTATCCTCTTTGCCTTCCATTCATTAGTAGCCTTTTTAAGTAGGAAAAGTTGAAAATAAATGGACAGAGATCGGCGTTATTATGGTTTATGGCTGTTTTTGGTGTGCTGGCGGCCATATTGGAAATTTTGATGGCTAGCACTTTTTTCTCAAAAACTGACGTACAGAGTATATTCATACCAAAATTCATGTTTGTATCACCAAATGAACGATTCTGACCAAAAAATCACATCAAGCTGCTCCACTTTTGCTTGTCTTCCCGGAATTCGTTTCTTGGGTAGCCCTGGAATTCGTTGCTGGGGTAGTTCTGGAATTTGTTTCTGGGGTAGCCCTAGAATTTGTTTCTGGGATATCCCTGGAATTCATTTCTGGGGTAGCCCTGGAATTTATTCCTGGGGTAACCCTGGAATTTCTTCCTGGGGTAGCCCTGGAATTCATTCCTGGGGTAGCCCTGGAATTCATTCCTGGGGTAACCCTGGGATTTGTTCCTGGAGTAGCCCTGTATTTCATTCCTAGGGTAACCCTGGAATTTGTTCCTGGGGTAGCCCGGGAATTCATTCCTGAGGTAGTTCAGGAATTCATATCTGGGGTAGCTCAGGAATTCAAGTATGGGGTAGCCATGGAATTCATTCCCAGGGTAGCCCTGGAATTTGTTCCTGGGGTAGCCTTGTAACTCGTTTCTGGGGTAGCCCTGGAATTTGCTTTTGGGTTAGCCCTTGATTCATTCCTGGGGTACCTCTGGAATTCATTCCCAGGGTAGTCCAGGAATTCGTTTCTGGGGTAAACCTGGAATTTGTTTCTGGGTACTCTGGAATTCATTCCTGGGGTAACCCTGGAATTTGTTCCTGGGGTAGCCCTGGAACTCATTCCTGGGGTAACCCTGGAATTTGTTCCTGGAGTAGCCCTGTATTTCATTCCTAGGGTAACCCTGGAATTTGTTCCTGGGGTATTCGCTTTTGGGGTAGCCCTTGAATTCATTTCTGGAGTACCTCTGGAATTCATTCTCAGGGGTAGTCCAGGAATTCGTTTCTGGGGTAAACTTGGATTTTTTTTCTGGTACTCTTGCCGCTGGGTCACCAGTGTGATGAGAAATACCGTTGACAGGTGATATCGTCAAGAGAACCAAGGCCCCCGCGAGAGTGAGAGGACAATTAGACAGTTCTACTGGGACTGCATGAACAAAGTATGAGAAAGATGAGGTAACCTTCAAGGACTTCATCGGTGCCCGTGTAAAACCCACCGAAACAGACAAAAAAGACGACCTTGCGATCTACTACGAGGATCAGAAGACTGCCAGTAAGGTGTACAAAAATCCTGGACGTCGACAATGATCATTGCCGCCTCTGATATAAGGATGCCTTCGCCATTTTTCAATGGACACCATCACCGAACGTAACCCAGAGGACCCTTCTTCTCATTACCACCATCATGAGAACAGCAAGGCGCATCCCTGAAATAACAATTCAGCTGCCCGCTACTTCAGGAAGCATGCCCTGTGAACAGAACTCCAGGACCTGGCGCCAGGGAATCACCGCTTACATTGGTCCGCCACTCTCCCAGATGAATCATTCTGCTCCCAGCCAATAGGAGAAGCCACTCCCTGGCTTTGGCAACCAATAAAGAATCGCCTAAAATATCTGGAAGCCTGCTTGTAGGTATAAATATGGCATAGTTGTACCCCTGGCTTCATTGGCCTTTTGAAACATGGTAGAAAGTACTCCCAAAACGTCAGGGAATAAATGAGCTCCGGACAGGTGTTATATAATTTACCTGCTGCTACAAACACACTCACTCGAGAGATTGTGAAACTGTAATACAAACTCAACGGCATCCAGACGGCCATTCTGTTCAATAATAATAATAATAATAATAATAATAATAATAATAATAATAATAATAATAATAATAATAACAGTGGGGTCAATTCATATCCACTGAAATTACAAATGAGTTACTGAGAATTAGCAGATGAATCTGTGGCGTAAATAACACACTGCATAATTGGTCACATACAACAAACACATGTTAGTAATTTATCGCGATTGAGCACCAAAGAAGGGAATGAATCATTCTCTAATTCGCGACAATCACACACTTCGAGTCAAAGGATGATTTCCTGGTGTTAATGCTCTGGAAACGCTTAAAGAATATATTTACCTATAACAGTAGCTCGAAACTGAACATTTTTGTATGGGTTCCAAATGTGAAAAGCCAGCATCGAAAAGCAACTGACAATGATATTTTGACTGATATTAAATGCCCGACGAATTCCAATCCTACTGCTGCAAGCAGGACTCCGTCGAGCGTTTCTTTTCGTGTTTAGCACGTAACTTTTGCCGTTCACTATGCATTCTCCTCCATATCTCTTCATCGCACACACACACATATACATATATATATATATATATATATATATATATATATATATATATATATATATATATATATATATATATATATATATATATATATATATATATATATATATATATATATATATATATATATATATATATATATATATATATATATCTCTCTCTCTATATATATATATATATATATATATATATATATATATATATATATATATCTCTCTCTCTCTCTCTCTATCTATATATATATATATATATATATATATATATATATATATATATATATATATATATATATATACATATACATATACATATACATATACATATATATATATATATATATATATATATATATATATATATATATATATATTTACATGATTAACGTCACGGACCTATAAAGAATAATGACTATAGATTCTCTTAGTTATTGCAGTGAAGATGACAAGACAGGTCCTTTAAAGTTTTACAATGGCTGGAGCTAGACGGATAAATTCATCGTCTCTGAGAAAGTGATGCTAAGTAAAGTTTAGAGCAAGGTCTATAGATATAATCTATAGACCTTGGTTTGAGGTATATTTCAGTATCCGAAGAAAATAATAGAGCGATCACATTTTTATAGGATGAGTTAATACAGCATGTTTTCAAGAGGATGGCTGTGTACAGGAATCAACCAGCCATCAGGCCGCTAATTAGCCAACACTGAGGCTATTTTTTCATGCCCAGAATTACACTCTGCATCAGACGCCTTGCTTGACATCAAGGATGTAAGAACTCTATAAAATCTTATGAGCAGAGAATATTGGCAGGGAGTGCAATTACAAAGTGCACGATAGGAGGATCAGTAGCAATTAAGTTGTCACAAGAGGATTTAGGTGGCAACTGAGGCCCGAAGAAAGTAAGCTTTTTCATCAGTAGGGAAAGCTGTGGCGCTATTAGGATGTTGGTGGAGAATAGGACGGTTGAATTTATATTTGTTGAAGCAAACTTAATTGGCAAAGTACCAGACTTTTTTCGGTTGGAAAAACCATTAGGATAATTGGTTCCCTCGTAGTGCAAGGAAACCGTGTCCCGAAGCTCGGCGTAGACAATTTCTCTTCAGGAATATTTGCCGCTAGGAAATTGCTCAGTAAGAAAATTCACCGAAGCGAATTAGCTATGTTATTGACGGGTCTATTGGCTTGTCAGATGAACATGACTTGTCACATTATCTGGAGGAGAGCGAGATCAAGGCGCACTCGAAGGAAACTGAGAATGGAGCCAACATTTCCCATAAAACTGTGAAATGCTTTCGATAGGATTCATAACAGTTTGCCCAGAAAAAATAACGGCATAGAAGGCTACCACTAGGCAATTCTAAGCTCCGTTACTAATATGCACCGAACGATCTGGAAACTTATTGCTGTTTTGTTAAAAGAAGAAAGTTTAGCAAAGGAATGTGGTGCAGAGATTGGAAAACAGAGATCAAGAAAAAGTTTAGTGATATAGATGATCAATTTATCGCGAAGTTATTCAGTAAAATACGCAACACAAACCCATACAAACGCAACATTACATATAATTTATATACTGTACATTTTCAAAAAAGTCTTATATGGACCATTTTATTAATATTGCCAAACTTTAGCAAATTTCCATTTAATTTATAAATAAATTTAATGCTTTTAGAAAATAATTGTAATATTCAGAAAATTATGTAATAAGAATGCATTGCGGCTAAATTTTTTACGACAAAAATTCTCACGGCGAAATTGTTTACGCAGATGCTTCCTGAAGGGTAAAAGCCACGGAAACCACCTTTTATGCTGTACAAGAGTAGAGAAATTTAAAACAGATATATATGAGTCACAGCACAAGGCGGCTGCAGCACTTGCTCCCCCGAAGAGGATGAGTGGTTAAACCAAGTGTTATATAGAAAGTTTTCAGAGAAAGATACAGGTACGTAGGCTACACTTTGATAAACAAGATCAAGATCTCACAAACGTTAGGCGTTGTGAGATCAGCGTTGCAAGTACCAGAGCAACATTCCTGCCATGGGAAATAAGGGAACTCGCTAATTACCATAGTTATCGTTGTTTGGAGAGAATTGGAGGCGGAAAGGTGTGGGCAGAAATCACGCAAATGTGTGAGTAACCAAAGGACCCAGAGGGAAGGATATTCTGTAGGCAAGTTTAAAGGACTAGTGAGAACAAAAAAAAGGGGGAGGGATCTAGAGTACTGAATGCATTGTCATGACAATCAAAACAAGAGTTGAGTGACAATTTGCTCCGTCATGTTGGTAATGGAAAAGGGAAGGAGTCGTCAACTCGCACATTAGTGGATGGGAGCCAAGCAGCATGGAACACAGCATGCTCAAGTTTTCTGTAAAGAATATAGAACAGAATAGAATATAGAATTTAGGCCAAAGGCTAAGCGCTTGGACCTATAAGGTCATTCAGCACTGAAAGGGAAATAGACAGTAAGAAGGTCTGACAGGTTTAACAGGAGGAAAACTTTCGCAGTTGCACTATGAAACAACTGTTAGAGACGGCGGAAAGTGGTGGAAAGTCAGATGGAAAAAGAATGTGAACAGGGGTACAGTAAAGGAATGACAGAGGTTGCAGCTAAGGGGCTGAAGGGACGCTGCAAAGACCCTTAAGTAATGCTTACAAGGCACCACGTGAGGTGCACTGAGGGCACTACCCTCATACGGGGTCTTCTGTAAAGAAAACATCAGCCCATGAGTAAGGCTAATAGCGGATTTATGGCAAAAATTAAGGTGGCTGAAGAATATAGTAAATATAAAAAAAGAAGAGAATAAAGTACAAGTAGAATGATAAATAGTCACTGGCATCATAAATAGAGATTTAAATTCCAATAGTCTAGTTATAGGCGTGATGATGCTACGGAAAACGAAACCCCAACCCTTGAAATATGGAACCAAATAAAAGTTATATTGACAGGTCTAAAAACGGCAGTGGAAAAATCACAAGATGGCCAGGTTCCGGCATAATAAGAGAAAGACTCAGGGGTACATGAGGGAAAGGGCATGGGTGCAACCAGTGATACCACTAGGTCGGTCATCCAAGTGGCCAATAAGTTTCCATCATTTCTAATTGAGGAGCACTAGAAGTATCAGTTATCTTTTTTTTTTTTTTTTTTTTAGCTTACCTCTCAGAAGAACAAGTACTGTATTTTATTATAGCTGAAACATGATTTGGAGCCCGAATATAAGGACAGTGGAATGAGAAATGAATGTCTTTCGTGAGGCTATGTCAGATAATTCGAAGAAGTTTGTCTACGGGATATCTTGTCAGACTGCACCAATCTTTAGAGTGGACCTGGCATTTTGTTATATAAAAGCTCATGAATCAAAAGGACCATTCATACAACAAGAAAACACATTTGTGTTAGAATTATTCGAAAATGGAAGCATGACTCAGTTACCTATGATTGTGATCTGAACCAACTAGCTGAAGGTTGGCAACCACTAATATTAAATGATAATAATAATTAATAATAATAATAATAATTAATAATAACAATAATAATAAGACGATGATGAGGATGATAATATCTAGATCACTTTTGAAGGACTTAGATACTCTCTTGTTTAATATACAAAACTGAACAGCACGTAGTCGTGATTAAGGAATTCAAATACCGCATTTTTTTGGTTATCAAAGATACGACAATGTACGGCGCCGTTTATCAAATTTAAAATCTAATGCTACAAGTATGGACGTTGCTTAAGTCTCCCAAGACTTAATTTTCATTGGCAGTATGTTGTCACATTACCGTCTTTGAATGAAGAAAAGTATGTTAGAAAACAAGCATTGGGCAAGACATATTAATCCTTCGGTGCAAAAACTCTCAAGTCATTTTGTAAAGCTCATACAGCGGCAGTTAAACCGGAAACAATATTGTATCCAGAGGAATTCGGGAAGACGATCCCAGTATTGAGACAAACAGCCATAAACTGTTGATTATGTGGAAAATATTGCGTGAAATGTAACATCTAATAAAGCCAGACAATGGCAGAGGATTCCAATAAGAGGTGAGAGTGTGATACAATCGAAGATTGTCTTAGTCTCTGTCACCCGAACGCTTCCAGCTGAGCTCTGTAAGTGAATGATGTCTTTCCAGAGAGAGAGAGAGAGAGAGAGAGAGAGAGAGAGAGAGAGAGAGAGAGAGGGGGGAGCACCTTGACTTGTTTTAATGATTTACAATGTGAAAGGAACAAAAGGCCTGTGACTTGACACTTTGTGTTGACAGCAATCTGGAACTCTAAGCTCTCTCAGCTGACACACACACACACACACGGAGAGAGAGAGAGAGAGAGAGAGAGAGAGAGAGAGAGAGAGAGAGAGAGAGAATGAGGAACTCGCCAACCATTAACAGGAACCCATAAATTATACCCCTCACGAAGTTCATTCGCGCAATTTGTCACATATCCATAGTCAAGACAAAAAGAAACAATCACTAATCAGCGCTTAAAAAGTCCTAAAGGATATGAAAAAAGGAAGCGATTACCTATAGACGGAAAAAAAAATAAAGACAGAGACAGACTGCCTGTAGATAGGTTGCAACTCGTCGAGGTTCTCCCAAACAGAGAGAGAGAGAGTGAAGAAGCTACTATTTTTTTTGTTTTTGTTTTTTTTTGTTTTGAAGAATTCCAAAGGTAAGAGAAATTTCTCCTTTATACATTACACATGCATACATACTTTGATATGCACGTGCAATAAAACATACTGTGTACATATGAGTGTGTGTGTGTAAATATACAGTATATATATATATATATATATATATATATATATATATATATATATATA
>NC_089767.1:13767649-13970149 GCF_040412425.1 Macrobrachium rosenbergii
AATGAGACAGTAAAACAGGAAACGCAAATTATCTCCCAAATTAGATATCTTTAATTGAAACGTAAATAAATGGAATTTGTCCGCCGTAAATTATAACTTCCTCTCTTCCGCTTATTATTCTTTCGTCTTTTAATTGAAAATTAGGTAATCTTTCATTAAAAAAATGCTATATAACCCTGTTGATAATGTTTATAATAATGGCAACAGAAAAGAATAAAAAAAAAAAGAATACTTATTATCATTACTAAAGCTCAGAGTCACTGGTACGTCTGCTATTAATATTAGTGTTAAAACCTAACAATAAGAAGTGAAACAGCCCAGAAGTAGATTTACAAAACTGCAGCGGTGCAGTGAGTTTCAAAAAATAATGGAATGAATCTTTAACATATTCCGTTCTGAACGTACTAACTAGTACTTTAGCCATTTCCTCGTTTTTATTGAGTTACTAAGGAAAATGCGATCTAAAATTGCCATTATACAAAGCTATATTGCAAGATATATGAATTATGTTAAAACAGTAATAAAAAATCTGCTTCCAGTAACGTATTTAGATTTTTCTTGCGAAACATTTTTATATGTTACAAAGTTTCGTTTAGCACCAGAGCTGTTCATTACGTAAGATTTTGTAGTCCTAAATTCAATCTTATTTCATCTTACCTACAAAATGCGTTTACATGGAAAATTAGTTTTCTTATTTATCTTAAGCAAAAAATCATTCTCGTATAAAAGATATATTCTAAATACAAGTGTTAAACGTAAAAAAAATTTTTTGTTTAATGGGCGAGACAATCATTATTCAGTTATCGTTGCACTGACAGACACTTCGGGTACCGAGTGTCAAATACATCACCTGAGAGTACGTAACTGAATTATTAAAGCCAGTTTTATCTTTCTTACTTATATCAATTAAAATGACTCATAACACAGATAGAATCCTTATCACGTGTTTGCGCTTTACTGTGAAACGCCATAGTGTCTCCTTTCTTGCAAATAAACAATGGCAAGTGTAACTGGACCCTCTGGCTCACTTCAGATTTATGATTGAGCTCTTAAATTGAAAACCAATACTTCTAACTTTTATATAATTATTTCGTCTACTGATTCCTTCCATTTGCCCTTAGCCAAGCAATATCTTTTAAAAGGAAATATATAAGTGAATTTAGCCAATATTCTCTTTACTTGAATTAATGTCGTGTTAAGAAGCCAAAGAGCAACTAGTTACTTACACTCTACGTTTCGTAAACAAGTATTTTTTTTTCCTTACAAAAACTAAAATAAATTTCTAACCAAGCGGGAGATTAGATGAGCTTTCCGAGATGTATACAGTCTTTGCGTTTTAAACACTAGATCCGGAATTTATTTTCTGAGCTCATCGAGGATAACCGATCTGGTTGGGTTCGGAAAAAAAAAACAGTGTGTTAATGACAACGATGGAAAATGTCTAAAGCTAGCAGTTATGGGGCATAATTTAACGGCGAGCGATCACGTCCGATGGCAGTAGTTGTTACGCGACGATTTCTTGTGTCGCCAACGGTGGCTAGATCTTCGATGAGCGAACAGAGCATAAAAAAAAATAACAGTTTCGTGACTTTCAGTACAAAATAGAGAGAGGCAGCGCAAACCTCAGAATGCAGCAGCCTTGCCAAAGGTCTTGCAAGGTTGACAGCACTCTCTCACCAACTAGCGTTACGAGTGCTAAAAGCGCTGTCATTGCTAACAACGCCGTTCACCAACTTTCAACATGCCGACTGTTATTTCAGATAGTGCCTTCACAGGAAATTAACTTAATGGCGGTATTGTTCCCTTAAAGGCCTCTTCTCCAACGCCGATAGAGCAGGACGGGAGCAATATATTGACAGCCGAGGCCTACAAATAGGGTTCGAAATCACTTCCGTTTGCATTCATGATCGAGGTGCCGCCACACGGTGTCTTTTGAGTCGCTTTGAAGTTTGTTGTTTCAGGTGTCGGAGTGCTTATTTATTGAGAGGTTTCTTTGGAGTAATTTCGAGTCATAATTTTACAAATATTCGACGCAGTTTATATACTCGTATATATATATATATATATATATATATATATATATATATATATATATATATATATATATATATATATATATAAAATCATTAAGCTACAAATGTCGTTTAATATCCCATTCACGCTACTTCGGGAATATCCCCAATTAAATGGGGGATTATCACCGAAGGGGGATCATACGTGATAAATGGAACGGTACCGCCGGGCCTCGATCCCTCGACACAATGCCTTCCATCGACTCAAGTCGACAGTATACCACTGGAGTCTTTGGAAGGTACAGTGTCGAGGGATCGAGACCCGGCGATAGCCATCCATTTATCACTTATAATTTCCCTTCGGTGATAATTCCCCATCGGGGATATTCCCGACGTAGCGTCAACTGGATATTAAATGACATTTGTAGCTTCATGATTATATATAAATCTGGGTGGTGTGATAAAAGTTCATATATATATATATATATATATATATATATATATATATATATATATATATATATATATATATATATATATATATATATATATACATACTAATTGAAGGAAAATATTGTACGCGAACATGAGCTATCGAGAGAACCCGAATCTCAATAAATTCTAATACCTAAATTAACAAAATATTTTAGAAATAGCAATTTCATTTAACTTACCCTCCCACCCCAAACTAACCCACCATGAATCTCTCTCTCTCTCTCTCTCTCTCTCAAACTTTGGTTCAGCTCTTACAAAAGGTGTGAAAAAAATCTCTGTGTATGACGTGGATTCGACTCCGAAACTAATTTCGGGAATTTTATTTTACTTCGCTTATTGTTATTGTCAGCAATTGTTCTTAAAGAAATGTTTGCTTAGAATAAACAAATGGTGCACAGAATCTAAGCATGTATGCTAATGTATTCTAATATTCGCAAAATATAAATATGAATTACGCAGAAACTTTTGTGTAAATTATACTAATCGGGTAAGCACAGCTTTTTCTCCTTAAGGGCTGTTCTATGAGCAAGAGTCCGTGCTGGCATAAAGCCAGCTCAATCAGTAACAACAAGCACAGCTTTGTCCTTTATTGAATGTCCAATTCAGGTTTCACATCGTAACAATGTCTGTTAGGCAATTCACACGATTCTTCACTCAAAGAGTTCAAGTTTTCTACCTTTTCTTACTTGCATGCACCATACACGCAGGCGCAGTGACATGTACATATACAAGTGTGTAATTAAAACTAATTTCATGTACATGAAAGCATTAAAAGTATTTTAAGGACGCTTATTAACATATTTTTTCGAGTAACAAAGTAGAACTGCGTCAGATCATTTAGTTTATACAGAAATATTTTTGGTGGTACGAGAGTGAGGAAGTGATATATATATATATATATATATATATATATATATATATATATATATATATATATATATATATATATATATATATATATATATATATATATATATATATATATATATACATATATATATATGTGTGTGTGTGTGTGCGTGTACGTATGTACGTGTGTATGTATGTGTTTTCTCTTTCTGTGCATATATGTATATAATATATATATATATATATATATATATATATATATATATATATATATATATATATATATATATATATATATATATATATATATATATATATATATACGTTTGCACTATATACAAGTGCAAAGGTAGAGAGGGCAAACATGAGCAAAATAAATGATTAGTTCTACTTGAAAAACTGAGCAAACTTAAAAAACAAACAACAAAAATGCTCATTAGTTCAGAAACATTACCAGTCGACGGATGTAAATTCCAGCTTGTAAATGGACATCACGAACGTATGATTTATTCTGACTGTCTGAAGAAAACAGATGACTTGAATCACTCGTTCATTACTCGTCCTTAATATTCGGTCATTAGTTGCGTGCTTAACGATTTCAGATGTTGATTTGTGTCTGCCCTTCTTTACTGCCTGGGTACACGATCGACAATACAGTCATTATTATTCTTACAGGGAGCAGAGTCTGTTCGATAACGACATGGAACTATTTCTTTTTCTCCTTCTTCCTCTTCTTCTTCTTCCTCTTCTTCTTCTTCTTCTGCTTCCTCCTTTTATTCTCTCTCTCTCTCTCTCTCTCTCCCTTTCTATCTATCTGTCTGTCTGTCTATATATATATATATATATATATATATATATATATATATATATATATATATATATATATATATATATATATATATATATATATATATATTATTCATTATATATACATATATATATATAATTATATTATATATGTGCGTGCATATATATATATAATATAATTTTTTTCCTTCACATCTGTATATTTGAAAGGCATTAAGCTGGCCGCCTCGTCAGCCCACTTGCGAGAATAAATTCCTTCAGTTGTTAATGCAGGGTCATTACAGTAAATGACGTGAGTATTGTCTTGTTTTCTAAGAAACATAATCAATCATTCTACACTATTTCCTTCCACATAATGCGTTAACGGTTGCAGCTCTGTGTTCTAATAATGATCATTTTATATTTTCCTATATATATTCTATTTGCTCATCCTCCATCTCAACAACAAAAAAGGACTAGATAAATTTTCTCAGTATTTTTCTGTATTACACCATTATAAAACCTTTATTTTATACATCCTCTTCTTAACAGCCCATTGTTGTGGCTGCCTCGTGTTAACTAATTTAATGATTTTCTCCTCAACACAACTTCATTAAGTTTTCCCTCACTTTAAGCATCTTTGCTATTTTGAAATTATAATTTACAGAGTTTTTCCATCTCTATCGCCATTATTCATCACTCTCGACTTTATAATCTAATTTTTATGTAAAAATGTGTTTTATTTTTACTCTATTTTACTGAAATCCAATACATTGCATTCCAAAGATGGCTAAGCTTTTGTTAGGATCCTTAAGAAAGCCCACGCCTTACAACGCGAACATTTTGGGCTTTGGGGATCAGGGCTTGCGTTAAACTCTGTTGTGGGACGTATTTCATGCACTGTATAAGAGTATCACAAGAACAAATGCAAGGAAACGCTTAGGAAACGGAAACATGTTTTTGGCTAGGTAATAACCTTCAACTGGAAGCAATATTTCAAAATCTGTACGAAAAACCTGGTGAATAATTAGTAATATACTGCATCTGGTTTCTAAATTATGAAGCAATATTTCAAAATCTGTAAGAAAAACCTGGTGAATAATTAGTAATATACTGCAACTGGTTTCCAAATTATGAAGCAATATTGTTGCATATGTATACATGCGCATACTGCTAATATCGTGGAAATGAAACTGAGTGGAGAAACACGTGATCAATTATCACCCGCCTCCGTTTCTATCAGAGCAGAAACTTATGAAAACCGAAACCCAATTTGCATATCTTTAGAATTAAAATAGTAAATGAATAGAATACAACCAAATGCCACTCGGTACGAAAAAAAAATTCAACTTTAAGTTAACCTTGAAGTGGTTCCAATACCTTGGCTTTCCTTATTCAGTGACTGTTATGTTCGTGCTATTTGCATATATGCAAAGAACTTGTGTTCTTGTCAAGGAATCCTTGAATTATCTGCGGATCTCACGGAACCATTACATTCTTCGACAAACAACCTGGCCAAGTTAGGTTAAGCTACGGCCCATACATATAGTATAATCTTATAGCTGTGTAGTTAAGCACCAAATGGGCCACAACAAACCCTTGAACATGTTTCCCCTCATTCATGACTCATGTTGTTATCGTTGTAATGGTTTTCAGCATCATTACCAGCATTAATGCCAATACTATTTTCATGCTGGTGCTTCTGTTAATAATAATTGCAGTGATTAATTAAAGGGTATTATTGATATTATTATTATTATTATTATTATTATTATTATTATTATTATTATTATTATTATTATTACGTTTCTGTTAATAAAATTACATTGATTATATTAAAGTGTATTATTATTATTATTATTATTATTATTATTATTATTATTATTATTATTATTATTATTAAATTTTGTGCTTCATTATGTATTAGGATTTACTACAAGTACATTGGTTCACTTAGAAAGCAAATATTACAATAAGTTACCCATCTTCCATAGATGACGTTTTAGCAAAATGAAATGCGTTTGTGTACGTACGTACGTGTGTGTGTATGTTTGTGTGTAGATATATCTCATAGCCTTTATAGTGGCTGATTCATGAGCCAGGCCTAACACTAAGGGCATGTTCTACTGAGACTCGGTATATCACTGTTGATCGCTGTAGTGATATATGTACTAGGTAGCTAATCGATTTCTTGTTCGTCGCAGCATGGTTGAATAGCAACCTCATTTTTAAATGCTAGCTGAGGTCGAACAGATTGCACCTCTGGAGCCACAGCCACTAAGGAGGTAATCGCACAAGTAAACTGTAATACACACACACACACACACACACACACACACACACATACATATATATATATATATATATATATATATATATATATATATATATATATATATATATATATATATATATATATATATATATATATATATATATATGCATTAGTACAATTTTCAGTCACTAGCAAAACCAAAACATTGGTGATTTATCATACTTGCAGTGAAGTCAAGCGCCTCCGTTCAAGTTAGTGAATTTTCCTTCCGTTCATTATGGATAGCTTTTCCTTCTCTCTCTCTCTCTCTCTCTCTCTCTCTCTCTCTCTCTCTCTCTCTCTCTCTCTCTCTCTCTCTCTCCCCTTTCAAATACACGCGCCAGTCCCCACACACATATATATACACTCGTACACGTAACACGCGCTTACTTTATTATAAAAAAATATTTCCTCGCAAAGAAAGTAAGTATAATGATTTTCTGTCATTTTTTTTTTCTAAGCGAAACATGATAACTTGAATACAATACATTTAAAAAGGTAGAAATCTTATAAATAACACTTACGTGAAGATAATTCCACTTACATAAGAAATATTCTTAAATGCAAAATCTTTTAATTATGAATTCGCCACATAAAGTTAAACTAGGCAGCTTATTTGTCTGTATTCTTTCTTCTTTTTCATAGACCAGGAAGCAACTGCCTTAGCAAGACAAACGCCTAAGCCTTCGCTCAGTAACAACTCGTAAACATGAACGTGTCATTAGTATAATCCTATGTAAATTCCTCCGCACAATTGGCGAATTTTGGCAATGACAAATATTGCATATTTTCCGTGTGCCCAATTTGGAGAGGTACTCAGCAGCAAAGTCTCGCTTTTGATATGAGGTGCGGCGTAGTTTAAGATCTCACTCCCTTTCATCGTTCTTATCTGGGTGCATCTGACGATTCTGGAAAATATCGTATGTATATTGGGGCTTAACGAAGTTGTCTCAAAATCGCTGAAGTTCGAATTGTATATTTCCGCAAAATTACCGATTCTCATTCATTCAAAAAGTTGTCTAAACGCAATGAAAACTTAACGAAAAGACGTAAATCTTCCTAACTGTAATTATTTTCTGTGCTTTGCTTAAAAAGACGAGGAGCGAATGCATCCACCGGTTCAAAAAAGGAAGAAACGCCGAGGCCAGATTCTCAAATGGATGTGATGTGTGGTTAGGACCTTGAGTGACCTACCCTCAGGCCAAGATAACCTTAACAGAGAAGACATCACCTCAGGCAACATAAATCTTGGGGGAAGCTAAGAGACGCTGTGGGAGGCTAACCAGGAGATAGTGTTTGGTTGATTTACTGGGAAAATTTATTGGCGTTACTGTTCCATGGGAGCAAACAAGTCACAGATACAGTAAGCTACAAGATTTTGATTGGTCATTGTTCGTTAGTGTTCCATCGCAGAGAGAGAGAGAGAGAGAGAGAGAGAGAGAGAGAGAGAGAGAGGAATGTAACAGAATATAAAATTTAGGCCAAATGCCAAGCACAGGGACATATGAGGTCACTCAGCGCTGAAACGGAAACTGAGAATAAAAGGGTTTTATAGATGTAACAGGAGGAAAACCTTGCAGTTGCACTATGAAACAACTGTTGGAGAGGGTGGAAAGTCAGATGGAAGAAAGCCAATAAGAACGAAGTGCAAAAAAAGGAATGAAAGGGGTTGCAGCTGTGGGCGGAAGGGACGTAGCAAAGAATCTTAAGTAATGCCTACAGTGCACAGCGGGATGTGCACTGACGGCGCTACCCCCTTACGTTTTTACGTAAGGGGGTAGTTGGCTTAACATAACGCTTATTACCTGAGCACATTTTTGACATAATATTGTAATTTACAAGACATGACACCTCCGTAACCTGTTGTGACCAGGTTCCTGTAAACATTATATTTTTAACTGAAGTTGCAAGATAAAAATTAATTTGATTTAATTTCATCGTCATAACCAAATGCAACTATTTTTTTTATAATCAGTGACTGAACAGGCAAATAATAATAATAATATTTTTCATAACGACATTTTCTGTGCTAGGTTTAGAATAATAATAATGAAGCTGGCGACGGGCAGTGTCAATTGATTTATCTCTGCCTCTTTTGGCATTAATGTCTGTCAAACGGTTCCTGGTCCTTTTTTATGCTCATGGCTTTCGAACTGCTTATTTTTCACACTGAATATCTCTTAACGCTCACAATTGAAATACCCAAAAACGTACTGAACTGGGACTCACACACACACATACACTTGAGCGTGTGTATATACTGTATGTATATGTATATGTATGTATGTATATATATATATATATATATATATATATATATATATATATATATAAAATCTTTCTCTACTCCTGAGAACGTTCCCTAAAGACAAAAGGAAGCATGTTGTAGACTGATTCACAGTCTAAATAAGTAGACAATCTCTGCAAATAATGCCATTGACTTAAAAAAAAATTGCATAAGAGAGAAAATATGCCCAAATAGCATGTATATATATACATATACACATATAATAAATATAATAAATATATATATATATATATATATATATATATATATATATATATATATATATATATATATATATATATATATATATGCCGATGACTTTTACCAGATACACATGTATCTTTAAGAGGCACACTCTCTTAAATCTCGAATTCTTCAGGGTCCGGAAACGCCTGTCACTAACAAGCCTTTGAACCCAGTTGAAAAATAAATTAAATAGTCTTTCCTTTTCGTAGTACAATTTGAACCCATGTATATGGAAAAGTCAGAATGATACAAAGAACAACCCAGAGTATTACTAGTCCTCAGCATAACGCAATGAAAAGTAGTATGACATAAAGATTAGAGAAAATCAAAATAATTTTCCACGTGACATCCTCTGAGCCCCGCCACGTGTCACACGCCTCGATCGACCTTGCTTAATTGATTTCCAGTTGACCCAATAAGCTATCATCTCACTTCGAATAACCTTATCCATTTCCTCCGATCAAGGGGTGAGTCAGGTCAACCCCTTGACCTCCAGTCACGTGACGTCTATCATCGGATATTTGCCAACGCATGCGCAGGATGCAATAAACCACAGTGGAATTGCGATTATTGCTGCCAGCTTAATAGCTTTTACTGAAGCGGTGAGATGCTTGCTGGAGGAAGTAAATAGCTTTATCAATAAATAGGTATTTATCAATATATATATATATATATATATATATATATATATATATATATATATATATATATATATATATTCATAAATGAATCGACACAGAACTTGGTAACATGTGTTGCTTCTACGCTTTTGCAACGTCTCACTATTCTTCATATTTATCTCTCTACTTCATCCTGCTCTATTCTATTCTGCTAGTCTGCTACTTATTCATTATAAGCCTTATTTGTTTGATTGTCTTTCAGAAACCTTTATAACGCGTATCATAACCTATTACCTAATTATTTCCATTTGGAACAGAACAGATGGACTGACGCAGACCTACAGAAGTGGGTGAGCTGGGAATAGAGTTTTCATCAGTCCTGGATGGTTATTAGTGGCTGGAAATAGCAGGTTAATCGCTAAACCAAAACACGTGCTAGTACTAAACAAACATGAACAAATGAACAAAGTAATCAGGAAATATATAAAGAAATGAGCATGGATAGAGAAGTAGCTATGACCGACGATGAATAAGATAAAACTAAGATTAAGATTCTACTTCCTGTAACATCAGTTACGATTGCTAAATGTCAGCGGGCTAAGCACCAAAGGCCATGAGGCAAGTGACGCAGTAGTAAGCCTTGCGATAACCACCTACTGTTCGGTTAGCAAACACTTTTGCTTATTGTCCTTTTACAGGCTTATCCTTGTTGTCCAGCTTGCCTCCTTTGGGCATTCAATGGATGTGAGTATCGCGTCCTAGCGAAGTGAACATTCCTGCATCCCATATGAGCAGCTCAGGATCGGAGGGGAGAAACAACACTGCAAGCTATGCTGTATTGGTTCTCATGTACAGCACATGGTGCACGACTATGGTAATATGGGCTGACGTTTTTCTTAATGTAGAGGGTTGTAAAAGTGAGAAACTTTACTGTTTTGGTTTTTTGTGATTTGGAATGCTTGACTGTATAGTTACCGAACAAAGAATACAGATTGCCTTTGTTCTGAACAACACACATTTCACAGCATTGCCAAGCCCAGTGTTTTGTCTCTGCTAAAATTAAAAAGGGAACGAAGACTGAATAATAAAGCAGCAGCTGGAAAAGTAAACGCATGGATTAATGACAATAAATAAGTAAAAAATGCGCCGAAGTTTCTTCGGCGCAATCGAGTATTCTGTACAGCGTATAATGCTGTAAGAAACTCTCAGTCGCGCCCCATGAAACTTTCACCCACGACCCGGTGGTGACCTGTGTTGTTGGCACCTATGGCGGTGCCAGGCGCACGATCATGGGTAACTTTAACCTTAAATAAAATAAAACTACTGAGGCTAGAGGGCTGCAATTTGGTATGTTTGATGATTAGAGGGTGGATGATCAACATACTTATGTGCAGCCCTCTAGCCTCAGTAGTTTTTAAGAGCTGGGGGCGGACGGACAGACAAAGCCATTTCAATAGTTTTCTTTTGCAGAAAACTAAAAAGCAAGAAATTCGTAATGTCACTCTGAAAACAGTTCTGCACCCCCAAACATAAATTCCCAGAACGATACATTTCACGGAACTGTTTGAGATTGTGCATAAAAAACATTATCTTTTGTAAGAGTTAATGGCTCCCATCTGGGTATTTGCCTTAAAAGACGCACAGGGTTACTTAGTACTGTTCCAATCCTTCCTGCTAAAAATATCTGTGATTAATCGAATTTTGAGTCATCTATGGCCAATTTTATATTGTTTTATTCACCTTCTGTAAAACTGGATTAATCAGGTTAAGTATGAAATTTATCATTCTATATGTAAATAGTAACCACTCTGTTTTCAACCATTAAATTCTAACAGTACATTCAGGAAATGACAATTCGACGATTAAAAGCTCTTGAAAATCCAGTATAATTCAGACAACCGCGGGAGACATTGCATATGTGAGGAGGGACAACGATCAAAGCACGAAGGATGTTTGGTACTGTAATTCCTAGTCTAGGATAGGAATATAAGATTTGGGCCAAAGGCCAAGCGCTGGGACCTTTGAGGGTCATTCAGCGCTCAATGGAAAACGGAGAGCAAAGGAGGTTTGAAAGGAGTACCAGGAGGAAAACCTCGCAGTTGCACTACGAAACAATTGTTAGGAGAGTGTGGAAAGTAAGACGGAAGAAGGATAATAAGAACGGAGGTACAGTAAAAGGAATCAAAGGGATTGCAGCTAGGGGCCGAAGGGACGCTGCAAAGACCTTGAGTAATGCCTACAGTGCACTGCGTGAGGTGCACTGATGGCACTAACCCCCTACGAGGTCCTCGTCTAGGATAATTTAATCTACACTAATGATTATTGCATATATAGTCTCTTCTTTTTACCATGGACAAATTCTTGTCAAAATCGTTTCTATCTCAGCCCGAGCATGTGGTGGCGTCTCCCGTTTTTACCATTTCGTTACCAAAGATGCTCTTTCAATTCAGTGAGTCTTTTCCCTATTTTTTTCTGTAATTCCTATTTTCAGTTTTGGGATTTGTTACCTCGATACTGTTTATCATAATAATTTTCCCTATTTGTAAGTCTCATATACTTGGAAAAGATCAGTTTCCCAGTCCGCCATTTTAGTGACACAATTTCAAATTGAAAACGACGTTAGAATACCACATAAACAGGTAAAAATGAGAGAAATTAAACAATTTCATTCAACACCACATATATTTTATAAGGCGCGTCTGAATTCACGTAAGTTAAATCACTGCCCTAACATCGCCGTGATGCTGTATTTCACGGAAATAACTGAGGACATAATCAAAATCATCCCCCACACCTCATCCTCAACTGCTTCTCATTTTTGTGTATTTCAATATCCTGATAGGGTTGTTCGCATATAATAGTAAGAACTACCAGTGTTATAATGTTGTCTCTCTCTCTCTCTCTCTCTCTCTCTCTCTTTACTTTGTTCACTTTGTTTGGTTTTATGTGCAGCCATCCACAGGGATAATTCCCTCCCTGGCGGGCTCTTGTACGTTTTCAAAATAAGGTGCTTCTTATATATATTTGATAATAATCGTCTTTCAGTGTTTTCTCGTCAGTATTGTAGCTCCTGCAGAATAGGAGAGTCTTTAGTTCTTTTTTAAAATTGCTTTCTTCTTGTATGCTAGTTTTATTTCCTACGGACTGTATGTTTATTAAATTGCATAGATTATTAATCAAAGACATGATCCGTATTATTTTTCAGCTTTGACACATATTCTTTATATACTGTGCACTTATTGTCATCATATGTTTTATGTTTAGTATCACTATGACCTTTCTTTACACAATTTTTACACTTGAAGATGTTGCTAGCACATTCATTTGATTTGTGATTTTCACCACATCTAGGGCAAGCTTGGTCATTTCTACAATTTGTTGCGCTGTGACCAAATTCCTGACATTTATAGCATTGATAGGTCATGTGACAGCCGTATACTTTGCAACGGCTATACAGTGTACACAATTTGTTACTCTATCATAGATAGCCTTTCGTGTTTGTGGTGTGCATTTGATGATATAGTGTTTATATTTGTCATCTTTGGCTATCATTTCCTTTACAATTTTCAGGTCGTCACTTTCAGAAATGAGGTCACCTATCCATGGATTTTTCTTTACAATGTTATCGACAATGTCATCTTCATCCATTCTCACAGAGGCGCCAGTTTTCAAAAATAATACATTCAATCAACCCATTATACAATTACCTATATGTATTGGAAATATACTGTAAGCGTAGGCCCGAAGTCAAAATTCCGTATATATTGCCACCGTGAACGAATCTATGTCGGAGCGATCATTCTGGTACGTGCGAATGAACCCTGCAATATCCAAAGAATACACTTTGGATACTGGAGCCCTGTGCGCTCGGGAAGTGGGATTTCGTTGTTTGCATTACATGGAACAACCACAAATGCCGCCACTAATGGTGCTGTGTAGCTTCTTTGACAAGCCAGCCAAAACAACAGACAAATTTTCCTCACAAGCCTTACGAAGGCAATCAACCTCCATTACAAAGGATTACTTTCGTTTACATAACCGTAGATCGTCAAAGCGGGCCCTACATCATCTAGGCTATATTACTGATCACACTAAAACTGGCTCAATTTCCGCACGTTGATCAAATCCTGATCTTTATAATAATATTGTGAATAGTCAAGGAGACCTTAACTTTGTGACGACAGAAATGAAATGAAAGCGACGGATGAAAAACTGTTACAAAAATTTAAACCTGCATGCTCCTGAAAACCTATTGCGAGAGGTAAAATTCAATTAGCAATAATTACAGTGCACTGTTCTTTCAAGAATAAGAAAAATTATGGTCAATCTCTTCCCCCAGCAAGATGAAGAGGTAACGTGGTCTATGATAACATTTAGAGGGTCCTTAACATTTGGCAGTGACTGATATTTGATATTTTTATCGCAGTGATTCTTTAACTCCTGCATTTGTTTACATTCTTGAACGGAGATTAATTTCTCCTATTATCACATTATAATTAAGTTTAAAGCCTTAAATTAACCAGTTTAAACGTATATGTTCTGCATACATGTAGACAGACAAAAGAAATAATGAATAAATTTTAGGGTCATCGTTAGAATTAAATAATTAATGTTGCTGAACGAACAGGAAAATAAGTTTTAATACTCCAAAGTCAGTCACTACTTCATTCTCAGACTATTATAATCAGAGGGAGCGTAATCGAATCCAAAGCAGCCAGACATGATTTTGCATCTGGCACCCTCAACATTTGACATTAAGACTGACATTAAAGCGGCATTTTCTTCTTCTCGGCGCTCCACTCTGTTCTTCCGACGGGAGAACTGTTTGATCACTATCGCCAGAGCGCGTAAGCTGCCAGGGTTCAGCTGTTCACGATTCCTCGACAAGAAAAGACATTACAATTTTTTTCGGTCACTTTTTGCCAGAGCTCATTTCGGCACCTAATGTCACAGACGTGAATTTGTGAAGTCTTTTTCTTTTACAACCTGTGCATATTTATGGTATGCCTGTTACGCATATAGGCTACCTGACTAAACGAGAGACAGTTAGGAAACACGATGATGGTAAAGCAGAAAGAGAGAGTGAAATTTAAAACCCCCCGTTGAGCAAACCTTGCAGTCAATGACAGTACAATCTGAGCTCAAATAACATTACACGACTCTGGAATTAGCTCTGTACTTTTGATAATTGCTTCAAACCCTCTCATCCAACGAAATTTGGCGTAATTATGCCGAGCAGTTTTCACATTCCCTATTGTTTGCTCCGCGGTCTTGGCACGGTTAAACAAGCATTCTAATCAAGGAGATATGACAACACACAGCCGTTTTCTAATGATAAGTCTCCGGTGCGGATGTTCCGCGTGACGTCACAACTATTTCCTCGATGGCACTCAAGACTTTTGTTCTCACGCGTAACTGAATTGAATTGAATTGACTATAGAATTTAGGCCAAAGGCCAAGCACTGGAACCTAGGAGGCCATTGAGCGCTGAAACGGAAACTGACAGTAAAAGGCTTTAAATGTGTAACTGGAGTAAAACCTCGCAGTTGCACTATGAATTAATTGTTAGGAGAGGTGGAAAGTAAGATGGAAGAAAAAGAACATGGAAGGAGGCACAGTAAAAGAAACGAAAGGGGTTGCAGCTAGAGGCCGAAGGGACGCTGCAAAGAACCTTAAGTAATGCCTACAGAGCACCGCACGAGGTGCACTGACGGCGTTACCCCCTTGCGGGAGTCTCACGCATAACTGAAATCAGCTGCCATAATTATCGAGAAATTTATCACTATTATACAGAGAGACTTCAAACAAAATATTCGAACCAGACAAGATCTTAACAGAAAATTTATGAGAGTAATATTTCTGAGAATTATACCAGAGAGAGAGAGAGAGAGAGAGAGAGAGAGAGAGAGAGAGAGAGAGAGACTTATAGTTAAGTTTCTCATCAACACTGATTTATATGTAGCTCTAGGTACAATATTAGATGTGCACACCTAACTACACCAACAGCTCATTATCGCACGAACAGGAAAAACGTCTGTTCACGAAAGGTTACACTCATTCGGGCGTCGCTAACCTGTACCTTGTTGCTCGGAGAAGCTGGTAACCAAACGCATTAACCTCAAAAACAATGTTTCTAATTCGCCTCATGGAAGGAAGAACTGACTATCGCTTGCCATTTGTCACGGACTCTTATTATTTTCCATATTGTGGCCTCTCCCGTCGTGGAAAGAACAGCGTCCCAAATGAGCTTCGTTTATGACAGGTAACATATTTCACTTTTATTACTTCTGCGCAATTTACATTTCCACAGTCGTCTGGGGCTGTAGTTGTTGAAGCTTGCTGCCGCCAAGATCTTCGTTGGTATTTCCTTTGCAAGGTCAGTAAACAAACGTATTAAGATCATTAATCAGGTGTTTAACTATGCAAATGTATTTTTTGTGCATACGCAGTCGTTTGCATTGTTGCTACACCTGGCAAACAAAGTTAGGAAAATCATTTTAATAATAGCACCAATACAGACAACTTAAATCTAGGCGTTTACAAATAAAGTTCATTAGCGGATTAATGTATTATAATGTTATGCTATTTACGTCCCACGTTTCATAATATATATCATTGTACAGTAACTTTCATGTCCTCATCTCATAAAACTTTATTATTATTTACATAAGAAAGAAAATATACACATTTATTCATATATATATATATATACTGTATATTTGTGTGAATATATATTATATATATATATTATACACAGACATATATATCCATATATATACATATATATATAACATATATACACACAAATATACGGTATATATATACATATGAATAAATGTGTATATTTTCTTTCTTATGTAATTAATAATAAACTTTTATGAGATGACATGAAAGCTACTGTACAATGATATATATATATATATATATATATATATATATATATATATATATATATATATATATATATATATATATATATATATATATATATATATATATATATATATATTGAAGCGAGGGACGTAAATAGCATAACACTATGCATCCGTACGCATGCATTTACCTAGGTATATAACTTTCTAAGCAGGATACTACACAGGAAATCAGAGCTCGCTCACAGGCAGCACAAGAAGGCGTTCACTGTAAAAAAAAAAATAAATGTTGTTTTTGAGTGAACACCCACAGAGAAAGATGCCCTCATGCTAAAAGAGATGGTTCATCTCGGCGGATGCTGAGTGATCATTAAAGGTACGGCCAGGGACCACAAATCTCTCTCTCTCTCTCTCTCTCTCTCTCTCTCTCTCTCTCTCTCTCTCTCTCTCTAGAACGACCTTGTGGAGGAATGACAGAGCGAAGGAATGTTTGTGTGTGTGTGTGTGTGTGTGGGGAGAGAGAGAGAGAGATTGAATAAGGTGCAACAAACCTTCATACATAATTGAAAAATCTCTATAATCCTATCACTTGATATTTGTCTTCACATGAAGTATAGGCCTATATTCACTAAAGAGAAAATAGTTCTAAATTGGGCTAGGTCGTTGTTAATAGATATTCATTAAAAGAAAAACGCAAACAATAGCCATAAAATTCATCCCGAGACGATGATTTTTGCCTTCCCGTGCCGGTGACGGAAACTACAATCATGACATGTGAAGAACGGCAAGCAAAGATACGAATTTGTAGCAAGGAACGCATCCATTCCCGCATTTATATTTTATCCGCTCATCTCTTATGTTATACTTGTTATCAATTATCTCTTTCTAGTTTCTCTTCTTACATTTTAAACTCCAGCCGGTTAAAAGATGGAAATCTGGTGTCACGCATGAAGCTTTACACCTGTTATAAAAACATTATAAATTGCTCTCGAAATCGAAAGCGACAGAGAGAGAGAGAGAGAGAGAGAGAGAGAGAGAGAGAGAGAGAGAGAATGCAATGTCACGGTCTTTTATCGCATTAGATCCTCAAACATTCTGTGTTGCATAATCTTCTGCAGTCTTGATTGCACAGCAAGAGCTGTAAATCACTTTTATTGACCAGTCTTAATTGCAAAGAGCATTCGATTTGGGGCGAGCATGACCATATAAGGGTATACGTTTAGATGTGTATTATACATACATACATACATACATACATACATACATACATATACATATATAAGTATATATATGCATAAATACATACATGTATGTGTATGTGTATATATATATATATATATATATATATATATATATATATATATATATACAAAAAAATCCTATAACAGTGAGAACAATTCGGGTAAAACTGTGAAAACTCTTATCGTAGCAACCTACCTCTCTTAATCAGCGACACTAAAAACCTAATTTTTCCTTATTGTTTTCCAAGTATATGAGAATTGAATAACAATAATGTTTCTAAGTTTGATACATCGTAAAGCCCTATGCATTATTAGCTTAATATTGCAAATTATCGAAACCGCCACCTGAAAGAAATATACCTCAACAAAAAAAGAGTAACATTCGACACCACATTACGCCTGAGAGTAAGCCTGATTTTTTTTTTGTATTCCATCGAGCGCGGATTAGGAGGACGCTGCAAAATGCAGAGGCAAGCACGACCGTAAAATCAATTGTGATTCACAGACAGATGAAAAGCTTCTCTCCCGCTTTACGACAAGACCTCACGCGAACAGAATAATCTTTTGCTTACGTGAAGCAGACTAACATGAGCATTTGACAGCACCAGCTGTACAGCGAGGGTCGATAGGTAATAAGTAAAGGATAAAATGCTTTGGTAAGAAAATTATTATTATTATTATTATTATTATTATTATTATTATTATTATTATTATTATTATTATTATTATTATCATTAAGAGAATGCATACTTAGGAACAGGCCTAAATGCCATGAACTGAATATGCTGTGAAAAAATTATATAAAAGGAAAAAATGACAAAAGATAAAGAACGGAGTAGGAATAAATATGTTTTCAATAACACATCATATATATATATATATATATATATATATATATATATATATATATATATATATATATATATATATATATATATATATATATATATATATATATATATATATGATAGAAATAATCAACACACATGAAAGGTATAAAATGAAACCTAAAAAAAAAAAAAGAAGCAAAGGAGAATGCAGTATAGCCACCTCCCAAACTCGAAACACTGAAGGCCACCATACAAATAAGAGATGCTAAAGGCACCACCTAGGAATTGAGACCATGGGCTATATGGGAACAGCCAGTTTAAGACAACTAATTATAATACTTGGGATAACTCAGAAGACAAACTGCGGCACGAATATTCGAATCACTTAAGAACAGAACAGAAAAAAATTTAGGCCTAAGGCCAAGCGCTGGGACCTATGTGGTCATTCAGCACTGAAAGGGAAATTGACAGTAAAAAGGTCTGAGAGGTGTAACAGGAGGAAAACCTCGCAGTTGCACTATAAATCAGTTGTTAAGAGAGGGTGGAAAATAAGATGGAAGAAAGAGACTATGAACGTAGGTACAGTAAAAGGAATGGAAGGGGTTGCAGCTAGGGGCCGAAGGGACGCTCTAAAGAACCTTAAGTAATGCCTACAGTGCACTGCATGAGGTGCATTGATGGCACTACCCCCTTACGGGGCCGAATCAGTTAAGAAAATACTTGAAAAGAGAGAATTTTGAGAACGCCAAGTGACCACGCAAAATAAATTGCTTGAATATCATAGGCAAGGAGTCAATGTAAATCCTATTATTATATTAGATGCTTTCCAAGTGACCAAACTTGAGTACCATACACCAATTATCACTCTTCGAGGCCTAAGACAACAGATTTATACATATATATATATATATATATATATATATATATATATATATATATATATATATATATATATATATATATATATATATATATATATATATACAGGCATATATATATGAATATATAAATATATGTATGTATATACAGTATATATATATATATATATATATATATATATATATATATATATATATATATATATATATATATATATATATATATATATTTTATGTATGCATGTATGTATCTATAATATGTAATACATACATATGAGAGAATCATGATTTGAGATGGAAATGAAATGGCACCTACTAATAGCATACTAACTAGACTGTATTGATGAATATGGAGTGAGGAAACTGTGGTTTTCCCGTTAAATATGTAAAACTGTTTGACATTCATTAGCGAAGTAGATTCAGAGTTGTTGATGGAGTCTTCTCAGGTGATGAGAATCATCATTAAATAGAGGAGTGCCCCAGGTGATGTTATGTTACCTCTGCTGTTTGCCCTTCTCGGAGAATTTGTAATGAAATAAGTAGTCTGAGGTGGAAGAGAAGGTTTAGATTGGAGTAACGGCAGCTAGTTGACAAAGTTGGCTATACAGAAGATATAAATCTTAAGAGAGATTCAACTGAATATGGAATTTAAGCCAAAGGCCAAGCACTGGGACCCATGAGGTCATTCAGCGTTGAAACGGAAATTGGCAGTAAAAGGTTTGAAAGGTGCAACAAAAGGAAAACCCCTCAGTTGCACTATGAAACAACCGTTAGGAAAGGGTGGAAAGTAAGATGGAAGAAAGATATTATGAAAGGAGGTATAGTAAAAGGAACGTAAGGGGGTTGCAGCTAGGGGCCAAATGCACGCTGTAAAGAACCTTAAGTAATGCCCACAGTGCACCGCATGAGGTACAGTGATAGTACTACCCCCCTACGGAGGAGAAAAGACTCAAGATAAATAGGATTCATGAGGAAAGAGTGTGCACAAAGGGATGACAAAACACTGGATGGAGATTAATCAAGGTGAAACCTTTCAGTATTAAGAAGCAATGACCTCAAGTACGGGTTCTCATGAATCGGAATTCAGAGGAAGACTAAAAGAGGTCAATCTAATAATTGGTAGGCTTAATGAGATTTGGAAACCAAATGTCTAAAAGTATAGAAGATCTCTATGTCTACATGTGACATGAATCATGGTATAAAAAAAACTAAGAGCTTTTGCCCATTTGAAAATAAGACTTTAAGAATATTATGAGTCAGATGGCAGGATAAAGTGAGAAATAACGGAAGTTCTATATGTAGATAAGATAATAATAAAAGGGAGATGGAGATGGCTCGGTTATGCCTTTGCACAACCCCTGGGAGAATGGTACGTGGTAGTGGCAGCTGGGTTCCTGTGGGCAAAAGGTGAACTGAAAGACCCAGACCTACTTTGTAAGTGTTTGGAAGTTTGCATTTTTGAAACTGAGAAGCCCATTTGCATTCAGCATTTTCTAGTAGAGGTTTCTATCACCTGTCTTGAAAACTTAACAGTAATCCGGAGAAATATAATGCAATTACACGCATAATATATTCGAATAATATGAACCGGTTTGTGAATTGCGATTTATTGTTTAAAACTGACTTCCCTCTTCATCCAGACTGTTTTAGAAATTTCTAAGGTTTTCTGTGTTCCCAAAGATCTGTGGTCTTCTCTACCGGCAAGGTTAGGGCTTTCAATTATATATCGGCATAAATAAGAGAGCGCTTTCACGGTTCTGGTTTCCAAAGAATATAAATAAATAAAATAAATATACACACACATATATCTGTATGTATAAAATATATATATATATATATATATATATATATATATATATATATATATATATATATATATATATATATATACATATATGTGTGTGTATATGCATGTATGTTAATGTTCCATGAAAAGAATTTAAGTCGCATCCTAAAGACGATGTGTAATTCCTTTCAGAAACGCAAATGTTTATTGGCTGCAAGAGAATATCAGCTGTTGCGTAACTTTTCCGTGCATGCACTACAGTTCCAGCAACAAGGTTTGGACCCATTTTTAAATAATAATATGGTAATAAATAAGGGAATACATCCTAAGAGTCAACCTAGAATGCCCTAAATATAGTAACCTCCAAAAACCACCGAAAATTGTTCTTGAAAAATGAGCAACTGAGAAACGGCACCGGATATTGCGTTTGCAGCGCCCATTACACGGGCGGTAGTTAATTCCAGGTTACCTTCAGTAAGGCTGCCAAACATAGCATCACCTCAGGACCGGTACGTGTCTCCAATGGGCTCCCAGGTTTCTTTCAGTCTCCCACTTTCTCTTCCTTTTCATTATTTATCTACAGATAGAAGAGAAGTTGTTTGTAATAGGCCATATTTCCTACAGTTGAAGGTTGCAGGGCAGTTCGAATATGTGATATATATATATATATATATATATATATATATATATATATATATATATATATATATATATATATATATATATATATATATATATATGTTTATAAACTGTATATATCTTGTATATATAAGTTGAAGACCTATATATATATATATATATATATATATATATATATATATATATATATATATATATATATATATATATATATATATATATTATATTTATGTTTATATACTGTATATATCTTGTATATATATATGAAGACCTACTTTTATATATATATATATATATATATATATATATATATATATATATATATATATATATATATATATAAGCTGAAGAAGACCTAAATATACTTATGAATGTTTTCATATTTTTTAAAATTTAATTAATAATCAACTTAAGCGATGGAAAACACCAGGCTATGATGGAAAGAAGAAAGAAAGATCTGATGATTCGGGATTGGAAGTCTAAGCAAAGGTATCAGGCTTGAGAACGAAACTAATAGAGTTTTTCGAAAAGAAGACGCTGGTTTTCTAAAAAGAAGTAGTTACATAGATCAGATATTTGTGTGATGACATATAGTTCATCAATGTATGGAATTTGGAAATCCCCATCTGATGATTCGTGTTGATTGCGAGAAAGTTTTCGAGAGCGCCCACTGACCACAAATTATGGAGGGTCTTGTGTCAATAGGATTTTCCCATGACATACGTAAAGCTAATTGAAAGTATCCATAAATGAAGTAGATGTAATGGCAATGTTGAGGAAATCTTTTCCAATGAATTTGTACTACATAATGGGGTACTACAAGGAATGCTATTACAGCTTTGTTGTTCGCCCCAATAGATTTTATGAATGAATCGCGGTCGGTAATGGATGATGAGGTTTAGATTAGCGTAACGACACAAACTTTATAGAATAAATTTAACATCTATAGAGATGCAACTCGCAATTAATCTAAGTAAACGGAAGCAATGTTGGCAAAGTTTGCACAATGGGATGAAATAACACTAGATGGAGGAAGGATTAATGAAGACGTTTCTTTCAGATATTCAAGAATAATGAACTAGACCACTTTTGTATCCAGTAAATCAATGGATTAAAGATTAGAGGTGCGAAGAGTTCAACGTATGGAAGTTAGTTTGGAAATTAGTTAAAGTTGTTCAGGGAATTAGCATCCCAAAGAAAGTAGGCTTGTCTTGTGGACACGTGTTTTTTACATGCTTTTATTTAACTTGACTTCTGCGTCTCTGTCTGTCTGTCTGTCTGTTTGGGTCAAAACTTGTAACTCAGTTTTCGACCTGTTCCCTTCGTCCGATGAAGGGGCGGGGAGGGGACGGTCCACCCTGGGCATCACTGTCCGGTGCGGCGGCACTCTGGCATCTTTTAAGCAGGTCTGGACTGGTATAATTCTAGATTGTCTATTATATTTCGTCTGATCGGAACACTGAACAGCGATTTATCGACTCTCAGTGGGCGATTTTTGACAACGGCAACCCTGGTTAAATAAATGATTGAGATGTTAATGCTTAAAAGGTGCGCTTAATTTTCACCACTTTAGTACTCTTTAGCGCGGGAATGGGGCTGCACTTTCAGAGTCCGGCCCGGGCTACACTAACGCTAGTTACGGCACTAATCCGATAGACTTGAAATTTTGCATGTTTACTCAATTCCGGTGACTATACAACCTTACATGATCAGTAGGTCAGCAGTGACCTCTAGTGACCCTACAGTGACCTCTCCCAGTATCTCAGGATTTGTAAGAAACTCTTCGGATTTTGCATACCTTCTTTTACTCGGTTGAATAAGTTGATAACTCGCGGCTTTTTCAAACCTTCTTTGGCTCGACAGGATATCGCGTTCAGTTTTATTAGCTACAGTCATAAATCGGTTACAATTTCTTTCAAAACTAAAAAGTATAAAATAAAAAAAAAAAAAAAACACGCTTCTATTAAAATGCACAAAATAGTAAAAAATATTTTTTGAGAGAGACCAGGACTTTCTTACAATTAATCATGTCTATAAAAATAAAAGCGTGGCCCAAAAACTTTGAAGGAAATGCTACAAGAAAAGAAATATATTTTTTTTAATTTCTTGTAGCATTTCCTTCCATGTTTGACGACCACGCTTTTATTTTTGTAGACATGATTAATTGTAAGAAAATCCAGGCGTGTCTCAAAAAATTATTTTTTTACTTTTTTGTGCATTTTAATAAAAGCGTTTTTTAATTTTTTTTTTTAGAACTGATAGACAGGCAAATGAAGAGGTGTCATAAAAGTAATGCACAAATGGGGAATAGGAAAGATACGACTAAAATTAAAGGCGGAAATATGCAAAAGGAGACAGGGAAACAAAAATGGGGTAAGACATGGATGTTTTGGTTTTCCAAATACACTAGAAAGCTAACATCTTGTACTTTCTCCTCTAAGGGGAGAAGGCGAAGGGCGGAAACACATACGTACATACAATCACACGCACATGTAATATGCATATATATATATATATATATATATATATATATATATATATATATATATATGTGTGTGTGTGTGTGTGTGTGTGTGTGTGTGTGTGTGTGTGTGTGTAACATATACACAACACATATATAATATATACACACATATGCAATATATATATATGTGTGTGTGTGTGTGTGTGTGTATCAAATAGGAATACAAAGCAATGTGTAGAATAATTCCCAAAGCTGCAGCTAACAATGACCATAGTAAACAAGTTTTATCTACAGTAAATCACACAGGTAAACCCTTGATTTAGTAGCCAAGAGAATAAATAGAATAAAGCCTATTGCACACACTCCTCTTAACGTTTAGCACCTTTACATAGGAGGTCAACCGCCAGTGACCTGGCCGGAGGGAAGCCAGCCATCTGTCAGCAGAATCGTTATTCGAAAGCAACTATTACAGCGCTCGGAGGAGTGGAAACGGAGAAAGTGATCTGCGCATGCGTTGATCTTTAATTGCAGGTTACGAAACTGACATCTTTAACTTCCGTTTTAGCATCAGTGTCAACTTCTAAGTTATAAAGGCTATTAGGAAAATGCATACTGTTTTGAGAAATGGGAAGAGATAACTGCTGCCTGGAGCTGGTTTCATTTTCATACAACGTATTACTGAAAGAACCTGTCATGACAGGGATCATCAATGACACGAAAAATCCTTTTTAGCTCTTCGAGACTGAAGCGGAAGTCTTCATGTGGGGGATACTAGAAGAGACTTCCAATACTGGGAGATGGAAATATTTACTATCCTTAAAATTCACTGAAATGGCTTTTTTAGGTATAAAAAAAGAGTAACTCCAAAACAGCGAAGTAAAGAAATGCAATATGGCGCTTACTGGAATAGGAAATGGAATATAAAATTTGGGCCAAAGGCAAAGAGCTGGGACCTATGAGGTCATTCGGCGCTGAAAGGGAAATTGAGCGTAAAGGGTGTTAAAGGTGTAACAGGAGGAAAGCCTTCAAGTTGCACTATGAAACAATTGTTAGGAGAGTGTGGAAAGTAAAATGGAAGAAAGAGAATATTAACGGAAGTACAGTAAAAAGGAATGAAAGAGGGTGCAGGTAGGGACCGAAGGGACACTGCAAAGAACCTTAGCTAAAAAAGTTAAGTATACCTTTGTTTTACCAGACCACTGAGCTGATTAACAGCTCTCCTAGGGCTGGCCCGAAGGATTAGACTTATTTTACGTGGCTAAGAACCAATTGGTTACTTAGCAACGGGACCTACAGTTTATTGTGGAATCCGAACCACATTAAAGCGAGAAATGAATTTCTATCACCAGAAATAAATTCATCTACAAGATATTAACGGTATAAATTACATGAACTCTATAAATCAAATGAACTATATTATAATACTATGAACAGGGTATAAATCGAAATGACTGGATTTTTGAACGCAATCAGGTTAAACTTTTAGCAATATCCATTCATGTTACCTTGGATACGAAAAAAAAATGCATCAAATTTTTCTGTAATGATTCCTGTGCTTGGCATATTCTAATTTCATATCTAAAGTAATATCTATACCACTACACTAACTATTAAATTAAAAACTTTGCAGTATAAGATGTCTTTTGAAATATTAAAAGATCTCGGTTCAAAGTTTGCTTTCCTCAGTTTGTACTGAAGTAATTCGAAATACGATGCTTGAAATAATTAAGTCTATCCACTTCAAACTATAATTATATACAATCTCTGGAATTCATCTGCTGTGAATGACTCTGAGAAAATAAGAATAAAATACGAAAAACAAAACAATAATTCCCTTCAGTCTCCCCCTTCCTGAAATCTTTAAAAAGGTAGAAATAGGTTTTGTCATTTCACTTTCTAGGACCACTGAGCACAGAAAAGCACACTAAAGAAAACTGGACCGCGGTTACACACTGGGATACAAATCAATGAAATTGAGATCCTGTGCATTTGGTGAATATGAATGGACAATAAATGGTGAAGGAAAAACCGTGAGAAAAAAAATATAACCAAGTTACGTCTGTCTTCAAAACAGAAAAATGTAATTTTGTTGTCAATTGAGCGGAGAGGCAGCGTTACATCAAAAAATACGAGGAGTGTTGCCAGGCAATTAGGTTTAAGTGATCATTTAGCAAAAATGTATTCAGAAACTGACTTCTCAGCATCATTATTAAATATAATTTTACTGTAAAGTTCTTCAGCAGGATAATAGTATCTTGTAAGCAAGCAAATGCAAGCTTAAATGATAAAATCTAACCTTTGCTAAATTTAGCCTTTGAGTTAATCAGCGGTTTAACAATGAACGAAGGAAAACGTTCGCATTCCCTAAAAAAAAGCGCAATGCGTTACTACGTATCTTATGCAGTAACCTATGAAGCATTTACATTTTGTGACTCATATAATCCTATGCTCATTAAACCCGGGTGCGTTTAGTGGAAATTCGAGTATTTAAAAGCAAGTAAAAATGCATTCATTTTACAATCACTCTAGAAATGTAAACCATTTGAAATATAAAGGGTTGTTGATTTACAATGGTATGTTTCTATTTAAAAAAAAATCAACAGTGAATTAGCTATACCTACAAACTGAAATGTAAATCGGTTAACCATATAGATGATGATGATGATATACGTGAAGTTTGGCGCCAAAACTCAAGTCACTCAGAGTTATAACCGCAGAAATGGAACCCGGTTGAAGAATGAATTTCGGAACGTGGTTTACACTTACTTGATATAGACCATGTGAAGTTGCTCATCTTGGAGATTAGCTGAAGATTCGTCGATCAAACTTGAATTCGAGGGTAACCCTGAAGAAATACTACGATTTTAAGCTGAATTAAAATATTTCGGTTTCTTGACAGATGAAATTGCGTTTTTAGTGTTTTATTACTTGTAAATTTTATCAGAGGTACTGTCATCTCTATCCTTTCTTCCTGCGTTGGCGGCATCCAAGCCTTTTCAGGCTTTCTTGTATAACCATTATTGACAAAATACTGTATTGTATTAAAATACTTAGTCCGTAAAGTACTTGTAAACAACAGGACCTCCCGAAAAGAAACTTGCTTTTATTACAGTGCTCATGATGTAGGTTTCATCTTCCAAAATACACTCACAATTTCAAAAGCATCTACTGTATGGCCGAAGGCACGGTCTAATGAAAAAGGAAAAGCTTAAAAGTCAGATCACTTCAACGCAACCAATTATCACCCTGACCGAACGACAACTGGCGGGAAACTCTAAGCCCGAGTTCCAGCTAACTGCTAGTTCCATCCAACAACGATCCCTATTCACTCAGCCACCCGCCGCCTGAAGAACTCCACTTCGTCTCATCTCCTACGATGCCGTCGTAGGCCAACGACGTACTGCACGGTGGTAGGGCACTTTGCCCCACCAATTGAGGTAGTGACAGAAGCAGGAAGGTCTCTCCTACCCCACCCCTACGGAAGAGCTTCCCCCACCGATCACCAACAGCGGAGCCTGCTGCTGTCACAACCATGCCATGAAGACCATCTAGACGCCAAACAAGCTATTTACTTTCAAGGTTCTTACGTCTTGGAATGGCACCGGAGGCCGGCTTTGTAATGATCAGTGGAGACAGACGGAGGAGGGTAGTATATATATATATATATATATATATATATATATATATATATATATATATATATATATATATATATATATATATATATATATATATATATATAATATATATATATATATATATATATATATATATATATATATATATATATATATATATATATAATAAGAATATATATATCTCCATCTGTTTATTTATATATCTGTATGTATGTATATATATATATATATATATATATATATATATATATATATATATATATTACGTGTATATATACATATATATGTACACAATGCCCCATATATTCATTTACTGTATAAAAGAAGCTACAGGTTTCACTTCCTGTTTAAGTTACTTCGTCTAATTAATTTGGGAAGATTTTTCTCCTCAAATATTACGTAAATTTGAATGGCTTATAGCTCTCTCTCTCTCTTTCTCTCTCTTTATGTCCTGGACATATTTTCCAGAGCAATGAGCAACAATATATTTCGTACCTTGTCTCTGTGAAATGTTATTGCTTTCAGTATTGTAAAATGCCATCACAAAATGTTTCATTCTTTGCACTTCACATCACCCTAACCCAGTCTTTTCCTTTTCAAGAACTGTGACGTTAACAAGGTCGACAATAAAAAAAATGTGTTTTTAGTTAATGAAATTATATATACTGTATATATATATATATATATATATATATATATATATATATATATATATATATATATATATATATATATATATATATATATATATATAATTTCATATATTAATATATAAATATACATTTTCTTATTAAGTCGAAAACATTTTCTTATTGTCGACCTTGTTAATTGTGATGCATTTAAGTAAAAACCAATCAGTCAGACAGTCTAGAATAGCATATATCGTTATCACCATTTAACATAAAAAAATTATCTTTAGTACTTTTAGATCACAGGATGAATAGTCTACCTAATATGGATCTGTTAATATCTTCATAAACACCTTCCCTAAATATATAGGTCTTCTTTTACATCACTCTAATGATATTTCCTCATACAAATTCCACAAAGAGCTGTCAGAGGATTTACCTTATGTGCATCATATAACCTTAGAGTGACTTAGACAATTTCCTCCGCTTAACCAAACGCATTAATAATCAAAATTGTAAATCCCAAAATTGTTAATCCCAAAACTTCTCACGGACGACATCGCTTAAGGTCGAATCTCGGCACCCGAATTTCTGGTCCATCTTATAACAGGAAATTCTGAGTCTCCAAAATACGTCGAGGGGGAAATTCGGAGATGCATGAATCATTGAACTGAATTGAACTGAATATAGAATTTAGGCCCAAGGCCACGTGCTGGAGCTATGAGGTCATTCAGCGCTGAAACGGAAAGTGACAGTAAAAATTTTGAAAGGCGTATCAGGAGGAAAACCTCGCAGCTGCACTTTGAAATAATTGTTAGGAGAGGGTGGAAAGTAAGCTGGAAGAAAGAGAATGTGAAAAGAGGTACAGTAAAAGGAACGAAAGGGGTTGCAGCTAGAGGTCGAAGGGACGCGGCAAAGAACCTTAGTAATGCCTACATAGCACTGCATGAGGTGCACTGACGGTACTAACACCCTACGGGGGAGATGCATCAATCTCCGATTTGGATATACTGTATATATTCCCTGTTGCTATTGCACAGATTTCAGCTCATTTCCAGGAGAGAATAGTGGATTCACGTGGGTTTGTTCATCATTCTTGAATGCGTAGATTGACCATGTGGTTAGTTATGAGTATAATGTGCTTAAAGTTATATTGGATCACTTTACGCCAAATTTCTCCTCCTTAGTTATATATGTTTTTATGTATATTCTTTCAGTCAATAGGTGTGTATGTTGACTGGTATATAACAAATCAGGAGAAATTAAAAAATCCATATATATATAATATATATATATAATATATATATATGCATGTATATATATGTTATATATATATATATTATATATATGCATATATATATGTATATATATATATATATATATATATATATATATATATATATATATATATATATATATATATATATATATATATATATATATATATATATATATATATATATATATACTGTATAATATATATATATATATATATATATATATATATATATATATATATATATATATATATATGTGTGTTCGTTTCTGTCAGAAATCATAATGAGAGAAGCTCTAAGGTGCAAGTTCTAGATAATATAATAAAGCATAAGCCAACGTTAAACCCTAGTCAGCTGTCACTCTTCCATAGCATTTGGGTTTGGGTCTGTTGCATATTCCTCTTACCAACTAAAACGACACAAGAGACCTTTGCAGATGCGCAGACAACCTGAAGAAAGGCTTGATTACAGAAGAGCCTTGTGTATTGTGAGGATGGGGGCGGGGACAAGGAAAATGCGGAGGAAGGTGGTGAGAGCATTACGGCAAGGATCATAAATCATGGCATTGTTCCTTCATCCCTCTCGCTCGAATCTCGCCTAAGCAGTCGGTATACCGGCACTCCCCTAGCACCTCCCCACCCCCCAACCACCACTCTCTCGGTGGGGGATTTCCTGCTGTTGCCGGGAAATCACACTAAGTGACAAAGAAAAATGAATGTGACGGAAGGAAGAACGCAGACGGTGATAATGATGGAGGTGACGTTCAAAGAAGGGGAAGAGAGAACTTAGATGGTGATGAATGTGATGATGATGATGGTGGTGGTGGAAATGCGGGACGGATTACTGTAAATATTAGAGGCCACAACGTGACAACAGGTGGTGGAAAGAAGGGGGAAGGTAACGACCACGTGGAGGTGAAAGGCCGTCATAGAAGCCGAAGCAAAAGCAGAATCGTAGATCATATGAAAACGGAAGACACCAACGCCAACGTTGACTGATACGGGAAGCAATGAACACAATCTCCAAAATAAAAATGCCTCGAATAAGATAATGTGTCGATTAATGAGCACTAATTAGGAGGAAAAACCAGCCATAAAGAAACCACGGAACAAAATCCTCTTCAGAATCAATTTTAATTGCTGGATGATTCACCGAGTTTTTCATCGTACCCAGGAAGTATCAGTTAGAGCAGACCTCACAGAATGATCACGAATGAACATTCATTAAAATTAGTGGCTTCAGTGTCTCTACAATCATAGCATCCGTCCGGCTCCCTACATCTGAAGCTCTTTGTCCATCCCAACAAACTCTCTCTCTCTCTGTCAGGATTCAGACACCAACTCCAAATATAACAAGAGGGAGAAATTGGTCGCAAACTTTGAATGGTGGAACATGTACCTCATCCCTTTGAACGCTAAGATGGAAATCTCTATTTTCAATAATAGTTTAAGTCCGTCTCCCTGAATGTGACTTAATAAAAAATATTATTCCTGACGGATGATTCATAAGCTTTGAAATATCTTCCACAAATAACTAATGTACTAAAATCCTCGAGTAAGATTCTAAAATATAAAACACTTTTGTTTTTATTTTCTTTAATACTGGTGATGGTTTTAATTTTTAGTAAATACAGATAGATTCCTAAAAGCAAGTAAAATCACAAACTTTAAGATATATGTGTGTCTATTTCGACAAGATTGTAATATACCATTTGCTTTCTCTCCCTCTCTCTGTGAACGTTTTAATAGAATTATTCCGTTATAGCAGAACTCTGTAGAGGCAAATTCGACACGAGACCCCTTTATTCCATTGTATGCTAATTCCTCCTACGTATGTGAGGACATGGTAACGTTTCGTATTAGGAAGTTGAAAATTGCTACTTATACCCGTCCGCATCGAGCTTATATAAACGACCCCTATGAGATCACGGGAAATTTAAGTACGGGGCGAGGTCCAGTACCTTCGTTAAACTATTTATTCGCCCGAAAATACGATTTTTATCAGATTTGATTTATTTGTATATGCCCATTTGTTTATTTGTTTGCTCCATCGAGCAATAGAGCAACTGTCTTTGTCTTTATTGCTTTACATTTATAATGTGTAAAAATTAGATGTATTTTCAATATCATCATTTGCATATCCGCTCTAAGATTCCGTACGTGGAAGGAATGGGCCAGTGCTATAATTACGATTCGATGTTAATCATTAGCGACAAAATTCCAAAAAGAAAAAGAAAGGACCTCATCAAGAAAATTACAAAATAATCTCCATTAATGTTAACACAGGAAGTCAGCGCCTTAATTAACAGTCGAAATCTTACGATGCAGCATTCGTTGTTGCTGTTAAACAGCGCACGTGAGGACCTCTTAAGCATTCCAGTTTCATATTCATACGTTGAACATATACTTTATTTTCAATTCTTGTTTAATAAGCAGCCAGTAAAGCTCATTTGTGATGGCGTGACCTTATTACGCCAACAATTATTCATGATTAATTTTGCTGCCCTGTAATTTCAGGAAGCAATTTGGCAGATCATTACAGAGGCAGTTACGGTTGTCTAATCTTGTGAATACATAATCATGTGCAAGTACTTTTCAGCTGTTTCATTTTGAAAAATTACAAATGAAAGTTACATCTCTTAGGTGGCAATGTACTATATTTACTACAGTACCATTTCTTAAGTGGTGAAGTCCTATATTTACTATGGTACATATCCGATCTGTTAAATTAAGGTGTTCATCAATTAACATTTAAAGTTTTCTCTTTATCTTTAGAATTTTTGCATCCATGTTGTTTATATTTCTGTTCTAGTCTCTGGTTTTTCTTATTTGGTTTTAGTGTTTTTCTGTCCATCCAACTCTGTGTCCCTAATTATGTTCTTTATTGTGACTATGATATACTGTGATGTTTATAAGCAGGCAGAAATATATATGTCATGTTAAACATGATGAATATATATTCCTGAACACTACACGAAAAGGAGGAACATAACACAAAAACTTCATCCTGAACTCTAAGTGAAGAAAGAAACATGACGGAAAGAATTCATTAGCTTTGTACGAAAAAGAGAAACAAAAAAGATTAATTCATGAATTCTACATGAAAACAGAAAACAAAAAGTGGTCCTCAATACTACATGAAGTGAGAAACATGTCAAAAACGTAACTTAAGTCCTCATATGAAATGACAGACATTGAAAAGGATCTCTGAACTCCCTAATAAATTAGAAAAAAAAAGAAAAATTCCCCGCCAGCTTCAAATGGGAGATGACTTAAAAACAAACCTAGGGATCTCATTACACAGGAAACGCGACAGCAACTTAACATTACAATGGAACTCGTTAGAATACACTTCCGAACCCCACGTTAAATTAAAACATAACAAAACCATAATGGAGAATCAATGAGACTTTACAAAAATGCAATTATGGAATCCACATTCATGAGAAATCTGACGAAAAATACAATTTTGATTGAACATACACTAAAGATTAGAAATACGCTGAACTCCAGTTTATTGAGAAACTTGACAAAAAGATATGAATTTCCAGAGCAGCCTGTAACATTTAATAATAAGCTCCAAGGATTGTGTTATTCATCACAATATCGGCTTCTGAACGCCAATAGAAACTGGCTCCTCGGCGGAAATATCTTCGCATAAATTTAAAAAAAAAAAAATTTTTTTTGCAGCAAAGACGTCATTCTAAAAATCTGTCTCCTTCTTCACGGAAACTTGCAAGGTCTATAGAGATGTCTCGTATCTCTATAGACCTTGGAAACTTGCGCGTGGGCCAACTTCCGCTTGCCGTGTTATCAAAGATGTATTGTCGATGCTCTTTTGAGCATCCCAGTTAAAGAAATCTTTGACTCTTGAACTCAAAACAATAATACATAATCATATTTTGATAATTTACAGAATCGCTTAAACATGTTTAAACAAGATTTTTGCCCACTTATCAAATTACTTACATCTCAGACAAAACAAAATCTTTCATAATTACTCACCATATGTCAATTTAAAATCCATTAGTGCTGCGACCAAAATAACATTTCTGTTTATTTGAGGCATAATTTTATTAAAAAACAAGTAATCCTCATAAGGAATGACACTGATTTTCTATTTTGGACATAACAAAGAGCATTTTGTGTTATTATCTAAATTTAAAGCAAATTGAATGCTGAGAAGTAAATTAACATTTAACGCGCACTCCAATGTTTTTAATCATTAAAATCTGTTATATTTATGAAAAAGAGGAATCTAAAAGAAACAGGCTGATTTCAACTGACTTCCTGATTTACGTGGTGTGGAAAACAAATAGTCAATGAATATAGGAAGAATGATAATTGACTATGCGGCTTTCAATTTGCTATTTCGCGTATTGACAGAAAAAACATTAATGTAATCCTACATAAGATAATCAGCAGAAACAAAAACGAAAAAAATATTACTTATATTACATTAACATTTAATTATATCTAAGAATATAAAGGTCAAGGATGCCACATGATGAGGAATATAGTGTTCGAGACAAAATCTTCCCGAGTCCCAGTCTTACCAATACAGGACAAATATGCTTTAGCTGCATCTACACAACAGTACTGGATGTTACTCCAAGTTAACACATAGTCCCGCCCCTTTGACAGGGTAATTGCCAAAAGTTTCCAGAGGGGTCATTAACAATTAAGCTGTACAGACAGCAAGTCTAACATATGCAGAATTGCTATCTGCAAACTATTTCACGATTCCAGCTAATAAAAATGAACTGTCGTTAAATTTTCTCATGATAACAAAACTCATGTGGTTGCCATCATTATACTTTCAGATAATATCTTGTTGTCCGAAATGAAACTACAGACATTGAAAATTATGTAAAGGGAGAGTACAATACCGAGATGAAGAATGAAATAAAAAAAAATACAATACTGAGATAGAATGAAATAAAAAAATACAATACCGAGATAAAAAAATGAAATAAAAAATACAATACCGAGATAAAGAATGAAATCAAACAATTTTTAAGACTGAATTCGTAAAAGTTCTTCTGAGGATGCTATGCTATCACTTTTAAATGAGGAGAGTCACATGTAGTCTTGTTCGACACAATGCAGCCACCGAGCATCAAGGACAGAAAAGAACAATCAATGTGAGATAGTCACGATTTTTTTCCCAACTGGTGAAAACATCTCCCTTTCGTTCAGCCCCAAATGTTATCAAAACAAATTTCTGATCACCTAAAAATTAGAGATATCTGACCATTTCGACCGATTACATGACTAACTAAACTGGGACATTTTGTTTCTTATTGTCGTCTCCCTCGTTTATCTTCGTTTGCATCCCCTGAGGCAGAAGGCAAGGATTCCTACGACGAAGGAGACGGCAAAGAGAATGTCCAAAACAATGATGCATACGAAGGAAAGCTTGAAAAGGGCGGGGTTGCAGCCGTTGTTGTACCAGAAGTGGGCATAGTCAGGATCCTTTGACCAAGCTTGATAAATGAAGTAGTTTCCTGTTGTGAAACAGCCAAGTTAGAAGATCAATTTTGGTCTTTGGTTTGAAGGAATGAATATCAAGAGTCAATTTGCCTACTAAAAGAAGGAAGGGTTTTTGAAAACCCAAAGGAATAACTATGAACTTGAATTGAAAGTGCTGAATTGTTGCGTAGAACAATATTCCAAGATAAATTTTGAAAGTAACAATAAACACTAGTAAGTGACTAGAGGCAATAATAACTGAATAGATACTAGTTTTGTTAAACAAAATGGTAGTTTCAACAGCATTTATTTTATATAGTAAACGCCCAATTCGTCTTATCAATTGCTTTTCTTGCGGTGGAACGGTTGCAAGCAATTGACCGATATTCATATCCGGTGGTTTAGTGATATGTAGGAGGTAGTTCTCCCACGAGAACTACACATCACTAAACCACCGGATATGAACATCGGTCAATTGCTTGCAACCATTCCAGCGCAAGAAAAGCAATTGATAAGACGAATTGAGCGTTTACTATATAAAATAAATGCTGTTGAAACTGCCATTTTGTTTAACAAAACCTATATCAAAGAAGGTCTTTTTCCTAATATGAATAGATACTAATTGTCTTTTTATTCTTAGATTACTTAGCATATTTTTTAAACGGATTTTGTCAGAAGAGAACCTGGGTTGTCTTACCTGCAATGAACCAAGCGGATGTAAACAGGAAGATGATAAAACTGACGATTTTAACAACAATGTTCACGCTTCCATCTTTAGACGTCTTCTTGGCCACACCACCGATGCCAATTCCGAAAAGCAGTATGAAACCTATGAAATAGAAAAGACTTGATAAACGTAATGCAGAGACTGGTGCAAAGATTCACAAAACATGAAATAATGTACAAATATACTAAAAATTTTTCCTGTAAATGAATTCATGAATTCATCACACGAATAAAGAGGTTTCACCTTAATATCTTGTCATGTAAAGAGAGATCCTCCCTTACGCAAGTTCGTAATGTAATTTACGTGCATAAGAACACAGGCTAAGTCTCACAGACACTGATTTAAAAACTGGAGTCACATCTCTGCTTACTGAACTCTGCTCAAGGGTGGCTGATAACCCATTCCTAACGGGATGAAGTCTTTACGAAGCATATTCAGACTGCAAAATGGCAAAAGTTAGCCCTGAGCCATTTTGCACAACGAAAATATAATTAATTGTGAAAATCTGAACACTTGCCATCTTCTGAACGTCCGTTGCTCCTTTACCTATGGCAAGAATCAGTAAGGTATATCACAGTAATGTCAGGACACTTTCTAAAGCGAGTTTCCTGAGAATAAATTTTATACTGTGCTCCACAGTAACCTGCTACACCTTCCAACATTCTTGGTATAACACTGGACACGAAAACAACAGCAATAAAAAAATAGAAAAAAAAAAAAAAAAAAAAATAATAATAATAATAATAATAATAATAATAATAATAATAATAATAATAAACATTCAGCATTCTTGGCATAACACGGGAAACGAAAACAACAACAACAACAACAACAATAATAATAATAATAATAATAATAATAATAATAATAATAATAATAATAATAATGGGCGCCGTGGTAGAGTGGTTTAGCTAATCGATGGACTGATTAAGCAACATTGGTGCTGCTCAGACGTTGGATGGGTGACCACTCTCCTAGGATCTTTGCCACAATTTCCTCTGTCTACTCAGCTGTAAATGAGTACCTATTCCCGATGGGGCAGGGTCCAGCTATGGGTTAAATAGCAAAATTCAGCGATGATGGAAAGAAATGAAAGAGTCAAAGACAACGGCGTAAATGGAACCTCTGGCAACAGAGGAGCTTCGTCCGGCAGCCAGATATACAGCCCAGTCAACGGGGAGGACAGTCAGGTACTTGGAGGTCGTCATCCAGCAAATAACCACCACAACGACAATAACCAGCAAGGAAATATGGCGATGCTACATCAGAAGCAACCTGACAGAAAGAGGATACAGAAGAAGATGGGTCAACATCTGGAATGAGAGAAATAACACCCCTCAAACAGAACAGAGGCTGGCAGACCAAGTAAGGAACATAAAGAAAAGAGAACTGGCTCTCCACAACAGAGGGGAACTGGAAAGAGAAATAACACCCAGCAACGCAGGACAAGAACTAAGAGACGATGACACAGAAAACGACAGAAATGATGAGCTGCCAAACAACGACACACGAGGAAATGGGAGGAAAAGATCAGACAATGGATGAAGTAAGATACAGAAAGAACAAAGATCCACTCCATGAAAGCCTACAAGACAAAGCAACTAAGGGAGAAAACAAATGACATTAATAAAATGAGACTAATACACCACCAGTATCACAGAAACCAATAACCTGGCATATGCAGAAGCCAAAACAGCAACCACCTTGGGAAAGGCGCCTGAAAAACAAATCATGACTATGAGATCTGACTTGAGTAAACTGAAAGAGATGGCAGAAAAAAGGCTAAGAAGCAAGAAAACAAGAGGAGAAATACAAAGTACAGGAGAAGGGACTAAACAGCACAATAAAAGGTATAAAACAAAGGCTTAAAGCAAAGCACAGAAGATCCAATGGTAAATGAACAGGAATAAAGGGTATCAACAGAACAAACTCTTTGGAACCAACCAGAAAAGACTATACAGTACAGCCAACTAAGAGGGGAAGACAACCACCAGGAAATTCCTGAAGCCGAACCGAAGTAAGAGACTCTAGGAAAACATATGGAGCAATCTGGTATCACACAACAGACATTCAACATGGCTCCAGGAAGTCAAGGCGGAAGAAATGGGGAGAATAAAACAAGATTCACCGAGATCACAACAGACACAGTAAGGGTAGGTTCACACAGGGCGTTTTTAACTGTGGCAGCCACCTCTCGTTTAACGCTGTAATTGTTCACACGAAGCATTTCTGACTGCGGTGGTGAGCCAATGTTTCTTTATAATTTATATATATATATATAATGCTTCTTTATATATATATATATATTCATCTACTTCTTTATATGACATCCAGTGTCAGAATGATCCCCTCTCCATAGTTAACAGTTGGCAGTGACAGCGATGCAATAGTGTGTGTGACTGTGATCACGGGGACCAGGCGTGGTGACCAGGGTTGCTATGGTAACGCACAATCTCTTTTCTCATTCGCTGACACACAGCCAATGATGGCACCTGCTGTTTTCAAAAAGCGCAGTTCACTGCTGTGTGCGAACAATGTCACTGACTTGTATGTATCTTGACACGCCCAGCAATCGCGCGTTGGCGAGGGGAATCTCGCTACCGCGATGTATTGGAAACCGCCGCGATATGCCATGGTTACATGTGAACAATTCCATAAGCTAACATCGAACAATCGACCGTGCGTATCTCACAGTGCTGTTAAAAATGCCCGGTGTGAACGTAGCCTCAGACACCAACTAAAGATAATGCTCAACTGGAGAGCCCCAGGTCCCGATGAAGTCCATGGATACTGGCTCGAAAACTTCAAGGCCCTATGCCCACGAATAGCAGGGAGAACATCCTTAGTACAGAAATACAAGAACATGGGAAACATAGCAAGTAACTACAGGCCTATCACCTGCCTTCCAATAATGTGGAAGTTACTAGCAGGTATCATCAGTGAAAGGCTAGACAACTACCTAGAGCAGGGTTTTCAAACACCATCCCCCCAGGGAAAGGCTGCACAAAGTTAGACCTCTCCCCAGCAAGATAGACAAATGCCACAGGTAAATAATTAGAATAATTTTCTTTATTTTTAGAATTCTTTGTGTTTATTGTTGGTATGTCAGGAGAGTTGTGTAATTGTATAGTACTTGCAAATATAACAATGGAATGTTTTTCTGCTTTTGTTTTGTTTTCTACTTTATACAAAGTGAAGGATACACATTATTGAATGTAAAAATACCCAAAATGGTACGTGAGGAGAAAAAGGTTGAAAACCCCAGACCTAACAGACACCATCCCCCACCAACAGAAAGGCTGCACAAAAGACCAGCTCCTGATAGACAAAATGCTAATGAAGAATAGTAAGAGAAGGAGAACCAACCTAATCATGGCATGGATTGACTACAAGAAAGCCTTCGACATGATACCGCACACATGGCTAATAGAATGTCTGAAAATATATGGGGCAGAGGAAAACACCATCAGCTTCCTAAAAAATACAATGTGCAACTGGAGTACAGAACTTACAAGCTCTGGGATAAGACTAGCAGAGGTTAACATCAGGAGAGGGATCTTTCCAGGCGACTCACTGTCCCCACTACTCTTCACAGAAGCCATTATTCCCACGACAAAATCTGCAGAAGATGGATGCTGGGTACCAACTCAAGAAAGGAGGCAACAGAATTAACCATTTGATGTACATGGACGACATCAAGCTGTATGATAAGAACATCAAAGAAATAGATACCCTAATCCAGACTGTAAGTATTGTATCTGGGGACATCCGGATGGAGTTTGGAATAGAAAAATGCGCCTTGGTCAACATACAAAAAGGCAAAGTAACAAGGATGAGACCGGATGCAAATACCTGGGAATAATAGGAGAGGATATAAAATACCAAGAGATGAAGGACACGATCAGGAAAGAACTATATGCAGAGAATTAAGGCGATACTCAAGTCAAAACTCAACGCTGGAACATGATGAAAGACATAAACACATGGGCAGTACCAGTAATCAGATACAGGACAAGAGTGGTGGAGTGGACGAAGGCTGAACTCTGCAGCATAGACCAGAAAACTAGGAAACACATGACAATACACAAAACACTACACCCAAGAGCAAATACAGACAGACTATACATAACACGAAAGGAAGTGGAGAGAGGGCTACTAAGCACAGAGGACTGTGTCAACCTCAAGAGCAGAGCACTGGGGCAGTATCTGAAAACCAGTGAAGACAAGTGGCTAAGGAGTGCATGGGAAAAAGGACTGATAAAAGTAGATGAAGACCCAGAAATATACAGAGGCAGGAGAATGAAAAACAGAACAGAGGAATGGCACAACAAACCAAAGAACATGGCAATGGCCACAGAGGGGAGAACTCAAGAAGGAAACAGAAGGAATGCTAACAGCAGCACAAGATCAGGCCCTAAGAACCAGATATGTTCAAAGAACAATAGATGGAAATAACATCTCACCCATATGCAGGAAGTGCAATATGAAAGACGAGACCATAAACCACATAGCAAGCGAATGTCCGGCGCTTGCACAGAACCAGTACAAAAAGAGGCATGATTCAGCAGCTGCTGAAACACCAGCTAGCTTGCAGTAATAAGTGGTACCAACACCAACCTGAGGCAGTGATAGAAAACAATCAGGCAAAGATCCTCTGGGACTATGGTATCAGAACAGATAGGATGATACGTGCCAACAGACCAGACGTGACATTGACTGACAAAATCAAGAGGAAAGTATCACTCATTGATGTCGCAATACCATGGGACACCAGAGTAGATGAGAAATAAAGAGAAAAAACTGATACCTATCAAGACCTGAAAATCGAAATAAGAAGGATATAGGGTAATCCAGTGGAAATTGTATCCATAATCATAGGAACACTAGGCACGATCCCAAGATCCCTGAAAAGGAATCTGGAAAAACTAGATGCCAAAGTAGCCCCAGGACTCATGCAGAAGAGTGTGCTACTAGAAACAGCGCACATAGTGAGAAAAGTGATGGACTCCTAAGGAGGCAGGATGCAGCCCGGAACCCCACACTATAAAAAAAAAAAACACCCAGTCGAATAAGATGACTGTGATAGACAAATAATAATAATAATAATAATAATAATAATAATAATAATAATAATAATAATAATAAATAGGTTGCGCAGCCTTCATATTTAACAGGACATGTTTAACAGAGGGTCCTCTTCCTTGTAATAATAATAATAATAATAATAATAATAATAATAATAATAATAATAATAATAATAAGAAGAAGAAGAAGAAGAAGAAGAAGAAGAAGAAGAAGAAGAAGAAGAAGAAGAAGAAGATGATGATGATGATAGAGAAAAACTACTATCCTACCTTGTACAATAAGCCAAACTGGGATCATGGGTTCAATCTTGCAATCGCTGATGAAGACAATTCCACAGACGATGAACGTGATGCCAAATATGGGGATGATGATCGCACCGGCAATCAACACGGGGACCTGGATAATTGCAGCCAAGCAATTACCTGCAATTAGGAAGCATTGAGGCTGCCGTATGCTCATGCTGACGGTCGAGGCATTATTTTTTTTTGTTTGCGGGAACCAGAACACTTGAAAGTATTTTTCAGGAATGCGTTTAAATGTAAGGTGATTATTTTAGTGAGGATGGTTTGACAATATCCAGGCTAATTTTACTGTAATTAAGAGATGCATGGGGTTTTTTCGGTGTCATAAAGAGATCCTTGCTTTGAGAATAATTAAAATACCTCAGCTATGCAGGGAGTCAAATCCTTCATTAAACCCTGATTAATGTTTTGCAACTGATACATTTATCACCTGCTGGGAGTAATTTGAAGAAATTTTTTTGTGTGTTTAGTCACATTTACAGCAATTATTCTATATAAATATAATGGAAGCATTCATTCTTCTTAAAGAAAAGCTTTGTAATTTTCGTCACTATAATTTTAAATACAACAAGGGCTTAAAAATAACAGTTCAACTTGGTGTTCTGAAGATATGAAAATGCTGAAAAACTTATCCCCGTGAATATTGTATATTAAGTACAAAAAAAACAAAGTGAGTTAAATAATAAAAATAAAAAGATAACACATTCCACAACTAGACAGTAATTTGGTCCACAAATTTCTTTTCTCATAATTTACGCATATTTCTGAAAGTAAAGCATCCACGGTAAAGGGTTTTTGCCAAAATTTTACTCCCTGAAAATCTGGCTGATATCTAGTATTTACTAAGTTCCCTTAATATTGTGATGTCATGTTATGGTGCAAATTATTCAAATCTCATATAATGGTATAAATTACTAAAATTCTCTATCTCTCTCTCTCTTCTACTTTGAGATCCAGTGATTCATGACAATTATCTGACTAGAGTTGCCAGCTTTAATCTGTTCGTTCATACTCACCAACGCCGCCACCGTCCTCTTCATCGTAGCTAACGTCTGAAAAAAAGAGAAAATAAGTTAATTTTGAAAGAAGCAGAGTGAAGTTCTTAAACAGGTTGTGCATGAGTACTAAGCTTAACTAAAAAGTACAAGCGTCTTGCCGAGTACTCTCCTCTTGTGATGACAGACCTGCATTAGAAAATTAGACATTGAACCCAGAGGCACGGAAGATGGATAGGCTGTTCATCATTTTGTGAATATTGAAAAATACATGAAAAAAGATGTATTGGAACTGGAATTGCAATATAAAATTTAGGCCAAAGGCCAAGCAATGGGACCTATGTTGAAACAATTGTTAGGAGAGGGTGAGAAGTAAGATAAAAGAAAGAGAATATGAACGGAGATATAGTAAAGAAGATGAAAGAGGTTGCAGCTAGGGCCTAAGGGACGCTGCAAAGAACCCTCAAGTAATGCCTACAGTGCACCGCGTGAGGTGCGCTGACAGCAATAACCCCCCTACGGGATATACATAGAAGCTGTAAAAAAATAACAATAAACGAATCTACAGATAGTTTTCTTTTTTTTGGCTCATTTCATATCGCAGCTCCTGGCAGTAGGGTAAGGAATCAAATGCCTTTTCCGACTGCACATTGAAATCATTTATCGTTAAAGATTACGGAGGACATCTAAGTTTCTTCGTGGGTGCTCTGGATGGCACAAATATCTCAGGGAACTTTCATGAAAATAATTTAATATACATCAGTCATTAATAGTAAGAGTAACTGTTTAAAAAAATCGGTATCAAACACACACACACATATATATACAGTATATATATACACATATATATATAAGTAATCGACACACAACCAGGTGTGGAACAGAAATAAATTTCTGACTAACGCCGAGATCGAACCCAGAACTCTAAACTGTAAGGCAAAGGCGCTACAACCGGAACACACGTCATAAAAGGTCGGGTCCGGTTGGTGGCGCTTGCCTTTTGAATTTACATATATATATATATATATATATATATATATATATATATATATATATATATATATATATATATATATATGTGTGTGTGTGTGTGTGTGTGTGTGTGTGTGTGTGTGTGTTTTATATAAATCATCAGACTAAAATAATTGAAAATTTTACTAGTTATTAAAACTATCAATCAACACAAGGTCAAGGAATTTAGTCGACTCCAGGGAGCTTGTGTTGATAGCTGTAATAACTTCGTAAAAGTTTTAATTATTTTAGGAAACTCTTACTGAGTGGTAGTGCACTTGAGGCATCTATAATCTAAGACAACACTAGAGCTCTGACGGAAAATGCTCAATTAGTTTTACTTTGCTGTTCCACTTACTACATCTGGCAACTGCTGCTTCAGCTTTTAACTCGTGACTATCATTAGAATGAAACTGCGATCCTATAAAAAGGTGGTCTGGCAGCACAGACAAAAGACTGCAGATTGAAAATAAGGATAAGGAAAGAAAATCAGTGAAAATGAGTAAATTAGCAAGGCCAAGAGAGACGGGGTCTACCCAAATGGGTGTAGTTGCCTCCCACCTGGGGTGACTACGTAGGCGATGACGTATCTTAGAGGTAACCTCTTAATCTATTACCTGTCCGTTGTGGAAGACATTTGTCTTCGAAATATAAATCAATAAAATCTATCCTTTTGGTGTTATATATATATATATATATATATATATATATATATATATATATATATATATATATATATATATATAAATATATATTATATATATAAATATTTATGTTTATAGATATATATATAGTATATATATAAATATTTATATATATATATATATATATATATATATATATATATATATATATATATATATATATATATATATATATATATATCTAATAAAGGTAGCGCATAAAAACACCAAAAGGATAGATTTTACAGATTAATATTTCGAAGACAAATTTCTTCTTCAACGAACAGGTAATAGATTAAAAGTCACCCCAGGTGGGAGGCGACTCCACCTAATTGGATAGACCTCGTTTCTCTTGGCCTTGCTAATTTGCTCATTTTCACTGATTTTTTTTTATTATCCTTATTTTCAATCTGCAGTCTTTTGTCTGTGCCGCCAGACCACCTTTTTATAGGATCGTTGTTTCATTCTAACGATAGTCACGAGTTAAAAGCTGAAGCAGCAGTTGCCAAAAGTAGTAAATGGAACAGCAAAGTAAAGCAAATTGCGCATTTTCCGTTAGAGCTCTAGTCTTGACGACGAGGTACAGGAAATTGGAGAAGTGTGTGTGTGTGTGTGTGTGTGTATATATATATATATATATATATATATATATATATATATATATATATATATATATATATATATATATATATTTTTTTTTTTTTTATCATAATCACCTTAACACGTTATTCATCTCTCACACATCACAACAGGTGAAAAAAAAAACGGAGGGCTGGGGTAGGTCCTAACCAGTTTCGACTTTATTTCCAAGGCAATGACTTGAAGTCGAAACTGATCAGGACCTACAACCAGCCTCTTTTTTTTTTTTTTTTTTACCTGTTGTGATGTGTGAGAGATGAATCACGTGGTAATGTGGTTATGGCCAAATATGTTTGTGCTGTGTGTGTATATATATATATATATATATATATATATATATATATATATATATATATATATATATATATATATATATATATATATATAAACACATCACAACAGGTAAAAAAAAAAAAAAAGAGGCTGGGTGTCAGTCCTAACCAGTTTCTATACTTTATTTCCAAGCCAATGACTTGGAAGTAAAGTCGAAACTGGTCGAGACCTACACCCAGCCTCTTTTTTTTTTACCTATTGTGATGTGTGAGAGATGAATCACGTGTTAATGTAATTATGGCCAAATATGTTTGTGTCATATATATATATATATATATATATATATATATATATATATATATATATATATATATATATATATATATATATATATATATATATATACACACACATTTACATACACACAAACACGTGTGTGTGTATTTGTGTGAATGTGACATAAAACACGCACATGCATATATATATGTATATGTACACACAAACACACACACAACACATACACATGCACGCACACACACACAAACATATATATGTGTGTGTGCGTGTGTCTGTGTGGATGTGTCAGTGAATTTCATGTCACAGACACTCGTGACTTTTATTTTTACACACACAAACATTAAGCCACAAATATCGTTTGAGATATCGAGTTCCCTCAATACCTCGGGAAGGACTTTCACCTGTGGGGAATTATAATCAAGTGCTTGGGGAAGTACTTGTAAATAATAATTCCCCTTGGGGTGAAAGTTCTTCCCAAGGTATTGAGGGAACTCGATATCAAACGATATTTGTGGCTTAATGTTTGTGTGTTCGTGTGTGTGAATTTTTTGTCAAATGCACACGTGACTTTTATTTTCATATTACCTATTAAGCTACAAATAATGCCCAACAAAGAATCCTATATCTTAGGAAGAACTAACACTCAAGGGGAATTGTAGTAAAGTGCTTGGGGGGAGACACTTACCTGGTTAAGTGCCTGGGGGGAGGCACTTACTTATAATTCCCCTTGGTTGGAAGTACTGTAATTCCCAAGGTTTCGGGAACTCGATATCGAGCGAAATTTGTAGCTTAATATTTGTGTGTGTGGATTGTATGTCACATACACAAGTTACTTTAAGCCAACAATAACGTATAACAACAAATTCCTTACTTCTTGGGGGAACTAAGTAAGTAAGTATACCTTAGTTTTACCAGACCACTGAGCTGATTAACAGCTCTCCTAGGGCTGGCCCGAAGGATTAGACTTATTTTACGTGGCTAAGAACCAATTGGTTACTTAGCAACGGGACCTACAGCTTATTGTGGAATCCGAACCACATTATAGCGAGAAATGAATTTCTATCACCAGAAATACATTCCTCTAACTCTTCATCAGCCGGCCGCGGGAATTGAACTCCGGCCCATCGAGCGACAGTTTGAAGCTCAACCGGTTCGGCCAACAAAGGACTTCTTGGGGGAACTAACACTTCGGGGGAATTATAATTATCATCAAGTGCCCGGGGGCAGGCACTTTCAAATTATAATTCCCCTTGGGTGGAAGTTATTCCCAAGGTTTTGGGAACTCGATATCACATGATATTTTTGGCTTAATATTTGTCAGATCCTGTACTCGGGATCTGGAGGCAATGTCACTCACAGAAATTAACACATACACAAAATCCCACGTCACACTATTAAATAAAATTCCTTATTCCTATAAAATAATTTTTTTATTTTTTTGTTTTTGTTTTTAAAATCACAAAACTAAACGCAAAATGAATTTCCATTACAAACCTTAACACTATTTTTTTCCATTCTATAATTTTTAGGAGGAATTTTTTTTTGGGGGGGGCCGAGGATGGGATATTACTTTCCACCTTTTCTATTTTTCCACAATCACCAAACTAAACGCAAAATGATTTTCCCTACAAAACTTAACACTAATTCACTTAACACTTTTTTCCATTTTTCCATTTTATACTTTTTAGGGATTTTGTGTTTTATATTTTTTGGGTAGGATATTACTATCCACCTTTTCTATTTTTCCATTATCACAAAACTAAACGCAAAATTATTTTCCTAACAAAACTTAACACTAATTCACTTAACGCTATTTTTTTTATTTTTCCGTTTTATACTTTTTAGGGATTTTGTTTTATATATATATATATTTTTTTTTTGGTGGGGATATCACTATCCACCTTTTCTGTTTTTCCATAATCCCAAAACTAATAGCAGAACGATTATCCTTAGAAAAGTTAACGCTAATTCTTTTTTTTTATCATTTCATACTTTCTAGGGATTTTGTGTTTTATATTTTTTGCATTAAGTTGAGAGCTCTCAGGTCACAAAATAGCAACCCTCGACTACGTAGATGAACCACCCTGAGAAAAAAATATTGTCATTCGACGTTCTCTAAAATGTTAGCATTTGTTACCCAATTCATAGACTAATTCCGAACACTAATATCTGAATGACACCAACGATAATAATAGGAATGGTAATGATAAAGCATGGTAATGATATATATACTGTATATATATCTTTACCATGATATATATACATGGTGTATATATCATGGGGCTAGTACTAAACACGTCCCATTGAGCTTCCGCCATGTTTAGTACTAGCACCTCGGAGGTGACGCGTAGATAACAATCCAAAGTAGCACATATATATATATATATATATATATATATATATATATATATATATATATATATATATATATATATATATATATAATCTATTCTTCTCAAAAATTTTAGAATACATTTTGTACTTCCTGACATAAAAGCAATACAATACATTATTCTGAAGTAAAGTTAGACTTTATTCTTCTTCTTCTTCTTCTTTTAACGTGTTTTGTTCCCATTTGTATGACTTTATTCGGTGAAAGTAACCAAGCAGGCATCTGAACGAGTAATAAGTTATAGATAATCAGAACCAGCGCTTAGTTGCTGATAAGAAAATGAAAATAAGATAAGAAACTTCATTATCAAACTATTCAAAGGCGGTGTCGATCGATATATATATATATATATATATATATATATATATATATATATATATATATATATATATATATATATATACATACACAAGCAACTCTTTGTATATGGAAGTTCTGAAGACAAAATAAAACCCTTATCACAAAAAAAGAGAAAATTCTCTCCAAAGTGCAAGTCGACTTTTGCCTTCTTCGACATCCGCCTTTGAATAATTTTAAATGATAATGAAGTTTCTTATCTTATTTTTACTTTCTTGTCAGCAACTAAACGCTGGTCCTGATTCATCTACAACTCATTACTTGTTCAGATGGCTGGCTGGTTACGTTCACCGAATAAAGTCTAACTTTACTTCACAATAATGTATTGTATTGCTCTTACGTCGGGAAGTAAAAAATTTTTTTTTAATTTTGTGAGGATAGATTACGGATATCTACAATACAATCTCCATATGGTACATAAATCACTGCCCCTATGATGACCAGCGATTTAGCAGTGTTCAGTTTTCGTAGATAGCCGGTTAACTTTGTCTAATTACTAATTATAATACAATACAGCAAACTTTGTATATAGTCAAAAGTGTGTTATTGCTTGCATAGTTATTTTCGTATTATTTCACATCAGTATCTAACCCAAGTCCTCTGTTCGTTTACAATTTTCCATCGTCGGTGCTTAATGTGTTTCAACATAATATGTTTCTTTATAATACAAAACAGATATAGGAATTCTAAAGTCGGTGTAGACCTAATAAATGATAAAAGTAAAAATGAGATCGAAAAAACTCCAATTGCTATAATAACAAAAATTCCCGTTCTAAAACCAACACTCGGAAACGCTCGATCTGTATATACGGTTCCACGGCGCACATTTCTTGAATATTTTAAAACCTTGCCAACATTTTCCACAAAACTCCCAACGCTTTCGTACATCTGATGGAAAACTGAATTCACACATAACCTACTTGCACGACTTACACCCTGGGGAAAAGTTTGGTAGCAAGATCATAATAGGCGACATAACATGTTCGGGCGCTACCGCCTTTTCTGATCGGGGGCTCGAGCCGTTACAAAGTCAAATCCATATACAGACAGCTAAGTTCTACTACTACTAAGCCGGGTGGGAATGCTTTATCGTTGGAAATTCTTTTACTATGGACACCAGTGTTTTATAAAACTTCATCTGTATCTCATTTATAAAATCAAGGTTCTCAGATTTTGTCCGACAGATAAATTATAAATATGCATATGCATGATGTGTGTACATACGATCAGGGTTCGTAAAGCCAGGAAACTTTCTTTAAAGCAAAGGAAGTAATTTAACAATTCCAGAGTGAACAATTAAATGCAACCACATAGAAACTTCTTACTAAAAGAAGCGACAGACCGACATCATCTGAGTAAGAAACTGACAACAACGAGTTATCAGTCTTTTCAACTATTCAAACTGCCGAGAGCAGAGGGTTCTACTCGATAACGCCATGAAGTGCTTTATCTAATCTAAGCATTTTTTTACCAAATTGATTCTCCCTCGTCTTTCGAATCTAAGCGCTGCTTCTTGTAATTTCATCTCCCCAGTTTGTTTTTTTCTTTTTTACTGAAGGAATGAATTCATCTTTGCAGGAAAAGTGAAAATATAAGAACTGCTGCATCACCTAGAAAAAGTGTTTGTTGGTTTGTCAACTATAATTCAGGGGTCTTAAAACTTTTCAGTATGAGGGCCTTGTAACATACTCCACACATTTTCGCGAACTGAAGTGCAAAGGAAGTGTTCTTAAGCGGATGAGTAAAATATAACGAATGTACTATATGTTGTTTGGATCTTACAGTACTATGTAATCAGCATGATGTGATCCAGAACAAAAGAAACATGTTACAGTTTCAAGGGGACAAATGTTGCCCTTACAATGAGAAACCCGATAATAAGTATATTTCAAGCAGTAGTAAATGCTCTGACTAATTAACGAGTTACTTAAAAGTAGATGAGATATACAAGCCATTAATTGTTCCGTTGATTTAATTTCATTAACTGAAATGCTACAAATGCTAACCGGAAATGAGAAATTTGTGGCGTACAATTAAAAGCAAACAGAGCCTATCAGCGGACTTAAGTAATGCAGATAAAAGAAGCTCAATATGAACCTGAGCCCTTAAGAAAGATCGAACAAGTACTGAGTCTGCACCTTCGTATGCAATTCAGGCACTGGAAGGCTTTCAGCCGTAAACAACAAACAGGGAAGTTTTATATAAGATTAGCAAGGATGGTTGAGCACGGCCGACGGGAACTGCATATGTTATCTGATCACCGAGAACGTTGTTGGACAAAAACGAAGGAAAATTCTTTCATTATCTATAAATACAATACCATCACAACTTAACAGATTCTTCAGAGGTCTGGTCTTCTCCTAAGCAGCAAAAACTGCTGAAATATAAAGACTTTACGTTAAAGCCTACAGTTAGGTTTATTCAAGATATCCCGTAACTGTCAGTTATTCCAAGCAGTTTCTTGCTTAAACTAAACTGTACTGCACGTTTAGCAGATAAATTTTAAGAGATTTACTTATAAATTGAATCACGTATAGAAAGGTAGCCTAATGGAGTATCATCAAATGACGTCGCTGATAAGCACTGAAGTCTGATAAATTCAAGTTCAATAAACTCCTATGGCGGGCAGGATATGGTCTGCGGGCCGTATAATTGCAAAACCCCGCATTTACAATAGTTTATTAAAAACCAGGTTATCGGCGGCACCATAAATTCTTCGAAAGAAAAGCGGGAATAATATTCCGCAGTATTGTTACGAATTTTATAGCATCTATCGCGCGTGTGAAAGATATGAGACAAGACTTTATTGGCTCCTTTTAAGACAATCCGTGGACTTATGAAGTTAGCATATGAAAAAAGTCTTTCAGAATTAGCACAGGTATTATTCATGAAGTAATAAAGAATAAGCTTTTAACTTGTGTCCCCGACCAACACGCTAACAACTCATAACTTTTTGGTTTTGCTATAATAATACATTAAAGTTGTACACGAAATACGATATCATAAAATTATCCAGTTACAGCTCCGCAGTGATGTCTATACTTACATTATTTTTGCTTTCATTTCAGTTTTTTGTGTACTTAATTATTCATTTACTTTGTTTATTCATTTGTCTCTTTACCTGTGATATTTATTTCAATATATTTCCTTTGAATTTCTACAGATATTCAAAAGAAATAAATTTCTTTTGAAATATATTTCAACCATTAATTTTTCTACTATTAATATTTCTGCCATTAATTTTTTCTACTATTAACATTTTTACATTATTTTTTTTAAAGTGATCAAATAGTAAAATATACAGACAAACATCCCAGGGTTTATTGCATACATAAATGCATGTAAAGCAATATACTTCTCATGCGTACAATGTAATCAATGAGGCGCACCTTCAGTAATCCCTCTGAAGTGTAACATCCGGTTACCTATCAATAAGTAGGGCTTGATAACGTCGCTTTAACGAACATACTGCTGTAAGTCTCAAAATAATCTCGACTGGGAAATACGTTCTTTCCCCCGCATTGGGGTACAGCCGTCAGTGTACCTCGTGCGGTGCCCTGTAGGTATTACTTCAGGTTCTTTACAGCGTGCCTTCGACCCCTAGCTACAGCCCCTTTCGTTTCTTTTACTGTACCTCCTCTCATATTCTCTTTCTTCCATCTGACTTTCCACCCTCTGCTAACAATTGATCATAGTGCAACTGAGAGGTTTTCCTCCTGTTACACATTTCAAACTTTCTTACCGTCAATTTCCGTTTCAGCGCAGAATGACCTCATAGGTCCCAGTGCTTGGTCTTTAGCCTAAATTCTGTATTCAGTTCAGTTCAGTTCAATACGTTCTTTTTTCTCAAATGAGATCCAGTATTGACAAATGAATAGAAAAATATATAAGTACATGAAAATATAAATACATTAACTTTCAGCTAAATCAATCGCACACTATTTTCATGGGACATATTTATATTATATGGTTTATTCAAGGACAACTGTCAAACCAAAATGTATTCGGTAATTTTTTAGGCATCGGCGGCAGCTGCAGAAATTAACTTTTCACGGTCGAATTGCACGATATCATGTTTAACTCCGTAGTTTTCTGCTTGATTATCTCCTAATTGAAAGCAACTTCTATCTTAATGCTTTTTTATTTATTAAGGAAAATGTAAGCCAAACACTGCTGCAGTTTTTGCTTGCAAAAATCTCAGAGGGTAACGGAACTTTGGTACATTATTATTATTATTATTATTATTATTATTATTATTATTATTATTATTATTATTATTATTATTATTATTATTATATCTCACAAACTGAAAATTATCTGACTTCAGAGAAAATAAATCTGTCCATTAATTCAAAGGATATTCAGGCACCGAGTTACCAGATTATTTATTACTTTGTGTTTAGTACTGTATTCAGGTATTTTTACATTTGAACATATGTCCATTACTTACTTTTAGGATTTTATATATCTGAGTGTTATTATATTTGAATATTTTGTCTACTGATTACTTTTAAGATTTTCCATTCTACTATTTTTTTCTCTATCTGTAATTTCTTAAAATTTTTAGCGAGTACATCCTGGGCATAGAACAAGAATTCCTTAGGTTAGCAGCGTGATTTGACATCTAAAACCTTCCAGTGTGAATAAAGAATAAATTAAGCTAACAGTTCTGTCTAAAGCACAAACTTTGACTCAGCATACATAAGGCAAAACACTAAGGTCCATTTGTCAATTCATTTCCTTGGAATACAAATAAATAGATAAATAAATAAATAGACAAATACATAAAGAGAAAAAAGAAAGGAGGAAAAATAACATTTATGTAATGGAACAACCGAAAAGGGAACGTATATACAAGTACGAGCGGCTACTGACGGGCGTGGTACCTCAAATCCATAAGGACTAAAAACATGCAAACATTTTAGCTCACTGGGAACTTGTACCCAAGCAAGACGACAGACGTAGTAAGAAACATCAAATTCCTCCTACTTGCATATCTTTTTTTTTTTTTTTTACCAGAAGGCCAAGGGTCTCTGGGAACGATTTGGTAACTTTTGTTTAATAGCATTCAATCATTTCATTAACATTTAAGGTAGAGAAGGGAGGGAAAGATTTTTGGCCCAAAAGGGAAGATGCAAATACCCTTCTGTCTTGTCGTGTACCTGGTTTATAGATCGGTTGACTTATAGATTTTATGTATACATGCCAAGCACTGGGGCAACTAAGGCCATTCAGCGCTGAAACGGAAATTGACGGTAAAAGCTTGAGAGGTGTAACAGGAGGAAAACCTCAAAGCAGGTGCACTATGAATCAATTGTTATAAGAGGGTGGACAGTAAGATGGAAGAAAGAGAATATGAACGGAGGTACAGTAAAACGTAAAAGGAATGAAAGCAGTTGCAGCTAGGGGGCGAAGGGAAGTTGCAAAGACACTTAAGTAATGCCTACATTGCACCGCATGAGGCGCACTGACGGCAGTACCCCGCTACGGGGTGTCCCCGCTACGGGGTGTCGTGTACCTGAGAACGGATCGTTACAGTAAAACAGAACAAAATAAAATAAAATTAAATTAAAAAGATTGCTGGATTTATGTTATCAAAGGATAAAGGTATTACAACTTTGAAAGGAAAAATTATTTTCAGTTTCAAAATAAGAAACGTTATCAGCACATTCCTACGAAGAGGAACATCATTATTTTCTTTATAAACCCCTAATTTTCTGTAAATCTTGTTATTTAAAGAATCCTTCAGTCTTTTAGTAACATAGAAACTTTAATATTAATTACAGTTTAACAGTAAGTAGAATATTCGAATATGTTCAGTCTTTTTTTCAAGCGATGCTATGAATATATCTAAAAAATTAGTAGCATCTAGATTAATAAGGATTTAGCTGTTAATCATTCATGATATATTCCCATTCACTGGGTTATCCATCCACAAATGTAGTTCAAAATAAGAGTTAGCAACTCTTATGCTTTGGTCGATACAATTTGTTGTAAATATCGAAAGCTCATGTTATTCAGCATTCTTTCATCAAATTTTTTTGGCAGCCTCTGTGTCATATCTACCGAATTCGTCCTGTACCGAATTCGTTCTGTATGTTCAATACACAGTATATAAAGAATATGTGTCAAAGGTGAAAAATAATACGGATCATGGCTTTGACTAATATCTTCTATACAGTTTAATACATACAGTCCGTAGAAAATAAAACTAACTATTTGAACCTAGAACAAATTGTAAGTCAGACGAGAGAGCATTTGTACACTGTGCACCAAGACTGCACAACAAAATACCGCCTGAATTGAAGAGCATACAAGAAAAAAGCAAATTTAAAAAAGAACTAAAAACTCTCTTATTCTGCAAGAGCTACGATACTGACGAGAAAACACTAAAAGACAATTATAAAATATAAGAAGCACCTTACTTTGAAGACGTACAAGGGCCAGCCAGAGAGGAAATTGTCCGTGGAGGGTTGTACATAAAACCAAAGTGAACAAAGTAAATAGCAAATTTAAATAAAATAACGGAAAAAAATTTACAGAATAAATCAACTATTTGTTTTATTGTATTTTAGAACAAGAATTTTTATGTAAACTGGTTTCCATAAGGGCATAAAATAATTATTTCTGTATTATAAAGATTAATATCCGTTTGATACATTAATTAACCAAAAAAAAAACAGCACTTTTGTCATACAAGTGACTGTGACATCTGCTTAAATAAAAGATATATTTTCTACGTTCAACCGACTAATTTCTAATCAGACTGGTTCACGTGTCAGAAGAACAAGAAGAGACGAGGCCAATCTACAGTACTCGAGCGAGTACACCTTGAAATCGAGGGTTTGTTGCCACGTGACCTCATTTTAAAAGCCGAGGGAGACATGGGTGAGACAGTACACGTATTCAAACATTCTTAAGAAGCGAGTCAAACGTCAAACACATGCAGGGGGGAAATACGTCAGGTTAAGTAAAAAGATTTACAAATAATTTATGGTCGCTTCTCATTTCACCTAAGGGAAATTAAAAAAAAAATTACTCAGGGAACTTGCAAAAGTTAGCCTTTCATGTTGCCGTGAAAAATCAATTTTGAACTTGAGATATTTAGCGTGTAACTGGAGAGAGAAAGAGGCTGATGTGGAAATCGGATACTTAGACTAATGAAGTTCATTAACAACGGTACGTGAAACGTTAACCTCCTGTGCGTAGTATTTGGAAAGACCGATCAAAATCCTGGAGATAACGAAGATAACAACGCGATAATGTCTGAGATAAGACTTTTTAGTGTGGGCGATAACGTCACAACACTTGACAAACACTAACGTGGGAGAGCCAGTTTGATACTCCGAAAACCGCATGTGACTGACATTTTTCATCAGCAATTACGACAGGATACCACTATGCTTCTTGGGTACATAAATCATGCAAGCACATTACTAATTAACATTTGCCATCGAAATTAAATAAAAACATCATTGTAACGTGAAACTAGCACAAAATAACTAGACTATAAAGAATGTAAAAGCTTTGAGGGTCCGGTCCTCAACTAAAGTACAGATCTCCGTATCCTTGAACAGGCATTCTAGACTCATGATGTGTAAATGTCTTTTAAACAGTCCTAGATATAAGATACTCTTAATATTGACACAAACAATTAAGTCCTCCTTGCGGTTTTAGTTGTTCTCAGTGATACATTCAAACCTAAGGAAATATAAGCATATTTGAAATCCTGGTAAAAGATCTGACCTTCTCTGGCATCCTTAACTAATGTGATTTTCAATTATACCAATGCCAACTCATCCCGAGACTCCCTCACAGTTCTCGTCTGTGTAGGTCTGGGTCTTCCAAGCCTTCGCCATCTCCCCTTTATCAATATCTCATCTGCATATGGAAGTTCCGTAATTTCCCCTCACGGTATCATTTCTCACTCAACCGTATCATTTGCTACCTAATATTCTTCTTAAAGCTTTCGTACACAATTTCAGTCCATTTGATTTCGAAATCTTATTCAGCCTGCCTACTTCTGAGTTGCCTTGTTTGGTCTTTCAGTAAAATCCTTGTTTGGTCTTTCAGTAAAAGCCAACTTACTGTACTGGATATCACTGTACATATATTTTGAAAGGCTCAAGCCCATTCATCTTCTTTCCTTCAACACTGACTTCGCATCTGCTGCGTTCATGGATTGTTCCAGTTTCAGTTTGTTTACCATAATGAGGAAAGACCTTCCATAATATTGGTCTGTGGACGCTGTCAATGGCATGTCGTAAACAGCAAAGCCATCTGAAAGGCAATCTTAAACTCCATTGTTGCACATTGCCTTAGTACAACCATTTGTTTTGTGCAACTCCTGCCTTTTCTAAAACCAGCTTGTTCATCTCTAAGCATTTTGTCAATTTCTTTCTCTACCCCTTTGAGATTGAGCCTCATGAACAAATGCATGACAAACGACTTAAGTGCAATGCCTGTTAAAGTATCGGCCACGGTTACCACAATCAATCAGGTAACCATTTTTTGCTATCCTTGCCATGACTTCTAATTCACAGTTATCAGGATTTGTTTCTTCATTCTATATCCTGAATTGTAACTAATATCCGAATGCCACTTAATTTTCTGCTAAAATCACCGATGCGGTAAATACATCATATATTCCAATGCCTTTCATCTCGAGTTTCTTTGTTACTGATTCATCTCCAAAACCCGTGAATTCATTCATTAGTATATTCAAGTCTTCTTCAGTTTCTGGTATATTAGTCTAAGTATCCTCCTCATATTTCTTATACATGAACTCAAAAAAATGTTCCACCCAGTGTTGAGTTTCTTCTTCCTGGTTTAATATTGACCTATCCCTTTTGACAGCTATTTCCCTCTTTCTTTCCTTCTATGGATATTTCACTGATTCTATCGGCTACCCTAACACGTGAATATATGCCGCTGTCAGCATCGTCCCCAGGTTTTTCCAGAGGATTTCTCCTTTCTCTTCTTTTACTGGTGCTACTTTCCAAGCTACTGTCTAGAACTGCATACTTAGCTCGTTCTACTTTGCATTCTTCATCCACTCCCAGAAAATTTTCTGCAGTCACCTTTTGTTTTTGCCCATTCTTATTTTTTTTTCCCCAGGTATTATCCGATACCCCAGGATTCCGTCTCTTTTACCCCTTATTCCTGTATTTCTTTTCAAGGAGATTAATATACATTCCTGATCTTACCCCAATCCTTATCAATCGTTTGCACCTCATCAAATATGATTCTCGAACTTTAAATCTGCTCCATTAAAACGTACTTCGATAAATTTAAAAACTAATTAATAAACTTTAAATTACTATATCATATAAGAAAAGAACAACTGAATAACTGTTGCACCTGACTGATGATGCAGAAATGAAAAATACCTAGACACAGTCTATTTAAGCTTTTTACGAAATTTTATGGAGATCTGGAAACTAAAGACTCCAGACGGCTGTTCAAGAAGAATGAAGGATACCTCAAAGCATATCAATGCCCGAGTGAAACACTAATCAAGCAAGAATTACCATTGATACTAAGCTTGAACTAGATTCATAGCTTACAGAAGCTACGAATCTAGTGCACGTTACTGAAATTAAAGCTTTCCTACATAACCAAACTCACGCAAGCAAGAATTGATTCCAAAATATCGTTCTCTTCATGGCACAGAAATGCATGCAACAATCATATTTGGATCGTTCTGTGAAATCACCGGAGTAGATATGCAAGATGCGGTACTGCGAACAACAATTTGACCATTGGGCGTCGAAACTGTAACATGCGTCCTAGCAAATCCAAAGCGTTCATAATACGCGCACGAAAGCTAGGAAATTAAGTATGCAGGGGTGACGGAGCAGTTACATTTGGCGACAGGTGAATGAACCCAAGTTGCCCTTTACCCCAATTTGTCTCATACTTTGCCAGCTCTGAAGCCCTAATCAAAACTGAAAACTATCGGGTTTGGACCCATAGATCCACCTCAGTTTGTTCCATCATAAACTTACCAAAATATTTACAAAATAGTGGCATTTGTATTCTATTAACGGTATATCCAAAATATGACATGATGTCACAGGCATCTCTGAGAAAATACGATATTCAATGAAGCTTTGCTGTTGTCTGTAAATTCTTGAAGTTGACTTTTGTAAATTCGTAAAGCCATTATTATGTGTTTATGAACGCCTGAAATAAATAACAATGAATTTCACTTACTATCAGGGTCCTCCCTGGGCACCCTCTTGGGCAGCTGTGATCCTCTGGGCATGTTGACTATACTTTCGAACTTGGTGAAGTCTTCGCGACTCGGAGCTCGATCGAGAGTCCTTGCTTCTTGTGTCAGTGGACTTCCGCTTGATGATGCTACAGACGCACTTCCACTTTCACTCTGCAAAATAAAAAAAAAGTAAATAAATAAATAGTGAGAACAACATGGTAGCCATTGGCATATTCAGCTTGATGCTGAAGTTGGGCATAACTGTGTGAAATCTGTTCGGCATTAAATTTTAACTATAGTATGCAGGACATTCTGCTTTCAAGTACATGGACAACCGAACAACTGAATCTCTCGTTGAAACACTGAATACCTATAAAATGAACTGATGATGGGAATCTAGGATTTGAAACTGAAAATTTAAAAAAAAAGTAAAAAAGGTGCCGAAGTTTCTTCGCCACAGTCGAGTTTTCTGTACAGCCGCTACAGCGTATAATCGAGGTCACCGAAAATAGATCTATCTTTCGGTGGTCTCGGTATAATGCTGTATGAGCCGCGGCCCATGAAACTTTCACCACGCCCCTGTGGTGGTCTATCCTATATCGTTGCCAGAATCACGATCATGGCTAACTTCAACCTGAAATCAAATAAAAACTACTGAGGTTAGGGGGCTGCAATTTGGTATGTTTGATGATTGGAGGGTGGATGATCAACATACCAATTTGCAGCCCTCTAGCCTCAGAAGTTTTTTTGAGATCTGAGGGAGGAAAGAAAAAGAGCGGCCGGACAGACAAAGACGGCACAATAATTTTCGTTTACAGAGAACTAACTAGACTCTACGGCAGGAAGCTCCTGACGTAATACACTATATTACGTATATTAGTCAAAAGGTGTCGGTTGGTCGATGGTCTATAAACAGTTAGATTTTCTGTGCAGCCATCTTAAGTGTGATAGCAAGAGGGAGACTGAAATAAAAATGAAGAAATGACAGGAAAGTGGAACACGCCCAGATAAAAACAATATAGGGTAAACACGATAAATTTTGCTGTTTTGTGACTTTTAATTGGGTACCTTTTATTTCTCCGAGGCTTTTGGCTCTTGGTTTATCGATCCCTAATTTTCCAGACTTATTTTGACAGAAAACCAGTGAAAGGCCACAAAATGTCTTACAAAGCCTCAGCGCATTGTTACGTAATTGCAGATGTCAAGATCACTGTCATAGTTCTCCAAATAATAAAGATGATAATAATAATTCACGTCCTTTCTCATGATCAGGTACGCAGACTCAAAATAAAATAAGCAGACCGCAGTCATTTTGTGGACTTAAATGTTCTTCTATGCAAAGCCTCTAGATCTCTAAAACTTAAACTTTTATATTCCACATGGGTTTCTTATTGCACCACATGCCTACAGGCTTTGCCTATGTTCATGGTTTTCCTAATATGCAAAAGAAAGATCCGGAATATTTCGCTCTCTTTGCAGAATTCTTCCATTATACCTTACATACATTCCCAACATTGTTTTAATAAGGTAGCCTATATCAGGTTTATGGATGTTCAAGTTCCTAGTTAACACTTTAATGTTACCTTAAAGCATAAAGTACTATGCTGTTCACGATTCATTTAGTTTGTATACAGTCCTGTCGGCTTTTATTTGCATACTTTTAATTATCGCTAGACGTCTTTGATTTTATTAAACGCCGTCTTTTACCATTTTATTGAAACACCTGGTATTATATTCTAAAGCAGATCGCTCTATGGATAACAATAACTATGCACGTATTTCTGCCCACTGTAAGAAGGACTCTTAAACAAAAACATCTTTGATACAATCCTATGGAATTTTTTCCTTGCTTATTCAATAGACATATAATAACGATAAACATCACCATCACAGTTATCATAATAATAGCACAATAATACTAATACTAATATTACTATCATTACTTCTCAGTTTCATGAAACAAGTATTATCCAATATTCTAAAAATTACTTACCTACTATGATTTTCATTGCACCTAATAAGTCTTTCTTCTAGAAATAATGTTAAACTTTATAGGCTGAAAACGTTCTAAAATGAAACGTTTGTTGCATATATATGTGTGTATGTGTATTTTTATATGTGTGTGTGTGTGTGTATGTATGTGTGTTTGTACACACGTATGTAATATATATATTAAATATATATATTAATTATATATATTTTATATATATATATATATTTTAAATATATATATACATACATATATATATATATATATATATATATATATATATATATATATATATATATATATATATACACGGCTGGTCCAGGGTTAGTCAACATGACATCTAAACTTGGTGGTCATTGCCGACCACAATCGCAGTGACACACCAGAATAGATATTGAAAACATATTTTGTTTTAACACACAGATATAAAAAGATATTATAAATCGTCTGTGATATGTGCATGATTTTTTTCTTTTTTTTTTTTGAGAGAGAGAGAGAGAAAGTTAAGCGCCTGCTAATAGGAAACGATATTTAGCCGATGGTAAATACTGACTTGCCATACCAGACAACTTTCCAGTTTTAAAAACAACTGGGATTGCTACTAATGTACCGCTGCTGCTATTCCAATTGACTGCTACTTTTACCCTCATAACTCTTAATGCTGGGGTGGTTCGCCTTATCACTTAAGTAATTCCGTTTCAAAAGAAACGGCTTCTTGCCAAAAAAAAGTAACTATTTTAACCATCATCATTACAATTGTCAATATTGCCATTTTAAAGTTGTTCTGTCACATTGCCAAAACTATGTACCGTTTTTAAAAGGTAGTTTCCGTAAATATAATCCAGAAATAAAGTGAAATGGAAATTATATATAAAATGGGTTTCATAATCAAATAGCCTCTCCTATAATAGTAACAGAAAACGCTATCTAAAACAAAATATCAAAACTGCCTTGGTTACGTTTTACTGAACACAGTTTATGTAGATATCTGATAATTTTTCATGCACATTTTATTCCCGTTCCTTGGAAGGGCAGAAATTTCTGGGGCCTCAGTATTTATATTGTAAACACAAAATACGACATACCTGGAATGCGAGGGAGAGAGATGTCGTGATTAGTACTCGCCGAGAATAGAATTTACGTCAGAATCACGTGATCCGTCGTATCAGATACGACGAAGCATTTCATCACTTCGGTCACAAACTCAAATTCCTGTGGCCCTAAGTTAATAAGCTGCTGGGCGTATGAAATAGCCCAAAAGGCAAATAATGGTCTTTCCTTCAATTTTTCTATCTTGTCACTATGAAATGTAATAGTAATGATGGCAGTAGGAGAGAGACGAAAAACAGGCACTGAAATGAGACCTAGTCCCAGAAGAGAGATGGCTAAATCTAGCATGAAGCTTAAACAAATGAGACAGAGAAAGGAGTTTATTTTGTCTAAAAAAAAAAAAAATAGTAAATTTTTAAGATTTAATCTAGTCATCTGTTCACGTGGTTTTTCCGTGACAATTTTAGAATCATGATCACCCAAAATATTAATAAAGACGAAGGTACAATTCAATATTCACCCAAAAATATCCAAAGAATTGGGTGGGACGTCAAACGGTGTCTGGGAGGTAGCGAGTCTGACCAAGTTGCATGATCCCAGTTTGCACTCAGGAATGGAAACCGGCTTTTATTTATGATGTAATGAAGAGAAGTAAGAATTAAAATGACTGTGCATGCACCTTCAAGGGCATGGCTAAATATGAATCTCTCGCCAGTTATTACCTTTAATTTCACATTGATATCTTTGGAAAATATCCTCAAGAAGTAAGCTGATTACAGAACAACTGCTGCTCCATTTAAAGTAGCCAATACCCAATTTTAGCGGTTGCATAATCAATATCAAAGAGAGAAGACCAACTGAAAAGTTTCCGCTAATTCTACCGTTAGAGAGAGAGAGAGAGAGAGAGAGAGAGAGAGAGAGAGAGAGAGAGAGAGAGAGAGAGACTATCACTTCAGTTGTTTGACAGCGGGTTTTGTTTTCCCCACCAGTTGTTTTCTGGGGTTCACTATCCTTCTTGGCGTTCATTATTTCAGAGAAGTTGGCAGAATAACAACACTCGTATATTATCTTTGTTAATATTTTCATTAACAGTAATAGTAACCAAGATCCAACCCTAGATTGAAAAGTAAAATGCCACAAGAACTAGGGCCCAGTAATGAAAGTAGCTTAACAGAACAAACACAAAAGTAAACAATAAACTGTATAAGGGAAGTAACAAAAAGAAAACAAGATAAAGCAAACTGTGAAATGAGAATCACGCGAGATGCGTCAACACAAAAACATTTGCACGCAGTATTAACTTCTGAATTTCCAGTGATTCAACTACATGGTCAGTGGAGGACAATCCATAACTTAGTTACAGCTGTAATGACAAAACAAAGGGCAAGCCTATCAGAAATATATGCATGTATTGTACTAAGTGGTAGATGGTCTAGCTAGGAAAGATCTGACTGCAAAAGAATGTCGGAATTTAAGAAAGTTTCATATAGCACGCTCAATGGCAAGTTATCCCAGTACCTGATATTCTTTTTCCCTGGGTCCAGAGTACCTGTGCACTTTCTGCTCATCACTAGTGTGCTCTTGAAGCAGCTGACCTCAATGAGACCCCAATTTCATAATCAAAATTTCTGAGCAAATTTATCAATGAATTTTATAAGCATCTTGATCACTTAAAATATTTTGTATCATAAACCTTCTTTCAAAATGATCGCTATTTGATTCAGTAAACATGCTGTCTTTGCGAATTCCCTTTAAACTAGAAATCAGGGACGGGGTTTGAAAAATTAATTGTAGCAATGGTTAGGCGGGCAACTATTTAATAATACACCGAATTAAACTAATAAAAATTTGTCGACCTCGCGAGTCATCCGCTGGACTATGGTCTACTTTGTATACCTTGCATTACAAACACTACAAAGTTTATCTCCACGTGAAGACTGAAGTTGTAGAAAATGTTTATTTTTTTATTTGAATAAAGTGCAAACGTTGGTTAATTCAATAATTATTCACAGACTGTGAAGAATCAACGCCCGAATTGTTTAAATAAGCTCAAATTGCAGATATCAGGTGACAGGTAAAGGTACGGTACTGAATTATCTTTTGCTTCGTTATCGTGTGTTCTGGTACAGTTTCAGGTGCTTATGGGACCTGAATCAACTTCAGTGTGTGTAATTGCTTTCACCACAGTTATGAACGATTCATTTTCATAGTCTACCCGACAATTTTACATTACATTATATATATATATATATATATATATATATATATATATATATATATATATATATATATATATATGTCAGAGAGGTGGACACTTTGCTATCCGTGTAGACACCCTGGGATTACGTATGTAATCAACGGATAGGTTTGCTGAAAGCAAGTGGGTGTTACAGACTAATACACACATAAACAAAGCCACTCCAACACCTTCTAAAACATAACAGACACCTCACACGTCTCGAACTGTCAACCTACTCGCCCAGTTCTCCTCGTTGCTGGGAGAAAGGGAGCTAGGGATTTGGTAACATGTACACATTCGCTACCAAGGTCTAAGCGATGTCAGGCAGGGCAGCCGATCGAGGCTACGGCCTACCCCACCGCCAAATCCAAGTCCTTCAAAAGAAGGCATCGTGCTTATCCCATATAATAATGGGAAAAAAATGCACGTTAAAAACGAAGAAGATATATATATATATATATATATATATATATATATATATATATATATATATATATATATATACTAACAGGGCCTCATTGAAATTGGATGGTATCTACCGGAGATATTAAAAAAGTTACAAGCTTTCCAGGACTAACAGTCCTCATTGTCAAGTATCCGTGGATACCATCCAGTTTCAATGAGGTCCTGTTAGCAACTGTATTAATGCACAGAACAATTGTGTGAGTGATAAGTTAATAAATATATATATATATATATATATATATATATATATATATATATATATATATATATATATATATATGTATATATATATAATGTATATATATGTCACATATACATATAATGCAAATGATTTTTGATTTTTATATAATTCAAAAATGTCAAGCCACAAATATCGCTTAATATCGCATTCACTAAACCTTGGGAATAACTTGTACCACACTGCATTTATTAACTTATATAACTGCTTCTGCACCGGCCGGAACTCGAACCTGGGTCATTGGTTTAGAAACAACAGTGACATTGACCACAAGCTTATCAAGCTTCTTACACAATATTTTTCTGATATATTATTTTGATTGACAATTTATTTACCACTTCCTTGGACCCTGGTATACATCAGCACTTTTTGTAAACCCGCCAGCCTGCCCAAACCTCGCCCCCTGCATCCCCATAGAAATCAACGCAAGGCCCTTGGAGATAATTAGAGGTAACTGCAGTGGGGTAGATATTCACCCCCTAATGGAGCGCTTCGTCTTTACGTCTGGAAGATCGGAATTCGTACTTCAACCAGGGTTTTCCTCACTACGTAAAAAATAACGAGACAAATTTTCGGTTTTAATTAGACTGAATAATTTCTAGTATATCGTCCATCATATCCTTAGATGGAGAGGTGAATTCTTTGGAGTCATCTTCATACCAGTTTCATACAAGTGGATCTGAACTTGAAAAGATGAGATGAGGACAAGGCGTACGTGTTTGTAGAAAAGATTTGACTAGAATTACTGTACTAGAGACCTATACAAGATTTCGTAAGTAAGGAACATATTCTTATTTATATAAATACACTCGTGCTGTGCAATACTCACTTTATTTCCGTTTGTTTCCTATAATGGATAAAGCACCTTGTATAGCCGTACACAAATGTTAACAGCGTTTCACTCAAAATGCAACTGCCAAGCCAGCCTAACTGTAGTAACTGATACGCTTCAAAACCGACGGGTTGTTATCGCTAGCGGAACTACAGCACGGCCCCTGACAAAGCCTGGAGACTGTTTGACAACTATTTTCATAACTTTTGCTTCACACCGCTTTTGAACGCCACAACACTTACCATCAGATGATGAAAGCAAGTTGGAGTTAGTTCTTTTCTCACGTTCAGATCGAAATGTCCTGTTTACACATCTAAGAGCGGAATGTAATTTTATGTACGACTTGAATCCGGGTGGTTATCTTTATCGAGAGCTCGTCAACTTCGATAATATTCCGATTTTTTTTTTTTTTTGTCCTTAGAATTAACTATTCAGGCACCGGAAAAAAAGGTCTGCTGGTGTTATTTCACTGTCTAAACTCTAAACCGTTAACCCACTTTCAATAGATTTGAGACGAAAACTGGCCTCTTATAATGGATTTTCTTTTACGTTTGAAATTATTTCTAATCATAGCTGTGTAGACCCCGTAGCCAAGACATTCCGATAAAGTCGATAAGATAATAATAACAAGAAGCAAAGATAAAAAGGTTGTTTTCCGCATACTGTCGAGGACCAAAAATGAATCAAATAGTATATATTTGAAATTCGAATATCTATTCATCAAGAAGCAAAGATAAAAAGGTCGTTTTCCGCATACTGTCGAGGACCGAAAATGAATCAAATAGTACTATACGTGCCTTGAAATTCGAATATCTATTCATATTTGTATGGCTGCAATTATACACAGGCGAGCATGCAGACATTGTATATGTGTATTTAAAAAACTAAAACTCTGTGTGCATATTGTTCTGAGTGCATGATGCCTTGTTACTTTAAAATCACTTGTTATTGTTCAACGACTTCACGTACACTCAAACTTAGCTACAAACAAAAGGCAACTTCGATATAAATGTGAAAAAAAATTGTATCGAATGAGGAACCGATATTTCAAATTCCCTAAATATTTGCATTTCTTTGTGGAAATGAAACTGTAATCTCCCTTGAGATTATCATGATTGTGAGTCACAAATGATCAGCGTGTGAATCTTATCAAAAACATAGGCTTACGCTGATTTCCGATCCTGTATCAAGATGGACCTAGGCATGTACGATGACCAAGATTAGTGATGAGTTTTGTTAGCCTCAAAAGTAAATAATTATTAGACTCAGATCCTAAGAGACGTTATAGATTCAGTGCCCCTAAAGTAAGAAGCTCGCATAAATTGCTTAGCAAAACTATCATACGCTCTGTTACGTTCCGTTTAATCACCAGTTATATTCATGAGACAATGCCCCAACATAAGGTAGTTGGTGTGGAAAAAGCGTTGTTTGATTTGCCATTTCAGAGAATCTTTTTACTAAAACTGCAACATTTGCCTAAAAGACTTACGAAAAATACTGATAGTATGCGGGACAGGTGCATAAAAAAACTAGACTGATTCTTCGAAGGAACAAAAGGAGAAGAATATTATTTGATAAGTCATTTCTAAATATCTAAAAACAATGTGCATAAACTTAACAAGGTTTGGCTAATCTAAAGAGCATCGCTGCCATTTTACTTTCTATGGTCTGTATTGACTGACTCATTTATTTTTCGTAATCTGGGGACGAACGACAATAGTGCTGAGCATATAATGGGGATGAAACTTCCGCCCACTGATAAAGAGAGGCGGTTTTTAAAGTAAGGAAGACATTACCCGATTACGACGAGAAGTCAGTCCCACCAGGAGTTTACTCTATCAGTATCACCTGTGACTCAATTGAGCTCAGTACAATAACTAATTACTTTCACCTCACCGCTATAGCCTTCTTCACTCAAGCAAGGAGAGGCTGATCAGAAATGCAAAACAGAAAGTATATGACAGATAAGGAACAAACACAATTAGAAAAAATAAGAAAACATGCTTGGTCTTAGCTAATCAAAAATAATTGGGACACAAAACTTACTGTGAAACAAAAAACAGGAGATGGTTGAAATATGAGGCGCTCGTTGCTTTTCCCAAATCGACAACGGCAAGCAATGACTTAGAAATAACAAACAATAAGCATTGCTAGATCAATTTTTGTCATAAGAAAACTTCTCCCGTTGCTCTTGCTTATTAGCTGTTGTATTTTACACTTTTTCAAGTCTTATTTCCAGGTTGCTGTCTGGCAACGGGATTTTCTTCTTTTTAGAAGACTCTGAAGATGCGAGAGTACACCTCACATCTTGAGTTTTTAACATTTTCACATCCGCTCTTGCGTGCTATGGCTAATCAACACTTACCACTGTAAAATTAATAATGACTCATTCTTCTTTATCTAAAGCATATTTGCCTGACGGACGGCCGGAAATCCGGTATACCAGACACCACCCATAACAGTGATAATACAACGACCACAGCAAATTAATTTGATATTAAGGGTTGTGTGGGATGTTTATGCAGAAAGATTCCAGTTCTAAAAACAGAGGTGAGAAAAACAAAGGTAAAGAATTTTGGCAGCTAGCGAAAGTTACAATAATAGCACCATAACCGCCTAACGTCTTGCTCAATTATAAATCGTACTAATCACTGTCCTAAACCTGATGTAATTTTATAGAAAGCATTCACACCATGTAGTTTAACAGAAATTACATTTTTACGGTGCTTGTGCGGCAGGGAGAGAAACAAAATGAAGAAAAAAGAAGAATGTGGACTCCTTAAGGATAAAATCCAAAAACAGGCGTTGGTTCCCAAGAGCACGTTAAAACTTTTCACATCAGCAGCGTTATACAGTAGTAGCCTGCTATAGTAAATTCACTCAAAATAGAATAAAACACAGAAGTAGTACAGGTAAATGAATATGTGTATGCATGCCAACACTCCCAAGCGAACTTACATGTAGTGCACACAATAAACTTAATGCTTTTATTTACCAGTAACTAGTAAACTGGTAATTACTATAGAATCTACCTCTTTCTTCCTTTACACACACACATACGCGCGCATTATATATGCTCTATATATATATATATATATATATATATATATATATATATATATATATATATATATATATATATATATATATATATATATATATATATATATATATATATATATACATATATTATATATATATATATATACATATATGTATGGCACACGAAAAGTCATCCAGAAAAATGCCATTGCAATCAGTTCAGAGGTATTTTCACCAAAATGTCATCACGCCTCGCAAACCTAACATTAATCATCTTCGCAGGTTGCCGTGAACTCGAGCGATCATGTGTAGTCTCATTTAGGCGTCTGTACGAGTCCTTATTTGTGTATGTGTGTGTGTACGTGTTGCGTGACCTTGCGCCTGTCCATGACACACCTTTCGTGGGTCAGTAAAGTATTTTTCTTATGTCGTTCATAATAAAAAACACAGAAAATTACTGACTAGCGGAGCAATTCTCCATCGGCCCTGCGATCAGGTAGGTTCCAATAATGTTTTGCGTGTTATACCGGGATTCGAGATGTGTGGCAGGGAGCTAAATTCCGTGACTATAACATTCACAAAAAGAAAAAGAAGCAGCTCGTTTTTAGAAAAGAAATTGAAGGTGTAGCCTCACTGAACAGAGGTAACAGCACCGTCTTCCCGTAATTCAAATGTCGGAAGACTAATCAATAACATTGTTTGACAGCTAATCTAATTTTGGCTTTTTTAACGAATTCAGAAGCATCTTGTATTTTAATTAAACGATTTTTTTTATTTAAAGAAAATGGATCCGGTATACAGAGTATATTGACATTTACTGCTGAAAAAAACGAGTAAAACTCCCATAGTCTCATGGACGCTCCATCGATCACCCTTACAATCGTTGTTCCATTTTTATCCATTATAAATGGTATTTCATTCTGACATTTCTCCTTCAGCCAGACATCTTCCAGTCTTCTTTGCTGGGTTCCCCGTAAACATTCAGATTTCACCACTATTTCAGCAACCTATCTTCTCTCTCTCTCTTTTTTTTGACATGATCAATCGACACTCAGATCCATCTTTTCATTATGTTCTAAACTTTTTTCCATAGTTCTTTTTTTTTTTCAAAAATAAAGAATTATGTAAACTGATCATCCAAACTGTTTCTATTTCCCTTCGTTTTCATAATATGCAGCACCATACTCCAGTTTCCTAAAAAAGACTTCTCAAAAATGTCATATTTTCTAACTAGACACTTTTTCCATTTCACATTGTATTTCATACATTGCCTATACACTGGTTCATATACTTCCTTATTTACTAGTTATCTATGATTACCATTTATTCTTAATTACCAATACGAGTTATCAACTTCAGTTTTTTTATACTAATATTCATGACAACATCTTCCTTTCACTCTCATAACTACATTGTTTCTGTGACTGTATTCCCTGTCAGATGAATCCGCTTTGAAAAAAATTCTCCGGTATTTGCGACTCTCTATACTATCTTGAACAGCACCATATAAGACTAACAACAAACCATTGCACTTTCCATTCACAACAGTCCTTTCACTTATCTCACAAACTTTCACCTACGCCGTGTGCCGATTCCCTACCTTCTGTCATCTAGTAAAATATAAAGAACACGCGCTAATTATCAGAAAAGGTTTGTCAAAACATTGGTTCAGGAAGCAAGGAAGGCAAGAACTAGAAATTTAGGTGCAACTTTGGCTTGTTACCTACGCGTCACCTACTCCGAGGTGCTAGTACTAAACACCGTATGCTAAATGTAAAGTAGACGGCCGCACGATGTATTGTTTATTAATATAATTTGTCTACCACACAATACAGGAATGGGTGTATATAACATTTTGATCCCCGAGGGGCTAGTACTAAACACGGAGTCCCAAGGAGCTTCCGCGATGTTTCGCACTAGCACTTCGGAGTATGTGACGCGTAGGTAACAAGCCAAAGTAGCACCGAAATTATTTCTAGAACAAGATTTAAAACTCAGAAAAAAAATCCCTTATTATCCGTACTGGATCATTATCGCATTGTTAACTTTACTTTATACGCAATAGATGTACAGTAATGTTGTCAACATCGATGTGACGACAACAATTTATTCCCACTAACCTCAGGAGAGGTGAAACCTGGCGGTCACTACTGCATACGAAACTATTCACAGCATTCAAGATTTTATTCACAATGAAACGTCAATGAAGCGTTCTGGTAGTTATTTTTATTTTTAATGCCATTCAGTTTGCTAAATCTCTGTACAACTTAGACAGATCTGAACCACTCCAGTAACTCTTTATCTGTAATTCTAACGTTTTTTGTCTTTTCCAGATTTTTTGTCTCTTGATGTTCTCTTCTATCAGTATCAAATTAATCGGTAATCTACGCCATATTCTTTCCTTTCGTTGTTTCTCTCTTTTAACATTTATATATTCAAGGTAAACTTGGGTGAATGATCATTATGATCTCGACAACTGACACATTTCAGCATGTTTTTTCTCCGAGGTTTTATTGTTTAGTACTGAATAATAACAAAGACAGTCTCCAGTTTTGGTTCTCTATGTTGATAGACTTTTCTGCAGCAAGTTTTTACACATGTTATCAACTAAAGCATGTGGATCAAATTTACTTTGCTTCTGAATGCCGTGCTACTCTTGCATTTTATGTCTCACAAAAAGAATCCTAAACCACCTGTAAATGCGTAGGGAAACACATACATCGTCACTTTACATCTCTTGAATAAGGTTATGATCAAGAGTTCAGAAAACCAAATCTTACATATCATTGGTATTCGATGGAACCTTATCCACCATCTTGTCGACAAGCTGTAGTATTTCCATCGTTTCTCTAAACTCACTGATATAATGGTGGTATTCTCAAGCCAAGAATGAAAATTGACATTTTACATTGTACCTTGAAATCCTCTAGAAAGTTAATGGTTTTGGTATTTGGGGTCTATATACCACTATAAATGCAAACTTTCGCCTTCCAGATTTAAAGCAGATCTACATTTGTTCGAAACTTCCAACCTTAATCTCCTGTTCCATCGTAACTCTCGAAAACGGGTTAGAAACCAAGGTTTCTATCTCCGTGCTACTGCAGTAGGCGGTCTACCTACGGCAGGGGTTTTCAACCTTTTTCTCCCCACGTACCATTTTGGGTATTTTTAATGTCAGTAATGTACCAAACTTTGATAAAGTAGAAAACAAAACAAACTCAGAAAAACATTTGATTGTGTATATTTGCAGGTACTGTACACGAAGCGAAACATTGATATAAAACAATATTGGTAAACATAAAGAATTCCATAAAAATAAAGAAAATTGTTGATAATTATTTACCGCCTATGCAGTCAGTGGGCGGTCAGAAACAACACCAGGTAGAGCGTACCCCCTAACTGACCCTTGAGCGTAGTAGAAACACGCAGGTTGAAAACCCTGACCTATAGTAGAAACACGCAGGTAGACCGCCCCTCTATCAAATAGATAGAAACACGATTCAGGGGCAGGTACTAAACACGGCGAAACATTGTAGAAACACGCAGGTAGACCGCCTACTATATAAGAAACACGTAGGTAGACCGCCTACTATAGTAGAAACACGCAGGTTAACAGCCTACTATAGTAGCACTTTTATTTCTCCTTCTCTCTTTTCCAGGGACATTCAAAACCGTTTGTATGTTTGGTGTCTTTCAAGGATTTTTGCATTATCGCATTCACGCAAGTCTCCGCCAGCAGTCCAGTATCAGTTTTTTCGCCTTCCATTTTCTTATTTCCGACGATGATTTGGAACCACCATTTTTTTTTCGCTAAATGGTTTCATGGTCGTTATTTTGGCTAATCCCATTTAGTCTCCTCTCATGTTTTAAACATTTTCACCTGATCTTAAGATTATATATACTTATGAAATATTATGCACTATATGATTATTATAGCAGAACTGCAATTCTTTATCAGTAATTACCACAGGTGAAAAATAAGAAAACATGGTGTCATCCTTTCCGGTTTCGAAGGCCTTTATTTTTGTAAAAGAAATTGATTGAGATGGCAGAGTCTGAGAAGTCCGCACTTTTTCTTCTACTACAAGAACAGTACTGAGACAGAACTACAAATTGGTATGTTGATCATTCACCCTCCAGTCATCCCCACAAATTAGGCAGCCCTCGAGCCTCGGTAGTTTTTATTTTATCATTTGGCTAAAAATCACGATCGACTCGTCTGGACATTGCTGGATAAACAACCATGTCACCACCAGGCCACACCTGAAAGGTGTCATGGCCGGGCTGAGAGTTTCATGGGCCTGGTTGACATTACTACCCATTACTGTGTTTACAAATATGATAATCCTATTTTCATATATCTCTACTGCCCTTAAAACTTAAACAATTTACAAATTTTACTTTTGATATTAAAGGACCATAGTTTATGATCCCAGTGAAAGATATTCACATATGTTTTTAACTTTCTTTCATGAAGCCAGATCCTCAATGATTATCTTATTGTGATTCTTAGAATTGGGTCCAATCAACTAGGTCACATTTCAATCGGTAACGCCAAGTGATTCTTGGCAGTTGGTCTGTCAAATATACCACTGAGGCCTCCTTTTCGATATTCACAAACTTCTTATGTTGTTTATTGCTTTTAGTTTGGCCAAACCGATAAAGCACTGTAAAAGAATTGAACAACTAAGAAATGTATTGAGATATGCAGATGGGAACAGTGGTTATACTTTTTACATGTTAGTGAGAACAATCATGCTATCAACTTAAGGGCAAAAGGATTGTATGTCTCCTCACTGTCAAAATTCTTGTAGTATATTCTTTGTGAAAATGACAATGGGTGATCAGTCCTTCGTCAATGGCTTGGAAATAAAGTCTTGAAACAACTGTCAGACCTACACCCACTTTTTTATTTTTCACCTGTAGTAATGTGTGATATTTATATGAGAGATATATATATATAGATATAGTTTATATATATATATATAAATAACTATAAAACTATATGTATATATATATATTTTTTTTGTGGTTTTCATAATACAGTAATTATGTGTATTTGTGTGTTGTTGTGTAGTAGTAATTTTTGTTTCAATACGCGGGGAGACCGTAAAAGAGTTAGCGTAAAGTTACAGTGATTAAACGCTGTATGTCTTGAGACGCTGTAAAAAATTTGTGATTAAAGGACGGTGCGTGGCGCTTGAGAATGGGACAGAGACGCTGATTGTTTGTTGTTGGGACGCATTTTTTAGTCAATTTCAAAACTGCTATTTTAACATTCCATTGGGACTTCGATCAAAACACTGTGGTTAACTTACCACGTAGATATGCAACTCAAGGGGCCCACACTCAGAGACCAAAAAGCGTTGTGAAAAGAGCTGTAATTTTTCTCATTCCTTTCTCTGCTCGCCCGCTTTTTCGGGATTTTACGAATGTCCTGTTTTAACGTAATTGATATTTAGATAGACGATGGTCACTGTATCCTTTAACGGTTTAATTCTTAGTAAATGTGTTCTGAGTTAAACTAACAGTGTGGAAAGACAGAGTATAATTGTGTGTAATTCTAGTAAATTGGTTAAAAACATGGTTGTAAGCAATTTGGTACCAAGGTATTGTGGGACATAATTGTGGGTTTCTGATAGTGCACTAAGAAAATATTTAGAGTGGTTAAATATGATACCTTTTCACTTTTTTTGATATTTTTTCAGCGTTATATGTTTTGAGCTTTATCTTTTGAAGAATTTTTCTTTATGCATGTATGTGATGTGTTTGCTATTGCCTTAAATTTTGCTTTAACATTTTTTGATATTTAATCTTTTGCAGAGTATATTTCTGTGTCTTTTATATCCATATTTTTATATGATTGATTTATTTGCTTTATTTTGTTTAACACTTGCGAATTAATTTACTTACAGTATATTTTCTTTCAATCAAGTTTTGTTATTTAACAATAGAAATTTTACTTGGATAATTTTTTTTTAATTGATAAATTAATTTCTGATTTAATTTTGACTGATGATTAATTCAGATTTAATCCAATTTTTCAAGTAATAAAAATTTCCTGAGACTGTTAATGTCATGTATAATTTTGAATTTAGAAATAAATTTTTGTATTTAAAATATTATATCAGAGTTTCATTCATTGACCCACCAGTAATTTTGATTTGAATTAGAGATAGAGTGGTAAGTGAGATGTTTTCCTTCAAAATTGAAGTGAGCTCGAACCAGGGAAATGAAATAAATAGAAATATTTGAACTTTTATAATGTTAATGGAGTGATGCCCTTGATTTTACCTCACACCTGTTTAACGAACTTTATCTTCCATTTTTTCATGATTGATAAGTTTATATGGGATCACTGTTGCCTTTAGAGAAATCAGTCGTCTTGTATGTGTGATGAGGGTTCAGGTGTCTGGCTTTTTGTGAGGTAACTATAATTGTTGAATAAATGGTAAGTTTGGTAATCAAATATCAAGCACTTAGATACCAGGTTTGATTTAAAGAACAGACACTGACACTCCATCTCTTCACCATATATAAATGGTGCACTAGACTCCGGGAAAAGCAATAAATGATATCAGGTTTGATTTGAAGAACAGACACTGGACACTTCGTCACACTATATATAATACATGTGTGTTTTATATATAATGCATGCTTTACAAAAATAACTTAAAAAAAAAAGTTCTATTTATTTTCAGCAATACAGTATTAAAATGCTACAAAATGAAATAAAATGAAATATTTTCACCAACAATTTAATGCATTTGCCATAGTTATATGCCAAACCACGTAAGGGGGCTTCCAGTGGTTCCTGTGAATCAAACTGCTGTACTATAGTTAAAATGCGTTCTTCAATCTTAATGTACTTTGAATGATTTTCGAGCAGGAGGATTCCCAACCATTAGTTGTTCATAATAAGAATCGTGTCCTTTCTGTTCTCTTTATGCCATCGATGAATTTCCATAAACTGGATAACATTCCAAGTTCTGCCTAATTTTCCTGTGAAATCAGGCATGATTGTTTGTCCTGTCCTCACCTGATATCGTGCAATATTATTCCACATTTGCGTAGGGAAAACAAACTGAACGTTTGCCATTGTCCCCTCCTCACTAAACGAAACACTGGTAAAATTATATGATAACTAAACAAGACTTGAATATCGTAATAACTGGTTTAATATTACAATTCTCAAATCAACGAGCCTTTGGTGAAATTAATGAGGTGATCACTGAAACGAGACCACAAATTTGCGGATGGTCCTTAAGTTTGTTTCTTGGAAAATGCCAAAACAGCTCATCGCCAAAACAATGAGTGCCAAACTGTCTATCGCCAAAATGGCGGCGCGCCAAATCGTCAATCGCCAAAGAGTCGGCGCCAAATCGTCCTGTTCCGTCCGCCAGTGCTAAAATATCAGCCTCTTTTTCATAAATGCTTCCATTTTCTAATGCCGTATTTCCCACAGACTGAATAATTATGGAACCACTTTTTTTTTCCAACCACTTAGAATCAGTGATCATGGTCGTTCTAATTCTAATCCTCTCAGTCTCCTCTCATGTTTTACAACATCTTTCTTTCATCTTAAGATTCACTTTAGACTTATGAAATCTTTTGCGCTAGGCTATATGCATTTCTAATAGCAGAACTGCAGTCTTTAGTTCTGTAATTCGCTGCACATTTGCAGCAACATGGATCATCCTTTCCTTTCGCAAGGCCTTTTAGTCTTCTGTAAAAGAAATTTATTGAGATGGCTGGCAGTCTGTCCGTCCGCACTTTTTCTTTCTGCAAGATCTTAAACAATTGAGACAGAGGGTGCAAATTGGTATGTTGATCATCCACCCTCCAGTCAAACATATCAAATTACAGCCCTTGAGCCTCGGTAGTTTTTTATTTATGTAAGGTTAAAGTTAGCCACGATCGTGCGTCTGGCACCGCTATGGATGCCAACAACACATGTCACCACCAGGCCGTGGGTGAAAGTTTCAAAGGCCGCGGCTGAGAGTTTCATGGGCTGTGGTTGATTTCATCAGCATTATATGATGGCACATTTTCTGATTGCTTGCCGAAGAAACTTCGGCGCATTTTTTACTTGTTTGTTCTATGTGACCATAGTATTGACAGTAGAAACAGACAGTGACATATGTTTTTCGTTACATGTCAGCGCCACCCCCTCCCTCCTCTAGGTTTATCTTATCGTGATTCTCATGAATTGGGTCCCTCACAACTAGGTCACATTTCAGTGGGTAACGCCAAGTGTTCTTGGCAGTTGGTCGGTCAAAAATACTTGAGGCCTCCTTTTCGATATTCTCGAAACTGCAAATATTCATTTATTGCAATTAGTATGCTTATGATATTTGACTGTATATTCGATACACTACATGTATTGGTTATAGATGTGAGCTTCTTTATACTTTTTTCACAGCTGCATTATCAAGGTTATCAGTCTTAAGCCTGCATTATCCTTCTCTCCCTCACTGTCAAAATTTATAACTATATTCTTCTCAGGAAAATGACAATGGGTGATCTGTACATCGGCTTGCCATATGTCTTGAAACGACTGTGACAACCCCACTTTTTTCTTTGTCCCATAGTCCTGACTTTTTTTTTCTGAGAGAGAGAGAGAGAGAGAGAGAGAGAGAGAGAGAGAGAGAGAGAGAGAGAGAGAGAGAGAGAGAGAGAGTTTAGCCTTTAAAATAAAGAACTTTCAAAACCCCATGTGACGTACCATACTTTTTTTTTTTTAGGTTGTGTCTTAGTTGAGTGTTTTCCTAGTAGCAATTATAGCACTAATTTTGGGGAGTGAGGCGAAGGAGAGACAGCTACGTAGTTTACAGGCTTAAGGGGGAAATTGTAAAAAATCTTGTGATTAAAGGATGTGCAGCACACAGCACGCAGTTACTTGTAAAATGCTGATGGCGTTTGATAATTTGACGTTGAACCCATTTTTGTGAAAATTTACAAGTATTTTAACTTTTACACTTCGACAACCAACTTAACTTAGAGAGTATGCAACAGCTCTAGCAAATGTATGGTAGGCTGTCTGCAAGATTAATTTTTCTCATTCCTTTCTCTGCAGAGGGTTTTTTTTAAGCAATTTTGAAGGGTTAACAAGTTACTGTAGTTCACAATTAATTCTCTGATGAGTTAGTCCGAGGTGTGTAATTATTGTTCGCCTACAAGCTCCTAAATGTGTTCGATAAAACTACCATGGAAATGGAAAGACAGAGTATAATTGTCCGGAAATTCTAGTAAATTCGAGATTTCAAAATGGTTGTAGTGGTTGATGCTTGATGTGGCTGGGACAGCTAAACGCCTCATGTCTGACTGCTAGAGAAATCGAGTGAAAAATGCACCGAAGTTTCTTCGGCGCAATCGAGTTTTCTGTTCAGCGTATAAAACTGTGAGCCGCAGCTTACGAAACTTTCAGCCACTGCCCGGTGGTAGCCTGTCCTATAGCGTTGCCAGACGTACAATCATCGCTAACTTTAACCTTAAATAAAAAAAAAAAAACTACTGAGGCTAGAGGGTTACAATTTGGTATGTCTGATGATTGGAGGGTGGATGATCACCATACCAGTTTGCAGCCCTCTAGCCTCAATAGTTTTTAAGATCTGAGGGCGGACCGACAAAGTACGGATAGAAACAGTGCGGACGAACAGACAAAGCCATCAATAGTTTTCTTTTACAGAAAACTAAAACTGATAAGAAACTTAGCTCAGTTACTGAACAAAATGGGTTCTTATATTCAATGGCCATAGTGTAAAGAACCTTTTGGTATTAAGCCCAAGCATATAATTGAACCTGTATTATCTCTGCTTGGCACATTAGCACACATGATGAGTCATGTCTGTCAGGGACAATGTTTGGTCCCATCTCCGGGTCACGTATCAGAAAGCACGATTTAATTCGGTCTACTTTAAGATGAACTTCGACTGTCAAGTTCACAAAGTAGCATCATGTTGCATCACCTGCTTTTATTATTGTAGAGAGAACTGTGCCTTTTTTCCTTAGGTAAAAACTACCCATAATTAATTTTTGCTTATGAGATTTTTAATAAACCATTGAGAAAAAATGTTATTTTTACGATGTTTCTCTACTTTTTTCACTAAAAGTAGAACGCATTCATTATAGCATATATACACTACCAGCGTTATAACGTGAATTTCTAACCATTGTTCTTGTTTGCATATAGAAAATTTTGGTAACATTACCAATACAAAAGAAAAATAATAATAAAATAAAGTGCTCGGGTAAGTGATGTAGATTGGAAAGAAACTATACTGGGAAGAAAATGTTCTTCCTTTAATTGGTGTTTTAGATTAAGCCAGCCTTGCAATGGCATTCCTAAAATTAGTATCAAAGATTTCATATACCTTTGCGTGTAGAATATCAGCTGTCTGTGGTCTGAATTTACCGCAGTCACCAATAAATATGAGAGTAGGAAAATTCTTAATGATGTCTTTGCCTGGCCAGAGACTATATAATATTATCAATTTACTTTTATCGTCAAATTTTGTTTTTAAAAATTATGAAATTGTTATAATTTCTTGCTATCTCGTTTAAATTTGAAGTGTTTCGCTAGTGTTTGATGTAGAGTCGCGCGTGACGTCATAAAAGCATTGTTTTGGAATGCGAAACCAAAACAAATCCATTCCGAGCTCCGGAGTCGTGACTCCGTGACATTAGTGTATCCGCTGGAGGATTTTTATCCAGACCGCCGACTGACGGGATAATTTAGATAAATCGACGCGCTCGACTGACCCAGGTGTCAAATATTCATGCAAGCGATCGACGAGCCACGAGTTCCTCAGCTACAACTCGACGGTGCAGGTGCCGCTTCAGTAGTTGTCAAAGGTGCATAGGACCTACCGGGTCACCGACCTCGTTTTATGTTTTGTTTTGTGAATTTTATATGTGATTTTGAGTGACACAGCCAAAACAGTTAGTTAAACTTGGTGTTTTGTTTAGACCTTCCTGCATATCAAATCAAATAGGCCCATGTCTATCGCCTGCTAGCGTAGTCCAACCAACTTGGGATTAACCGAAGGTAGTTTACGGCACGGTATATACACCCAGGCCGTAGGCTTGTTCGTATAAGTTTGGATAAGCCGATATTATTTTACTTTAATCCCACAACTCCATATTGAGCTGTTATGATGTGCTTTTTTAGTCTCTTTGGTGTGCCCAGTATGAAAATAAGACAAATCTAGGGTAACATGTCGCAAATTTACTGTTAGCAAGATAGGTATTTACTCTTGTGTATGCTGTAATATTCGTTCTCATGGGAATCTTTGCAGTACTGAACTAAAAATTTACAGATAAGCCTGTGTGTTTATCATTACAGTAGGCCTACTTGGCAGGCCTATTGGTGGTAAAAATGCTTAAGACTTGGATATGCCAGGCCTATTTAAAGTGGTCATGACCAGCTTAAAAGTAGATCAAAGACATATTTCAACAAGGATATTTCTTTACCTGACCTTAACGTAGGGTGCTCTGCTATGCATAGCAGAATGAAATGTGCAACTAGCCTAGGACATTCAGTTTTATTATCCTGTTTCTGCAATAGTTCTGAGTCAGGGACCAGCATATTTTTTATGTAAATGGCATAGTTGGAAATTAACAAAAGCTTTGTGCTTGTAACTTGGAAGACGCAAGTTCAAACTGTGCTTGATAGTAAATTTCATTTTATTTGTTTAATTGTTAGTTATATTATTATTCATATATATCAATGGAAAAAAAGGATGCAATTGACATAAAGCATCAGGTTGGCATATAGACCTACTTATAGTCTGTTTTTTTCCATCTGTCCACCCGCCTGTGGTGCTTGCGCATGGTAACACTGTGTCCCGGGCTTTAAATAGTTACTCTATGTGTAAGTTTTAGGTAAATAAAACATCTGGGTGTACTTTTACAACTGAAAAGTGTTTTAATAATTTACTGTATGCGAATTACACCGTTAATATTCAAAATAGGATATTGTTATTATTGTTGAATGTAAGCTACCTTTTAATCAAGGTGGCGAATGGAACAGCCAGAGGCAGTGACGAAAATTCCTTCTCTCATGAGTTCACTGCGGCAAGATGTCAATTTTATTGGATCACACCTACTCTGCTACTAAGCTACGTGTTACTTCATATCGTATCTGGCTAAAACGCACTTTATAAAAATTAAAAGTATATACTGATATACTTACTTGTAATGAAGTAACACGTAGCTTAGTAGGCAGAGTAGGTGTGATCCAATAAAATTGACATCTTGCCGTAGTGAACTGCGAGAGAAGCAATTTTCCCGCCACTGCGTCTGGCTGTTCCATTCACCACCCCGAAAAGGCAGCTTACATTCAACAATAATAACAATATCCTATTTTGAATATTAATGGTGAAATTCGCATAAAGTAAATTATTAAAACACTTTTCAGTTGTAAATGTACACCCAGATATTTTATTTACCTAAAACTTACACATAGCGTAACTATTTAAAGCCCGGGACGCAGTGTTACCATGCACGAGCACCACAGGCGGGTGGACAGATGGAAAAAAACAGACTATGGGTGGCACAGACTCCAGAATGGGATGAAACAAATGTTTTCTCCCATAGGCTAGTGGGGTTGATAATGTTCTGCTCTTATGACTCAAGATGAAAAAATGGGCTCAGATTCAGCTTGAGAGCTGAAGCTCAATTCCCTCACTGTATAAATATAGGCCTATATACAGTATATGTAGTATATTTATGTATATATATATATATATATATATATATATATATATATATATATATATATATATATATATATATATATATATATATAAATGTATGCAGTATCACTTTACAAGTATACTGACTCACTTTGATACACACCTCATTTATAAAGATTTGTTGAAAGTATCTCTTTTAAATTGAGTGAGTGAGAGTTATACACCATAGGGATACTCCGTCTTAAGTAAAATGTTAGTCTCTACCCCACTTGGAAATAAGGCAGTTGACATCTCCAATAAAGATAGAGAGAGGAAAAGAAAGAGTGAGAGATGCTAGACAGACTCAGACAGATTCAATTTTGATGAATTTATCATTTTTATAGACATATATACATTCTTTAATTTTCTAGAATAATAAATAAGTGTTTGTTCCTGGGGGAAAAACAAACCTGGGCCTTTTTTGTAGGAATAGCTTTCAGCATGAATGGGAATCAGCTTTTGAAACTTGGTAACAAGGTACAGAATACTTAACACTATATCCTTATTTCATTCTAAGACATGACCTTTAAAGTCAACCCAAGTCGAATAAGCCCTAGATACTCCATAAGCCAAATAAGCAACCTGTAGTGTTGGTAATACAGTACAGTACAGTAAATACTATATACAGTAAGTTGTCCCATAGTTAAACATTTTGCTGTCTTATTAAAACGGTAAATTTATACATGTTAATTATAAAGAAAACCCCCAAGGTTTGTTTGGCATGCCAGCTGAACTAGGTCACCCTCAGTCACTTTGGTGTGCAGAAGTCAAATAATACAATTGTATTTAATGATAGTTTTATATTGTGTGTATTATTGTTTATTATACTTGTGGTATAAAATGTGAAACTTGTGATCTTGTGCCATTTGCATTCTGGTAATACTATGTTTTCTCAAAATTATCGGCTGATTGAGTTTTATTTAAGTAACTTACCCAATAATTATATCGCTGTAGTTTTCTACGTGATGGCAGCTTGAATTTTTTAACTTTGTGGCAATACTCTTCTTCTTCCATCCAAGAAGGAGAGGCACAACCCTTGAAAAAAGGATCAGTGTGTTTTCTGCCTTCCTAGGGCTCACACAGTTGAAGGAACGCAGCTTGGTTTTTTGAATTCGTTTTGTTAGCTTCCCTTTCCAGTGAAGTATTCTAATTGTTTGCCTTCAGCACTAGTTTTTTGTTGTTTATCAACTGATTTTGATTTTTTATAACTGATTTTGACTTCTGTCTGATTTTGATTAACCTTTGTGGTTTTTGTGTCAACCGGCTTTTTCTCTTACCGAGATTTGCTGATCGGCTTTTGCATAGTTCGGTAGTTACCTATGAAGATTCTGTTAGGTTAATTGTCCTTTGGGAATGTTTTTTCTTGGTGAGTATTAAATTTTGTAACTTTTTGCCTAGTTTTTGATTATGTCAGACTCTAGCTCACCCAGTTTTCAGTACTGCAGCAAAGGCTGCAATACCAGGTTAACAAAAGCTTCATATGACGCTCATACCATTTTGTTCTTGCAGAGGTCAGGTCTGTTCGATCAATCTAACTTGTAACGAGTGTGTTGGGTGGGATGAGAAGACGTGGAAAAACTTAGCTTCTCATCTTTCTAAGCTAGAAAAAGATAGAAAGAGGAAAGCGGCTGCTAGAGCTGATATTAAAGGTTTAGATATTAGCTCAACTCCCAACCAGTGAGTATGGATGTACCCTCTGTTTCTAATGTGTCTTGTTCTCCGAGCCCAACTGTTCCTCCCTCATCTGGCTCCCTCGCTCCCGAACTGGATCGCTTCGCCATTCTTGAGAGCAAGTTTGTCCAAAAGTTTGGTCTGATGGATAAGTACACTGACACAACTCAGTGAATCAGTGCACTTTTTTATGAAGAGATTTAGTGATAAAAGTGCCAGTGAAGTGATCGTGGAGGAGGTGGCTACCCGTTCCGCCGACTCTCCTAGGCAGAGGTCACTGCCAGACTCCCTAAACCTGAGGAGGAGGCATACTGGAGGCCCAAGGGAGGTTGGTGGGAACTATACACGGGTAGTCGCTCCCTCAGTCGAGCCTGTTGTTTTCCAGGCTGCGACGGGGGCCATTGGAGAGACGTCTCAGATGTCCACCATCTCCTTGAGCATAGGAACTCCTAGCCCTGATTCGAGGCGTCAGTGGCATATCTTGAAGAAGTCTTGCCCCTGAGAGAGGTATTCTTCTGCTCGGGAACAATCTCCTATCCCTTGCAAAAGACTGATTCCTGCAGCTTCTGGGGTATCCCTGAGTGGCTTACTCCCGCTCAACCATCTCCTGACCCCCAGTATCTGGCGCCCAGACGCCATTCTTTGTCGTCAAAGCCAATAACGCCCAAGCGCCCCATAGTGCCCGAGCATTGTTTGGCTACTGATCGTCTGTTATCCCATGAGTACCCAGTAGTGCCCATCAGCTGGGCACCCAGCTCCTGCTGTCTGCTTGGCGCCAACTATGAATATGTGCATGGCGCCGATTTTTTCTTATCAAACTTCTGTGACACAAGAGGAGTTAGACCCTTCTCTGGAACCAATTCAGTGCCAGCTGAATAATATTTTGGACCTTTTGAAGAAACTTCTTCCATCGAAGACTTCCACAGACCCTTCGACTTTACAGTCATCATCAGAAGAAGAGGAGATTGTTCAAGATTCTTCTTCATCGGCATATGTTGCTCTCTTGGAGTATTTCCTTGTGGTATTTCTGGATTACTTCTCACTCAAGGCTCCTTCAGCACCACAGTCAACCTTTTTAATGAATAATCCGTCTGAATTCTCCCAACTGCTGAGGATGGTTTTATCTTCGTCCGCCAGGAAGGCTCTGGAAAACATGGACCTTTGGCTTTCAGAGAAGAGGATTCAAGGGAAATCCTCCTTCTGCATTCCCCCTTTGCACCTATCTAAGAGACGTTGCCAGTCTTATTCTACTGGGGAAGCTCCCAGGGGGACTTCTCTGCGCTGATAGATTCCACACAAAGGTCTGCCTTCGCTGCTGCTAAAGTGATGTTTGCCAGGAAGGAAATTGATCACTTATTGAGGAATCTCTTCAAGTCTTTGGAGGTGCTAAGTTTCCTTGACTGGTTAGTTGGGGCATTAGCCAAGAAGATCCAGGATTTTTCTCCTCTCTCTGAAGATTGTTCCTCGGACAGAGCTATTAGAGATGCTTCCCAGGAATTGGCCTCCCTTTTCGCTATGGGAATTTCAAAGAAAAGAGAGCTCTGGTGTTCTTTCACCTCCAAGAGTGTTACTGCCTCTCAGAGGTCAGCCCTTCTTTTCTCCCCCCTCGATTGCCATCACCTTTTCCCGCAGTGGTAAATGAAGTTTCTCTTGAACTGCAGAAGAAATCTACCCATGATCTTTTGGCCCAATCCACTAAGTGTCCTAAGGATTGGTCCACTTTTTCTGCTAGATCGCCCTCACCCTTCAGAGGCAACCCTTTGAGGAGAAGACAACGCTCTCTGTCTAGACCTTGGGCTGGAGTCTGTTTCTCCTCCCGAGCCATTAAGAGATCATCTTATAAACCTACATCGAAGAAGTGAAGATGCAGTCCTCCATGCTCCTTAGGGTGCCAGGCTCCAACTGTTTTGGGAGAGTTGGAATGCCAAAGGGGCAGAATCATGGATTGTATAAGTACTGAGGTAAGGGTACTCAATTCCTTTCAAGAAAATGCCATCCCTAGTCAACACGCCGATCACCTTGACCGCGTACTCCACAGGTTCTGAGAAGTCTTTAGCTCTGTCAGAAGAGGTCTCAATGCTTCTCAAAAAGAAGTAATAGAAGTAGCAGAGGACATCACGTTGATGGAGTTCTACAGTCGGCTGTTTGTGGTCCCCAGATCAACGGGAGGATGGTGACCGGTCCTCGATGTGAGCTCCCTGAATGTTTTCATCGAAAAAACAAGAGTCAAGATGGAAACAGACCAGTCAGTTCTTGCGTCCATCCGTCGGGGGGATTGGATGATCTCCCTAGATATGCAAGACGCATATTTTCACATCCTGATTCATCCGGCATCAAGAAAGTTTTTGAAGTTTGTGTACCAGAGCAAGGTATTTCAATTCAGAGCACTGTGTTTCGGCCTGTCAACAGCACCACAGTGGCAAAGTGGTTACAAATAATAGGGATCAACATCCTTTTATATCTGGACGATTGGCTGATTTCTTTTTCCCACAGAGCTACAATGTATGGAGGACCTTCAGAAAACCCTACTTTCAACCCAAGATTTAGGAATGCTAGTAAATCTTCAGAAATTCCAACTGACCCCATCTCAGAGGATTCTCTATTTGGGGATTCAGATAGACTCTCGGACTTTTCAGGCTTTTCTGTCCCTCAAAAGGATAGAGTCATGCCTGAAAGCAGTGAATCATTTCCTTACTCTAAAGAATTGTTCAGCCAACGAGTGGATGAGTTTACTGGGCATGTTATCTTCAGTAGAACAGTTCGTCAGGCTGGGAAGACTACATCTACGACCTCTACAATTTTTCCTGAAGAGAAATTGGGACAGGAAGACTCGGCCAGACTCTCGTCTTTCTGATCTCAACAGAGATCAAAGAAGACCTACTTTAGTGGCAGTATGTGGGCAGATATGCAGAAGGGAAGTCTCTGCTTCCTCTGAACCCAGTCCTAAACTACTCCGATGCATCGGACACAGGTTGGGGAGCCCATATAGGAGATAGGGAGGTGTCAGGAGCTTGGTCTCGGGAGGAGAGCACTTTCCATATTAACAAGGAGTTCAAAGCAATTCATTTGGGTCTCAGACACTTTCAGGAAGAAGTCTGAGGCAGAGTGATAGCAGTTCACTCAGACAATACCACAGCCTTAACCTACATCAGTCGTCAAGGGGGAACACACTTGCATTCGCTCTTTGAAACCATGAGGTCACTTCTTCTTTGGACGGACCGGATAGGAGTAAAGTTAGTCACTTGATTCATCCAAGGAAAACTCAGTGTGTTGGTGGATGGGTTAAGTCGACACCAACAAATCCTTCCCACGGAGTGGATTCTGTACCTTAGACTATGAGTAGATTTGTGGAAGCTGTGGGGAACACCATTCCTGGACCTCTTCACCACGTCCAAGAATCACTTCCTTCCTCTGTTCTGCTCCCCTTTTCCGGACCCTCTAGCATGGGCAACAGTTGCCCTTCTGCAGGACTGGTCCAACCTGGACTTACTTGCATTTCCCCCATTCAATATAATCGGGGAAGTACTAAACAAGTTTCAATCTCACCTGAATGTCAGAATGACCCTCATAGCTCCGTTCTGGCCCCAGAAGGAGTGGTTTATAGATCTCCTAGCCCTTCTGGTGGACTATCCAAGGCTCCTTCCCACCATTCCAGATCTCCTCAGACAGCCTCGTTTCAGGAGGTTTCATCAAAACCTGTCTGCTCTGGCCCTGACAGGGTTTCAACTGTCATCAAACTCCTACGATCGAAAGGATTTTCAAAGCCTGTTGCTAAAGGAGACGACAGCCATTTAATAAAGTCTATCAAGCAAAGTGGTCCATCTTTAGACTTCGGTGCAGAAGACATAACATCTCATCTTCTAAGCCATCTATGATGCAGCTAGAAGACTTTCTTCTGTATTGAAGATCCTCCAGAGGCCTCTCTTCCTCTACCATCAGAGGTTATAGAGCTATGCTCAGCTCAGTTTTTCGCCACAGGGGTCTGGACCTTACCTCAAACCAGGACATCTTGGACTTCATTAAATCTTTTGACTCCTTGAAACCTAAAACAGAATCTACAGTTTCCTGGAGTCTTGATTTAGTTCTTAAATGGATTTCAGGACCGCGTTTCGAACCTCTTTGCTCAACGTCCCTCAGGGATTTAACTAGGAAGACTCTGTTTCTTTTGGCTCTAGCAACAGCTAAGAGGGTTAGCGAAGTCCATGCCTTGGAAAAAAGGGTGGGTTTCTCCCAGGGTGACGCAGTCTGCTCGCTAACTTTGGGTTTTCTTGCAATAAACGAAATCCCTCAAAACCCTGGCCCCGCTACTTTACAGTAAAGAACTTGATTAGATATTATCTACACAGGACTGAGAAAATCAGAGGCCAGGCTAGTAATCTGTGGTGTCCTGTAAAAAATCCTTCCTGACCTCTCTCTAAGAACACTATCTTGTTCTTTAAAGGGACCTAATCATGGAAGCTCATTCTCAAATTGGAGAAGAGTCTCTTCCCTCCCTGAAAGTGAAGGCTCATGAGGTAAGGGCAGTGACCACCTCTTTAGCCTTCAAGCATAATCTGTCCTTATCATCTGTCCTTCAAATTACATACTGGAGATGTAGGTCAGTTTTTGCAATGCACTATCTCCGAGACATTGAAACCACCTACGACAATTGCAGCACCTTAGGGCCCTTGTCTGTAGCAGGTATGATAATGGGGGAGGAAGCCTAGGAGGCAACTCTGCCAACTGAATGTATTTCTGTCTGGAAGGTATGGTATACCCAAGTTACCTACCAGTTTTTTATTGGGATGATAATTTTTCTTTGTTTTAATTTGTCGATATGAGGTGACTAGGCATTATGGTTTTTTTTTTTTCTTGGTTCCTGGTACTTAGCCCTGGATTAGGGCAAGTTCTTAAGCTTTGTAATAGCATTGGAAGTTCCTTTTTAATACATGGCTTTGAGTAACACTTTTGCAGCTAGCAGAATACTCCTTCGCTCAAAAGTCCCCTTGTCAGTAGAGGTGTCCCTAGGCTATACTGCCACATCACTACAGTTTGAGAAGAGCTCCATTCAGAGGCAGTACCTTCCTGCAGTAGCTCTCTCACCAGGTAAGGAACAACAAGCATTTATCGATGCGAACATCTTGAATATATCCATAATGGCTTTAATATTTTGGGTACAAAATGTCCATGAATCCCCACCATCCATCAATGTGGGATTCAGCAATGTAATTACTGGGTAAGTTGCTTAAATAAAAATGACATTTTTAATAAAATAAAGTTTTATTTGTACTTGCCCAGTAATTAGGAGTCGAGCCCGCCCTCCTCCCCTCACATGGACATTTTTATTGGCAGCCAACAAATTGATCCTTTTTTTCAAGGGTTGTTCCTCTCCTTCCCAGAGAGGAAGAGGAAGAGTATTGCCATGAATTTCGAAAATTCAGGTTGCCACTGAGTAGAAAACTACAGTGATGTAAATACTGGGTAAGTATAAATAAAACTTTATTTTATCATAAAAATATTGGCATGTGTTATCAAATGATAGCTGAGTGCTGTCCTACTGACATCCACACTGCCATTAGTTGCTTAATGAAACATAATTTTAAGATTCATTTGTTTTTGTAAACTAACAAAGCTGGGTTAGAAAATGCAACTTCTCTATAGATTCAGTATATTTTAGTGAAGTTAGGTGTGATTTCACCAGTTTTGGACATTACAGTCTTAAATATACTAAAAACTTTTTTTTTTATATGCATGTATCTAATATGTACTTGCATCTTATATGCTGTCAGATACACTACGTGTATAGTATTGTTGTATCTACAGGATGGGTGATGTCAGTGTGCCCCTGAATCAACAGCTGGTTTATGGGAATGAACTGTCCAACCCATGGAGGAAGAAGCTGTTATTATTTTCATAGATCGTGTCTCTTTTCTCGTCGACAATAGCTTTCTTCATCCTTGGAGCATTATCTGTACCTTATCATGAACAGTTGTCAGTATTGCTATATGATTAAAGTCGAGAGAGAGAGAGCTGTTTATCAGTTCTGAGCTCTGGGCTTTGAACTGACAAAAGCCCCGCAGGTGTACACATTGGCATTCATTGGTCTGTTCCCATTTGAAGAGCATATACTTCTGTGTTACCTGATGATTGGCTGGTTCTGGCATGGGCAGAGTTGGAGGTGCTCCAGAACACGACCTTAGGATTGTGATAAACTCAAAGCAGTTGGATCCCATACTCAGGCAGCAGGCAGTGTACCTGGGTATGCTTATAGACAGACACACACCAGTGAGAGTTTTTCTTTGTTTTAGCTTGCTCAGGGAGATTTCAGTGCAATTATTCTTGCAGGAGTGACTCCATCTCTTGCTTCAGTAGTAACTGAAGTATTATTGGTCGACCTCAAGCAGTCCTCCCTCTCAGTTTGTTCCGTTGAGCAGGGAAATCAGTGATGCATAGTGGAACCCATGGGACAATGTGGATGTTTATGCCATTCCTCCTTTCAATTTGAACTGTCTTCTTTGGAGTACCTGCGGAAGATAAGGTCTACTTTGAACATTTCATGTAGTCCTTCCTTTGCCGCTTCCTAGATAAGGTGGTGGAGGAGAAGAGGGCCTTAACACTAGATCCCTCAACAGAGGTAATACCAATGGCGGTTTCAGCTTCATCAACCACTGCAAAGGAAGGGGATCTCCCTGTGGCTGTGGCTCCCCCCAGTAGTAAATCAGTCAGTGGGTAAGACTTCGGCTGCAGTTCCTGCCTTGACCAGCCCTGCAATGCATGAGGTGGGTGTGACCAGTTGGGAGAAAAGAGAGAAATGCTTGCAATGGTCTTCTTCTTCCATGTTGTCATTGTTGGACTCCTTTTCCTCCTCATCAACCCTGGAAGCTTTGACTTATTTTGCCTGTTGTATGCATTGCTTGCCTTGTGAGTGGACCAGGAATGCCCTGTGGAGTGGAGTTCTGGTGTATTGTATCATCTTCTTTGGCTAAAGAATGAAAGGCTAGTTCCCAAGGGGATCTGATGGGACCAGGCAGTCTCTCCTCCTGAACCCCTGCAGGCCAAGCCAGAGCAGCGTTTTTCAGAGATTTATTTTTCTCATTTGTGAATGGAATATGCTTGGGGAGGCAACTATGGCTTCATAAATGTCAGCAGTCTTGTCACTGGGAATAACCTTAGGGTGTACTCCAGGGCATGACCCTTGGCTTGGTTGCTGTGGTCACAGTTAGCATGTGATGTTTTGGAAGAGGCGAGTGGACTGATCTGCAAATCGGGGTCCCTCACCTCCAAGAGATCATGCAAACCCCTTCCCTCTCCACTTTCATACCAGTGATGGAAGGTGAGTTTCAACACCCCTGGAACAACCTGGATGTACACATTCTTACCTTTCAAACATCTTAGCAGGGTAATAAACAGTGTTTGTCACCCTGGGTCTTTGCACCACAGTGGTGGCTCCTCGTTGGCCTCGTGCCAGGTGGTATCCCGATCTGATGTCTCTCCTGTTGAGGCACCAAGAGAGCTACCCCTGTGGCCTACCCTCCTGTGTCAGCCACACATTTGCTGATTCCATGAGGCAGTGCAGTCCCTGTAGCTTTTTACACTGGGAAGTTAAATGGCATCTTCTGCAAGAGTGAGAATTTTCTCACAAGGCTTTAAGGGAGATGTCAGGGTACCTTCAAAATTCCATAGTGAATGTGTTTAGGGAAAATTGGCCATCTTCTGTAATTGGTTGTTAGAAGATGTACTTATCCAATTGGAACTTCATCCATCTTTGCCGAGACAGACACCTTTCATTCACTGTGGTAAAAGGCTATCGCTGGGCTTTATTTATTTGATGGAGATGTCTATGCTAATGAGAAATTGTATATAAGTGACTTACCAAGCAATTACATAGCTACTAGCTTCCTACCAAGGCGGTCCAGAAATTCTATTTTCAAGGTGGCGCCACCATCGCTAGTGTAGGTGATGTGGACCCGCCCACTTTCGGGATGGACAGGTACAACTCAGAAGGAAACTTCAGTTCATTTTCTGCTGGCTCCCAGTCAACATCGATGGTTTTTGTGCAGTCCTTCTCATCATTTTTCGATTTTTGTTCCAGTATTGGTGAAGTATTTGAATTTTGTATGGCCTTTTTTATTCTTGCGATTAACTGAAGTATTTTGGTCACAGGTCCTCTCTCAGGTCATTGAGCAGGGAAATCTTGGTCATTGGGGTCCCATTCTGCAATTATTCTTGGCATGATTTTGATAACAGGAAGTTTCGGTGATTTTCCCGTTCTGAGGGCATGATGATAACGGCAATCGGTGAAAAACCAAAAAACACCAATTTTCGGTTATCAGCGCCTCTGTTAGGTATGTGTCTGCACCAGTACCCAATTATCGGTGCTGATAAGTGGAAATCGGCGATTTTCTGTGCTTAAAATTGCCAATTTTTGTCATTAGACAAGCACCGTAAAACTGGATTGCTGCTAACCAAGCCTGCCGTTAACTGGGGACTGCCTGTATTTGTTAGCTTTAATGACATAATTCCTAATTAAGGTGTCAGATTCTAGTTCTTTTAGTGTTCAGTTTTGTACCGAGGGTTGCAAGACTAGATTAGTTAAAGTGGCTTATGATTCTCATACTAGTACATTAAATGTAGGGGACAGGAATGTAATAGGGGTTACATGTCCAGAATGCCAGGACTGGGATGACCATCAGTGGAAGGTTTTTAGATCTCATTCAGATAAGCTTAATAGAGATAGAAAGAGGAAGGTGGCTCTTAGAGCCAAAAATGGAGATAGTATAGAGACTATTCCTTTTCCTTCAGTGGTCGAGGGTAGTGCTATTTCTTCTCCTCTTATCCCTTCTTTTTCTCCCGTCCTTAGCCCTCCTGCCGTCTTACCACATACTCAGTTTACCAAGTTCCCATGCTTCAGATCTCAACACCATTGCCAGTCTCGAATCTAGGTTTAATAAAAGGTTGGAGTTCCTGGCCAATACAGTCATGGAATTAGGTATGTCTTTCAAAGCTTTTGTCGACAAAGCTTCGAGTGTACGCAGTGCAAGTGCAGTGCAGAGTGAGAGTGTTGTGCTTTCCAAGGAGGTGGCTGTCCATCCTACCAATGCTCCTAGATGAAGGTCCCTGTCCCACTCCCCCGCACCGGGGAGAAGACATACTAGAGGTCGAAGGGAGGCTGGTAAGGTTTGCCCACGGGCAATCGCCCCCTTGGTCGAGCCTGTTGCCCAGTCCCAGGCTGCGACAGAGCGCCATTGGAAAGGCATCTCTTTTAGAGCTCATTGTCTGTCGTCAGATTCTGAGGATTTTTCGTCTGATGGGAGGCATCGTCAGCTACAGTCTTCTGCATCTCATCTGCTGAAGAGACATTCTGCTGGTGTGGACAGCTCTTCTCCTCCTGTTAAGAAGTTTAAGGAGGTCAGTGTGAGTCTCCAACCCTCCTGCAACTTCGCTGTTCCTCCTCCTTCTGTTTCGTCAGTGCAGCATCGACAGTCAACTTGGGACAGTCCGGAGTCTCGTGAATCTGGAGAATGCCTGGTTTTGTCACCAAGGCACTCAGACCCTCATCATAAGAGCTCGTTGCCTCAGCCTAAGCGCTCTCGTGCTCCTGAGCACCTACCTTCTCCCAAGCGCCTGGCACCAGGTGCACCGACTCAGGCTTCTGCTCCAGCTCGTTCGGTGCCAACTTTGGACTGTTTGGCACCATCATCCCTTTGTCCGCTTGCCTCAACTCAAGAGGATTCTTCTTTAGCCCCAATTTGGCGCAAGCTAGAGGACCTGTTAGGTTTCTTGAAGACAATTGTTGCCAAGAATGAGGAAGCCTGTCTTTCACCTATCTTGTTTGATGAGGAAGAAGCTGACCATGATTCTGCTTCATCCTCTGCTTATTCGAGCCTTCTGAGATTCATTTTAGTGAACTTCCCTGACTTTTTCCAGCCTGTGCCTTTGGGTTTGCCCACATCAGCCTTTCTTATGTGGAAGCAAGTGACTCTTGCCTCCCCAAGTTAGTCCTTTCCTCCTCCTCAAAGAGAGCCTTGAAAGAGGTTGACGAGTGGTTGGCTTATAAGAGGGACTTGGGCAAGGCTACGTTTGCCTTCCCTCTTTCTAAGCTTGTCAAGAGAAGGTACTGTTTTTATGCCACTGGAGAAGCTCCTTCCTTGGGAGTGTCTGCCTCCTCTCAGGGGGACTTCTCTGGCTTGGTCATTGCTATGCTGCATGCTGCTTTCGCCTTCGCTAAGGTGATGTTCTCCTCTTCAGTGTTGGATCATCTTGTAAAGAACGTCTTCAAGGTTCTGAAGATCTTGACTGGACAGTGGGAGCACTGGCAAGGAAGATTGAGGACTGTCCAGTCCCGGCAGAAGATTTTGCCTCGGTTGGTTGAATGTACTGTCTTGTGCGGACAAGACAGTAAGGGATGGCTCTGCAGAGCTTGCATCATTGTATGTGATGGGCTCTCTTAAGAATCGGGAGCTGTGGTGCTCTTTTGCTACCAAAGGAGTTTCCACAACTCAGAAGCTAGCTCTTACGTTTGCTCCAGTCGACAAGACCCACCTCTTCCCTCAGGACACTGTGAAAGAGGTTCTGTCTGAATTGCAGAAGAAATCGACCAATGATTTTCTGGTGCAATCTATGAAGTGCCCCAAGGTAGCTCCTGCAGTAGTTCCTAAGTCCTTCTCTCCTCTGCGACCTCACCCCTTTCGAGGAGGACGAGCCAGATCCCAGTCTAGACCTCATTCCAACCTTTGTTCCCCATTGAAGTCCTTAAAGAAGTCATCTACCAAACCAGCCACTAACAAGTGAGAGCTGTCTCCTTCATGCCCCGGTAAGTGCCAGGTTGCACTGATTTTGGAAGGAATGGAGTCTCAGTGGGGCAGAGCCCTGGGTAGTACAAGTTTTGAAGACAGGCTATTCCATTCCTTTCAAAGAGGAGCCGCTGCTTTCCAAGTTGCCGATCACCTTGACGGCTTCCTTGGCAGGATCCGAGAAGTTTTCAGCCCTTGCCCAAGAAGTCGCATCTCTCCTTCGCAAAGGAGCAATGGAGGAGGTAGTAGACCAGTCATTGGAAGGATTCTACAAAAGACTTTTCATAGTCCCCAAGTCATTGGGGGGCTGGAGACCCGTATTGGATGTCAGCATCCTGAATTTGTTTGTGTTGAAGACAAAGTTTCATATGGAAACAAACTGTTCTGTCATGTCCTCTATCCATCAGGGTGACTGGATGGTCACCCAGGACATGCAGGGTGCTTATTTTCATGTCCCTATCCATCCGGACTCGAGAAAGTTCTTGAGTTTCATTTTTTGGGGCAGGGTTCTCCAGTTTGGGGCGCTGTGCTTTGGCCTGGCCACAGCCCCACAAGTGTTTACTTGAATTCTCGCTCCTCTCAGCAAGTGGCTTCATCTCCTCGGGATCAATGTATCCCTCTACCTGGATGACAGGCTTCTCCGCTCTTCGTCGGAGGAACAATGCTTGAAGGACTTGAATAGGATCCTTTGCCTAACACAAGAGGTAGTCATTCTGATCAATGTTCAAAAGTCTCAGATGACTCTGACTCAGAGTATTCTCTATTTGGGAATGACTCTGGACTCTTGGGTTTTTCGGTCTTTTCTCTCCCCGAAAAGAGTTGAGTCATGTCTTTTAACTGTTCAAGAATTTTTCAGTCTCATGACCTGCTCAGCTCTTCAATGGATGAGCCTTATTGGCACTTTGACCTCGGTGGAAGAGTTTGTGAAGTTGGGCAGGCTTCACATGAGGTCTCTGCAATTCTTCCTGAAGGCGAATTGGTGCACGAAGACTCAGTCAGACTCTGTCATCTTCCTGGTCACGTCAGAGATCAAGGAGGATCTTCGATGGTGGTTATCAGAGGTAAGACTTAAGGAAGGTATCTCTCTCTTCCCTCTGAACCCCAGCCTAGAATTCTTTTCCAACACTTCAGACATAGGTTGAGGAGCTCTGCTGGAAACTCGGAAGGTCTCCAGGAAGTGGACATTGGACCAGAAGTCACTACACACCAGTGTCAGAGAATTAAAAGCCTTTCACCTGGGCCTTCAAGCATTTGCTCCGTTTGTCATGGGGAAAATCATAGCACTCTTCTCGGACAGCACCACAGCTATGTCCTTTGTCTGCAGACAGGGAGGCACCCACTCCTTCCCTGGGTGGAGCAGATACAAGTCAAGATTCTCTCCCGCTTCATTCAGGGAAAAATGAATTTCCTGGCAGACGAGCTGAACCGCAGTCGCCAGGTGTTGCCGACAACCTTAGACTCCAAAGTCTGCAACGATCTGTGGAAGTTTTGAGACAAGCCTTCCATAGATCTCTTCGCAACGTCGAGGAACTACCGCCTCCTCTCTTTTGCTCCCTAGTCCTGGGACCCTCTAGCTGGGCGACAGATGCCATGGTTTTGGACTGGACGGACTTCGACATTTATGCCTTCCCTTCCTTCAGGTTGATCCAAGAGGTCCTGAACAAGCTCATGTCTTAACGAAATGTCTCAATGACTCTAATTGCTCCACTCTGGCCAAGAAAAGAATGATTTTCAGACCTACTGAGACTGCTTGTGGACTGTCCGAGGGTGCTTCCACAAAAACAGTCGCTGCTCAAACAGCCCCATTTTCTCAGGTTTCATCAAGGATTGTCTGCTCAGGCCCTGACAGGATTCAGACTGTCAGGAGCCTTGTCAGAGCAAAAGGGTTTTTGCGAAGGGCTGCAGAAGCTATTGCTAGATGTTGAAGAGCTGCTTCTAGCAAGCTCTACGAGTCCAAGTGGACTGTGTTTAGAAGATGGTATGGACAGAATAACATCTCTTCTCCTGAAACCTCTGCGAGCCAGATAGCAGACTACGTACTCTTCTTTGAGGACCTCAAGGAGATTGTCATCCTCTATGATTAGGGGCTACAGAGCTATGCTTGGCTCAGTAGTCAAGCATAGGGGCCTGAACCTATCCGTGGATCAAGATATAGCAATCTCATTAGGTCTTTTGAGACTTCTAAAATAGACAATCCTGGTGCACTCTCCTGGAACTTGGACGTCATTTGAAAGTGTCTCTCAAGCTCCTCCTTTGAACCTCTATGTTCAGCCTCTTTTAAGTCTGTCACTAAGAAGACTCTCTTCTTAGTAACTCTGGCTACAGTGAGACGAGTTAGTGAGCTCAAGTGATTGAGAAGAAAGTAGGGTTTGTGTAAGGTAATGCAGAATGCTCTTTCTCGCTTGGTTTCCTCACCAAGAACGAGAACATTTCCCATTCTTGGCCCCGCTCATTTGTTATTAAGAGCCTGGAGGACATTGTCGGGCCTTGCGGTACTACCTCTGCAAGACTGAGAAGATCAGTGGTCCCTCAAACAGCCTCTGGTGTTCCAAGAGGAACCCTTCATACCCACTTTCTAAGAATGCTCTCTCTTTTTTCCTGAGGAGCCTGATCTCGAAAGTCCATTCTCAGGTTCAAGAGGACGTCTTCCTGATCCTGAAAGTTTAAGCTCATGAGGTTCGAGCCGTTTCCACTCTCTTGCTTTTCGACACAATATGTCCTTGTCTTCGATTCTAAAATCAATATTTTGGAGATCTAAATCAGTGTGCTTTGCACTACCTTAAGGATTTTGAAATGGTGTTCGAAAATTGTAGTAGGTTAGGGCCATTATCCGTGGCTGGCATGGTGTTGGGAGAGAAAGTGTAGGGGGCTCTCTGTCCCTTTGCTGTCTCCTTGCCTTTTTTTAAGGATGTTGAGTTAAGGGAAGCCTACTATGAGATTCAGAGCCTTTGTCCCAGTGTTTTTCCGGAATAACTTTTTTTTCTGTGCATTTGACAAAGATATTACTTAGCCATAGTCTACTTTACATCCCTACCTAATTTTCAGCAGCATTCTTTATTACTTATACTGTATTAGAAAAAGTATATTCATAAGAGTAAAATAAAGCAGCCGAAACCAGTGGCGGAACACTCTAAACGTATAATTTCAAAGTTAAACGTGACGTAAACATTTGACGTCCCAACTCCTCCCACAAGGTGGTGACAACAAACGGCTGTCTCTGAAATTCTAAATGAATATTCGTACTTTGTCAGGGCTTCAAGAATGGCGGCTGTGATAAGTCATTGTCCCCATGGTTGCAGGACAGCTTTTGTGATTTGACTTGCACAATCATTTAGAAGTGAGGAGGCCTGTGGCAAACCCTACGTAAGCTTGAACAGGTAAATGAATAATAGGGCACTTTTGTGGGTAAGGAGTACACCTGGACATCCAAGGCTACCAAGTTTTCATCATTTGTTGACTTCCATAAGGTTTAGAAAGATAATTATATATGCTCTATAAAGCAATAGTTGTTGATTTCTTAGTAAAATATAACTTGTGGAACAACATTAAAACTTGCTTTGCCAAAAAAAAATGTCATGGGTTATAATACATCACTGAATGACCTCTATAGGTTCCAGTGCTTGGGCTTAGCTCAAAACGCTATAATCCACCCATTGATTATAATGTCAAGTTTCCTCATATGTAATTACGTTAAATAAAGGATCCATGTAAGGACATGTCATTTCATATGATCGTTCCTGTCCTCTTAGTGACAGAGTACAGTACAAGAATGGCTGAATTGTAACATTATAATGAAAGTTGTTTTCATATTCCACAGAATGTTACCGGCAAGGGTTCTAGCTCTCGATCTCGGCATAAATCATATATACTACCACTACAAAGTGTAAACAAGGAGTATTGGTTGTATTTCATTGTTGCCAGAGGTTGAGACTTTTTCATGAATAGCCATGCTCCATCAAGAAGGAGGCATTATATCTTCAAAAGACATTCCTTTGAGTTTGCTGGCGATGTCTACAAGAAGTCGGTGTTACTCTTATAATTACCGGAATTATGCAACTTTCATAATACAGAATACAGTAAAAAATTAGGTAGGGATTTAAGATACCCTGTGACAAAGTGTCATCTTTGTCAGGTATGTTGATACAATTTAATTCTGGAAACACCGGGACACCGGCTGTTAATCTCATAGTAGGGGTACAGTGTACCTGGAGTACCCACCAGTTTTACGGTCGGGGTGTTGGTTTTTAACTGTGGGCATAGGTGACAATGTTGGTTTTTATTCTGGTCTATGGCCAGGGCAAGGGCACTTTCTCTGTCTTTGTCAGCCATCTGTGAACTTCCATGGCTGCAAAGTACCCACTGAAGTAGGGGCGACTCTTGGCCATCCTGCCATGCCCTCTACAGGTTAAGATGAGTGCCAACCAGACGCAGTAATTACCTTCAGCAGCTCTCTTTACCAGGTAAGGTACAAAAAGCATTGACCCAGTGCTAGTAAACGCTCTTGTTCAAAGGCATTATCTTTGTTAATGTTTTGGATTAGATTATGTCCATGTATCCCACCTCCTCTCAATGTGGAGTCAGCTATGTAATTGCTGGGTAAGTCACTTACTTAAAAATTACTTTTTTACGGTGAAATAAAGTTTTATATATACTTACCAAACAATTACATAGTCAGAGCCCCCTCCTTCCTCTCAGATGGACATCAGGGCTCAAATGAATTGAAGTTTCCTGCTGAGTTGTGCCTGTCAGTCCCGATAGTGGGTGGGACCCTGTCACCTACACTAGCAATGGTGACACCACCGGGAAATTTGAATTTTTGGACTGCCGTGGTTGGAAAATAGTAGCTATGCAATTGCTTGGTAAGTATATATAAAACTTTGTCTAATCATAAAAATGTCATTTTCAAACAGTCACTCCCAGCTCGTGAACTTCAGGCTTTGGATAGAGACCTTACACTTAAGACTGTTTTCCTCTTCTTGTTGGCCTCGGCAAAATGGGTAGGGGAGTTGCATGGCTGTCATGTCTTGTCCAGAATTTAGGAGGCTGAGGATCTCTTGTTCTTTATCGTTCCTGAATTTGTAGTGAAAACCAGGATCCATCCATATCAGATGAGCAATTCAAGTTTTTCAATCTAATTGAGATGTAGGTGGAAACCTGAATGAGATGCTGTTTTGCTCAGTTTCTGCTGTCAGTTGCTATTTGAAAAGAATCTGCTCCCAGAGGCTGAAATGTAGGTGCCTTTTCATTATACAGGAAACCACAATCCCTTTCATCCTGGCTAGTGAAGTAATCAGACAGGCCTGCACCTCCTCCTCCAAGGACGTTGGCCTCCCTTCTGTGTTAGAGCACACTAGGTTGGGCTTGGGTCCATTCTTTAATTTTTTATAAAACTAATCGGTTTTCAACGAGGGATGTTGCCCACAAGTTGGCTGCCCAACAGGTTGTGTAGTCACTCAAGATCAGGTTTCAGACAAGGTCAGTATCTCATCCAATTTGGCTAGGTCTGGTGTAGGTAGGCTCCCCTCTTTCCTTATTTTGTCTTTTTTGTTAAGAGCAGCATCTGGAATTGACCTAGATACAGTTGAATACACTTCGGGCATCCTCCCCTTGATAGCAGGGAGTGACCCTCATCCTCTTTTATAGCAAGGGGAGGGGGGGACAGTGTAGTTTAGTCCTGAACCCTTAACATGTAACAGTCAGAGCTAAATTGCCTTGTGACATGAATTTTTTTTATGGGGGATGATGTTCTCCAAAATGTTTCTTACTTGATTACAGTAAACCCCCAGTATTTGTGGTGGATGTGTACTGCACTCCCCCCCCAATAGCTAAAATCCACAAATACTTAAAACCCCTCTAAAGACACTTAGAATTGCCCATTTTGATAGTTTAAACACAAAAAAACTCTAAAAATGCTTATACCTGAATAAATTATTGTAATACTTTTATCACAAAAAGTGCATTTAGTCATGAAAATGATATGAAAATACAGTAATTAGTGAATATTTCTCAGTGAAAATACCGCGAATGGGTGAATTTTCCGCGAATAATGTGCATATACGTTCTACAGAGAAATCCAAAACCTGAGTCTGCGAATAGTGAGACTGCGAATACGGGGATTTACTGTAGCCCCTTTTGGTTTTCTGTAAAACGATTTGTCTGTCCGTCCACACTTTTTTTTGTCCACCCTCAGATCTTAAAAACTATTAAGGTTAGAGGGCTGCAACTTGGTATGTTGATCATCCACCTTTCAGTCATCAAACATACCAAATTGCAGCCCTCTAGCCTAAGTAGTTTTAATTTTATTTATGGTCAAAGTTAGCCATGATTGTGCATCTGGCACTGCTATGGGTGCTAACAACACAGGCCACTACTGGGCCGAGGCTGAGAGTTTCATACAGCATTAAACTCTGTACAGAAAACTCAGTTGCACCAAAGGCAGCTGGGTTCATGGTAATTCCATGGTGGCTTCTAAGTCCAGTCAGTTGAGGGGACTGACCTCTCTCCTGATGGTTTATATTCCCATGGGGACAAAGAACAAATTTTGAATAACAGTTTTTATTTTTCGTAAGTTAACAAACCAGGGCCTCAACCTCCTTGCTCTATCTGTGCAGTCAAATTAAAAGTGAGTGAAATGGTTGGTGAGTGAGGGACTCTTCTCCCACTCTCCCTCCTGCCCTCCATTTCCACCTGTGAACCACCTTGTTTCAACCGATTTCCAGCTTGCACTGAAAGATACCACTGTATTGGAAGATACCCCTATATATAGGGCTGTGGTTTGTATACAAGTTATTACAAATTCCTTTCTCAAAAAACATTGTCTACACTTTATTAAATTAGCATGAAATTATCCCCATATAATGGTGATTGAAGTGTCATAAAACCATGGCTCCAGGTTCCAGGTGCCAGGAAGGGTATACAAAATTGGGGTTAAAAGTCTTATATGTTGGATATTTTATAAGAAAAAGTGAGCACTGTGTCCCTGGATCCCTTGCTGAGAAGCAATTTCAGAATAGAAAGGGACACTTTCTCTGGCCAGAAATCATCTATTTTTTTTTTTTTTGGCTAGAAATCATCTATTTTTTTAAAAACATTCTTGGTGGATTTACAGGAAATATTGTGGTTTGACCAGTGAGCCACAGAAAAATTTATTTAATTTTGATGTTTCAAACGCAGCTCTGGAATTTTAAGAATGTATTTAATTTAAGAAAAGTCAGGTTTTTAAAATGCATTGTGTTAGGATATCGTTTGGTTTTAAAATGATAAGTTCTTTGGTGTTGGCAGAGGTTTGCATACACTGTGTGCTCTGTTATTGTTTGCAGAACTGTATTGATTTGCCAAAAAAAAAAAACAGTGAATATCTCACTTTCTATTTTATACATTTTCAGAGGATGCATTCTAAGAAATTCACTGTGTCTGGTGTAGCAGCAGTAAATACATTGAAAAAATATTCAATTAGTGACCGAGAAATTTTAGATAAAAGAGTTAAAACCAATCCTCGCTATGCTGATATTCGTCCTCGAACAAACACAGGATTCAATACACATCGACGACAAGAACTTGAGCATGAAATCCGCAAGTATTATAAAGTTAGTATATGGGTATCTTTTTCATCATGGTAAATTTAGAATGTGAAATGACTTCAACCAGATACTTGCACTGTAGTTAATACTGTTTCTCTAGTACAGTGTGTCATTAGTTTTGAAATTTGACTTATATCCTTTTACCAGTACTGTATATCCTTTTACCAGCACCGTATATATTTTTTTCCATTTCTGCTCTCTGCATGTGTTGCTGCTCATAATTGATATTGGATATTGTACAGTTTCTTTCTGTTTTTAGTTGTGTAATATTTTAAGTCTTCATATAATAAAATTTTCTGATAGTTGAGCATGCAGTTAAGCATACACTAATAAACAAACTTTTTAAGAGAAAATAAACTTTCTCTTTGTAACTGCCCAAAAGAAGTGAAATTTTGCTGTCGCTAATATCTTGCTGCCAAGGTGGAGAGAACAGTAGTTCACTTTATTGCATGAATAAATTTCAGTTGAAGACCAGAAGTCTTTTGTTTAGTATACTTGTATGTCATATGTGGCACTTACTACTGCTTGTACAGTATACAGTAAGTATGGTGTTTGAAATGTTATGTAAGATTTTGTTTGGGAAAATGTATGCACTAGGAAAGGAATACAATTTGTGAAAGGTAAGATAATAGCATTTGGAAAGTAACAAGTACAGTATTATCTGGGATGAATCTTACCTACCATAAAAGCTAGCGTACATCTTTGCGCAGTTAGGTGCAATTGTCATTTAGAATAAACAAAAGAATAACTCTTGGCTGACTCAGATGGACTGTCTGTTATCACCTGTATCCCAAGAGGGGCCATTGGAGTGTTTACTTCCATTTTAGAATTCTTCGTGCTGTCTCCTAGTACATATGATGTGAATCAGCTGTAGTAATTTTGACTACAGGTATTACCCTACTTACGATCGGGTTAGGTTCCAAAAAACCCATTGTTTGCTGAAAAAATCGTATCTCGAATATAGCCTAACCTACACTAGGGCAGTCAGTATCGTCTATACATGTATGGCAGCCTAGCCTACACTACACAGTATACTCTATACACATACGGTATAGTAATTATTAGTGTCAGCTAATTCTGCAGGTTCAATGCAGATTGACTTATGATAATTCAGTATAAAGAGAAATTGAATAACATACAAGGCTTAGCCTACACTATGGTATATCGTATACATATATATACAGTAGCCTAGTGTACATTATACTGTACTCTACTGTATATTCACATATTAACATTGTATTATACAAACATCAACAAAACGAATGTGCATCTTTTCCGTGGATCTTTTAAAAAGTTATGCTTTACGACACTGTATCCAATAATATTGTATATATTCTCATATTGCTTTTGCATTATAAATTGCGATCATAGTGGTCAATGTTTTGGTTTACAAATCGATTACGCGGTAAGTTTATTTCCCCAAATTTAACTCAGTTCAAAGCGCTTTTCTTGCTTCTAGTTAGCGTAAATGAATCTCTAGATACTTTATTTATATGGGACAAGGATATTTTTTGTTATATGAAGTGTTTTCAAGTTGAAATATAACTTAAATACCTCTCATTGTGAAATTAATTTAGCTATTTTTTCGTTAATAGATGATGTTGGCGGCTGGCCGTTTAGGGGCATGTTTGTTTTGTGTAACAAAAAAATCAAGATTCTGTTTGCTATTTTCTCTTCATCATAATACGAACTTTACGTATTTATCTTTTATCAGCATGAAAACAGCAGTAATATGTGTTCTTTCATGCCCAGCAGTTTTGATTAAAATACTTTCTCTCCAATTTTATTTGTGGTCGAGTTTCATCCATGTTGCCAATGCACGATAATTTATAGTCATTAGCAGCTTGAACATTATTTTCTCAGCTTCAGCTACAACTTGCAGTTTGAATTTAGCAGTTTATTTCTTTGCTGATCTTTTCTCCAAAGCGAATAGGGATATAATGTAAAAATATATCAGTCCTATTGTACTTAACGTCGTTTGTAACATAACTACGGTAATTGTTGAACCGTACAATGGTTGAAATGCAAGCAAAACAATTGTTATCTGATTCGGTCATTAGCAAAATGACTGAACACCAGTTATTAGCAGCTCTTGTTTCGTTTTTGCTGGATGGTCAGAGATCGTCTTTGGTGAAGTACTGTACTCTTTGCTTTTGGTAGCGCAGCTATTGAACTTAGCTAGAATTTGGATTTTCTTTTTCTTGATTATCCCAGCCGAGAAGAACCTAAAAGAGTTCAGAGGTCTGGTTAAACAAATCATTTATAACTTTAACTCTTCGATTGTAACTTGTCTAATTGGATTTTGTCCATTATGTCTGACTCTAGTTTGTCTAGCATCAGGTACTGCAGCAAAGGCTGCAAAACTAGACTCACTTCTGCAAAATATGACTCGCAAACCATTTGTTGTACTTGTAGGGAACAAATTTGTTCTCCGGAATTGAATTGTGACGAATGTAAAGACTGGGAGAAGGGTAAATGGAAGACTTTACAGACACACTTAGACAAATTGCAGAGTGGCTGAATTAGAAAAGCTACAGCTAGGACCGAAGCTAAGGCTTTTGCTAGTACAGTAATACTTCGATCTTACACAATTCGAGTTGCGCAAATTCACACACACACGAACTTTTCACTGGAACCTAACTAATGGGCATACACGATTTTTTCACAGACACACAAAATTCTCGAGAAATCCTGCCTGCAGAAGTGGGTGTTTAATTTTTTGAAGTAATTTACAAGTTTTCATGGTTTTATGTGTAAAATCTGTATGAAAAATGCATTTCATGCTTTTATGTGTAAAATCTGTATGAAAAATGCATTTCATGCTTTTATGTGTAAAATCTTTATGAAAAATGCATTTCATGTTTTAATGTGCAAAATCTCTATGAAAAATGCATTTCATGCTTTCATGTGTAAAATCTCTATGAAAAATACATTTCATGCTTTCATGTGTAAAATCTGTATCGAAAATTTATTATTTTTATTTTTGCACATGCATAAATATGATGCAAAGGTAATTTCAGCACATTCAGTTAGTGTACTTTTACAAGATGTGATACCCATTTGCAAAGTTACTGCACTTTTCAAAGATGATACCCTGCAGAAAATGCTTGTTTAATGTTTGAAGTACATTTATAAGTTTTATGCTTTCTGTAAAATCGATAAAAATTTATATTTATATTTCTGTACATAAATATCATACAAGTATTATGTCCATTTGCAAAGTCTTTGTCACAAGGACTTTACATGACCTTGAGATGAGGTTGTTCAGTCGTGCTCATTTGATAAAATGAATTCGTTAATGTAATATCAGAGATGTAACTAAGAGTTGTATAAGTGTCATTCTTTGAAAATTACTCTGTTCACCTCTGAGAAAGAAAAGTGTTGGTGCAATCTGTATGTGCATGTAATTACAGCACGTTCAGTTGGTGTACTTTTACAAATGTGATACCCTTAGTTACTGCATTTTTCAAAAATGATACCCCTGTAGAAAGTGTGTTTAATTTTTAAGTTTTCATGTTTTTAGGTGTAAAATCAGAATGGAAAATTTATATTTATATATTTGCGCATGAATACGATGCACAAAAGCAGTACAGTTACTTTATTACAGTCTCTCTCTCTCTCTCTCTCTCTCTTAGTCATTTCAAACATACTTTTACAACTTATTATTTCTCTGTACATCATTACCTGTACAGTATATAATTTTAAATTGATTGAATTTTACCTGTACTGTACTACCTTTTATGAACATTATGTACATGTTTTCGATATTTTATGGAATTGTACTTATGTTACGACTGTGACACATGACGTTTTGCCTAGTGACGCAAAGAAAACGGCTTTTACTCTAAGTGACAAAGAAAATGGCATCCCATGAATTAAGGGTAACATTAGTATATGTACACACCTACTGTAAATGCGCTATTATGAAACTGTGCAGTACTCAATTTTTATGTCAACCATTTACTGTATTCCTTTTTTAAGGTTAATAAGCTAAATTGTAAATAAAATTACACTAACTTTAGTTCATTTAAAAGTTAGCTTAATACTTTGGGAGCATGATTAGGGTCATATTTAGTACTTAAACTCTGGAAATAAACATTTATTAGCATTTTTAAAGACCATGCCAAACTTACACGAAAATTCACCTTGCTCCGGAACCTAACCTCGTGTAAGTTCGAGGTAAGACTTTAGGTCATTCTCCAGGAATTGGTATTGATGTTATGCCTATCCCTTCAATGCCTGTGACAGCCTTTTCTCCCATTTCCAGTACTCCAGCCTTTCCTGTCACTCCATTACCTAGCTGTCATTCTGCTGAACCCAATGCTATTGCCAGCTTAGAAGCACGGGTAGATGAAAAATTTGATTTACTTGTCAGTACTGTTTCCCAGATTGAGAACTCTGTGAAGGTCCTAATGGGCAAATTTAATAGTCTAGTGTCGAGTGAAGTGTCATGGAGGGGGCGGCTGTTCATCCCACTGATGCTCCTAGACCAAGGTCCCTGCTAAACACCCCTTGCCAACCTGGGAGGAAGCAAAGTGGCAGTCCAAGGGAGGTTGGTGGTGTTGCCCACGAGCAGTCTGGATGTGCATGCACTATCTTCAAGTGATTCAGATTCTCCAGCATCAAAGAAACGCAGTGACCGTTTTGCCAAAGTTTCTAGGCCATTGAAAAGGACAGGCGCTTCCTTGGAGTCTGATTCGCCTCTGTCTCGTAAGCGAGCTGTAGAGAGAGAGACCGTAGCCCCCTCCCTTTTTGTAGTTTTTGGGAGTCTCCAGCGAGAGATCCTCGCTCCCATTCAGGTGTGAAAGTGTGTTCCAACCCCAAATGAGTGTGCTAGTCCAGATTATCAGTGCCAAGAGTACAAGCGCCCAGTGTACGTTAGTGGTGTGCGTAAGCGCCAAGTCAAAGATTGTTCGGTGTCCAAGCTTTTATTTCCAGAGCACCCATCGTATGAGCACACTTTGTCTGAGCGCCGATTGCATGAGCGCACAGTTTCCGCTTCCCTGTTTGTGGGCGCCCAGATTCCGAGTTAGAAAAGCCCGTGTTTGACCGCTCAGAGCGGGAATGTCGGATCGCCGAGCGCCCATCCTTGGGCACCAAGTGTCCGCGGAGAATGCAGCCGCTTCCAAGAAGTCGGTGTCTGCTTCAACAGCGAGTGGGCGCCCAACATCCGTGCATCCAGTCGCTGTGGGTGCCTCTCTCGAAGTCCACCCCACTTCTAATTCTTCATGACCCCGCAAGGAGAACTTCCAGTGTTGGATGCCTCAAAAGAATTTCCGTCTGTTGTTCAAGATGCTTCGTTGGTGCTGCTTCAACTTCAGCTTGATAAAGTGTTGAGCCTCTTTCAAAAGTCAACTCTTTGTCTGTCAAGGAACCTGCAGAAGAGGAGCAACCTGCTCAGGTTTTTCCTGGTCTGTTACCCGTCATTCTTCTCTCCAGTCGTCCCTTTATCACCAGGTTCGGCCTACTTGATGCGAAAACCACCAGGTACCACCAAACTGCCATGTATGGTGTTGTCTTCATCATTGAAGAAAGCTTTCTCTGCATGGATGCCTGGCTAGCAGAGAAGAGGAAAGTCAGGAAGGCGGTGTTCTGTTCGCCTCCCTCTCGTTTGATAAGGCAGAAGTATCTGTCTTACACAACTGGAGAAGCTCCATCCTTGGGAGTTTCTGCCTCCTCTCAAGGGGACTTCTCCAGTATCATAGATGCTTCTCGTCGCTCTGCTTTCTAGTCGGCCAGAATTCTCTTCACAGCCTCGGAATCAGACCATCTGCTTAAAGACATCTTTAAAGTCTTTGAGATCTTTAGTTTTCTGGATTGGACGGTGGGAGCCCTAGCCAAGAAAGTAGAAGACTGTACGTCCCTTCTAGAGAACTTTGCATCAGACTGGCTGGGAGTACTGGGATGCGTTGATAGAGCCGTAAGAGATGGAGCACTAGAGCTAGCAACCATCTTCACAACAGGAGTCCTCAAGAAACGAGATTTGTGGTGCTCGTTCACGGCAAAGGAAGTCACCCGATCACAATGTTCTTTGCTTCTTTTTGGTGGGCGCCACCCCTGGACAAGAATAGTCTGTTCCAGCAGGACAGCCTGGAATAGGTTTCAGTGGATCGGCAGAAGTCGTCAACTCAGGACCTCCTCACTCAATCCACCAAAAGGACTAAGTTCCCTGCACAAGCCACTACAAGCACAGCTACTAGAGCATTGTCGCCCTTGCAGCAACAGCCCTTTCGAGGTTCTAGAGGTCGTTTCCTGTCCCTACCTAGAGCCAACCTCCGAACTTCCAGACCAACTAGAAAACCCATTAACAAGACAGCACCTCAAAAATGAGATGTAAGTCCTCCATGTTTCAGTGGGAGCAAGACTTTCCCATTTCTGGACAGAATGGAAAAAGAAGAATGTGGAGCCGTGGGTGTTGAAGGTATTGAAAGAAGGCTATGCTATCCCTTTCAGGGAGAAACCTCCCTTAGTAACCTCTCCCATCAGCTTGACAGCCTACTCGAGAGACCCAAGAGAGGTTTTCGTCCCTATCTTGGGAAGTGTCAGCCCTACTAGAAAAGAGAGCCGTGGAAGTAGTCAAGGATATAAACACAGAGGGGTTTTACAACCGCCTCTTCGTGGTTCCCAAGTCATCGGGAGGATGGAGACCTGCCCTGGACAGCAGTGCCCTGAACCTCTTTGTTCAGACAACGAAGTTCAAAATGGAGACGAGTCTATCGGTTTTGTCAGCCATCCATCAGGGAGACTGGATGGTTACTATAGACATGCAAGATGCTTACTTCCACATTCCAAATCACCTGGACTCCAGGAAGATTTGTGTTCCGGGACAGAGTCTTCCAGTTTTGGGCACTCTTGGTTCGGACTCTCCAAGGCCCCTCAAGTTTATACCCGAGTACTCGCTCCCCTAGCGAAATGGCTACATCTTATGGGGATAAACATCTCTCTGTGCCTGGACAATTGGTTCCTAAACCGCCCCTTGAGATCTCAGTGCACGGAGGACCTGCAGAAAACTCTTCGTCTTCCTCAAGATTTAGGCCTTTTAATAAACTTCAAGAAGTCACAGTCTATTCTATATTTGGGGATAGTGATAGACTCACTGAGTTTTTGGGCTTTTCCATCCCAACAGAGGATACTAAGTTGCCGCAGGAAAGTCCAGCACTTCATAACTCGCCACTCCTGCTCAGCTAACGCATGGCTGAGTCTTCTGGGAACCCTCTCTTCCATAGAGAAGGTCGTTCCATTAGGCAGGCTAATACAAGAGTACTGCATTTTTACTTCAAGGCCAATTGGAAAAGGAAGTCATTCCTAGATTTGTTTGTTTTCAACAACACTCCCAAAATAAAAGAGGACCTCCGTTGGTGGCTAGCGGAAGACTGATTTACAACAGGAAGGTCTCAGACGCTGGATCTAGGTTGGTTTCTCAGCAATATGGAGGTGTCAGGAACATGGTCGCATACCGAAAGAAACCTCCACATCAATGCAAAGGAATTAAAAGTGATTCATCTGGCACTTCAACACTTTGCAAGGCTAACCTTCCACAAGACAGTAGCGGTTCATTCGGACAGCATGAACACCCTGGCTTATATCAAGAATCAAGGAGGGACCCTTTCTTTTACGCTCTACGAAGCAACAAAGGATTTTCTTCTTTGGGCAAAGAGCAATGAGACCCAATTAGTGACCTGCTTCATTCAGGGCAGGATGAAGATCCTCATGGATGAATTCATTCAGGGCAGGATGAACATCCTCGTGGACGAATTGAGTCGTGGCAACAGGTTCTACCGAAGGAATGGACACTCAATCGACAGGTGTGCACTGACCTGTGGAAGCTGTGGGGAAAGCCGTCGATAGACCTGTTTGTGATGTCAAGGAACCATCGTCTTCCATTGTATTGATCCCCGGCTCCGGACCCGCAAGCATGGGCAACGGATGCCATGTTGCAGGACTAGTCAAACCTCAACCTTTACACCTTCCTTCCCTTCAGCATGGTGAGGGAAGTGTTAAAAAAGTTCAGTGCACACAACAACGTGTCAGTGACCTTAGTCGCTCCCTTTTGGCCACACAAGTTGTTCCCCAATCTGATGAGCCTTTTGACGGACATCCCAAGGCTACTTCCTCAAACAGCCACACTTCCTCCGATTCCATTAAGGGTTATCCACTCTCACGCTGACAGGGTTCCTGTCAGGGAGTTTGTCAGAGCAAAAGAATTTTCATGGAAGGCTGCAGAGGCTATTGTTAAGTGCAGGAGACAATATTCCTCGGCAGTCTACCAATTCAAGTGGGCAGTTTTCCGGAAGTGGTGCTGGGAGCAAGATATCTCCTCTTCTCAAATGTCTGTAGCCCAAATCGCAGATTTTCTATTATATCTTAGAACATCGAAAGGACTCACAACATCTACCATCAAGGGTTACAGAGCGATGTTGAGTTCAGTATTCAAACATAGAGGAGTAGATCTGTCTTCAAACCAAGACATCAGCAATTTAATCAAACTTTTGAATACTAGTAAGCAAGCAAAACCCTCGGGAGTCTTTTGGAACTTGGATGTGGTCCTCAACTGGCTGTCAGGGTCGCCATTCGAACCTTTGGATTCATCGTCACTTCAGAATCTGACAAAGAAGACATTATTCTTGATGGCACTGGCTACAGCCAAGAGAGCCAACGAGCTTCATGCCATTGATAAAAGGATAGGTTTCTCACAAGGCAATGCTGTATACTTGCTAAATTTGGATTTTTTGGCCAAGAATGAGGACCCATCTAACCCTTGGCCTCACTCTTTTTCAATCAAGAGCCTGTCAGAAGTACTAGGTCCATCCGATCAAGAGAAAGTCCTCTGCCCTGCAAGTGCTTTGAGAGTATACTTTGAAAGAACCAAAAACCTTAGAAGATCAGCCCCTAATCTCTGGTGTTCTGTGAAAAACCCCAGCTGTCCTTTATCCAAGAATGCATTATCATTCTTTTTAAGATCTGTGATTTCGGAAGCACATTCGGGAGTTCAAGATGATTTACTACCCTTGTGAAAAGTAAAGGCTCATGAAATAAGAGCCATGGCGACGTCTTTGGCTTTCAGACATAACCTGTCTCTCTCTTCAATTTTTCAAACAACATTTTGGAGGTGCAAGTCAGTGTTTGCCATGTTTTACTTACGGGACATTGAAATGGTGTACGAAAAATGCAGTACTTTAGACCCGTTCTTCGCAGCTGGCATGATATTGGGGGATGAAGGATAGGAGGAATGCCTTCCTTTTCCTCTATTCACTCTCCTTGAAAAAGGATAGTTGTACTTCTTGGGAAGTCTGGTGAACACTGAGCCATGAGTGTCACCAATCTGTATTTTATGGTTTTGGCTAAAATTTTGTGTGGTGTAGATTGATTTTATCTGGTCTTTGTTGTTCTGTTGTACTGTGCCCAGGGCAAGGGCATATCCACATATTATTTATGTGACCCTTTGGGATTGTTAGCTTTAGCAACCTGCGATTAACCTCCTACGTTGCAAAGCACCCACTCAAGTAGAGGCGACCCTTGGCTCTACCGCCAGATCAAGAGGGGCTACAACCAGAGGCAGTACTTGTCTGCCGTTGCTCCCTCACCAGGTAAAGTTACAACAACCATTTCAAGATGCTAGCTAATGTTCTATTCCAAATTCTCCATATCAGAGTTTTTTTTGGGGTAGTATATGTCCATTCATCCCACCTCCAATCAATGTGGAATTCAGCTATGTAATTATTTGGTAAGTTACTTATATAAAAATTACATTTTTATAATAAAGTTTTATATATACTTACCAAATAATTACATGATCGAAGTCCTCCCTCCTCCCCTCTCGTGGACAGAGAGCATAAACGAATTGAGCTCTTTAACTATGTTGTACCTATCCTTCCCCGATAGTGGGCGGGCAGTATACCTACACCTAAAACAAAAGAGCGTTACCGCGAATTTTGAATTCTGAGCTGCCGTGTGAAGTAGAAACCATAGCTGTGTAATTATTTGGTAAATATATATATAAAACTTTATTTTATTATAAAAATGTAATTTTTAAACGTAATTGCCCCAAATACATGAAGCATAAATGTCTGTATACCCTGTACAAGTGTACACACTGAATAATGTGTAATTACACTAATTCACTGTACAGTCTGACCTCCAGCACACTTGGGACCAGGCCACTGCTGGACCACAGAAAATGCTGGATGACAGAAATCACTGCCAAAAAACCTATGGTAGTCCTGCCAGCTCATTCCACATATATATTGCTGTGTTATCAAAAGCAGAACAAAGCTTATGAATAATCACTCATTCGCTCTTTCTAATCCATATGGTATTCAATCCATTGGGGGTAGTGCCTTCTGCACACCTAATGCGGTGTACTGTGGGCATTACCAAAGATTCTTTGCAGCGTCCCTTCGGCTCTTTTCGTTAGGTTTAGTTACTTATGAAAAATTCTGGCCTGTCCCATAAGCATATACCATTGAGTGCTTATGCTTTCTCTACACCAGAGCTTTAACCACTTTATAAGCACAATGTGGAGTTCTGATCTTGTGGCACCTTTCAAACTTTTCTGGCTCTCATTTTCAGCAAAAACCTAAAAATCTGCTGCTTTTGTTTCTTTAAATGTGTGTGTGTGTGTGTGTGTGTGTGAGAGCGAGAGAGCAAGCTATTGGCCTCGGTTGGGTTGTTACACCGACAGGTATCCATATGCAAAAGTCAAAAATATAGATTTTAGGAATAATGAAAATTTTAATAAAACTGTTGTTTTACATACTGTATACAATTATTTCCTGTATTATTGTCTTATCATATTATGATTTTTGAACATAGTGATCAGGTGCCATTTGCATTCTATTCTGATAATGTTTACATTCTTAAAATCATCAGCTAATTGCATTTATCAACATCTTCACAGCCATTAGTTGCTAAATGAAATGCAGTAAGTTAAATGAAGTAAAGATATGATTTCGCCAGTATCGGATTGTGCTTTTGTCTCTTCCAAAACATTTTGTGCCCTGCACAGTATTCATTTTTTCAGCCACAACTACAGCCATAAATTTAATGGCATGCTTTTGTAACTCTCCTCTCCATTGCATGAAGGATGAATAAAGATTAATTTTATTTTTGCAAGTCACCATTGAATATTAACAAATTAACAAGTCAACAACTGTAATGTAACTCTTTTTATGCGGACAACACCATGTCACTGTCTTATGTCTGCAAACAAGGGGGCACTCCTTCACTCTCTATGAGACGGCGAAAGACCTCCTCTGGGCAGAGCAGTTCCAGGTGAAGATTATCACTTGCTTTGTTCAGGGAAAAATGAACATCCTCGCAGACGAATTGAGTTGTTGCAGTCAGATTTTTCCGATGGAGTGGACCCTGGACTCCCCTGTGTGTGATGATCTCTGGAAACTTTGGGGCAGACCAGCTGTGGACCTCTTTGCAACATCAAGAAATCATTGTCTGCCTCTCTTGCTCCCCAGTCCTGGACCCTCTTGCGTGGGTGAAGGATGGCATGCTGTTAGACTGGATGGGCCTGGATGTCTATGCTTTTGCACCATTTGGGTTGATCAGAAGATAATGATAAATTAGAAGCTAAAGAAAAAAAGAGGCCTATAGAGAGAACTTTGAGAGATGCGAAAGAAATGAGCAGGATAAAGTTACTGCTGATTTATTGAGGACACAGGCGCTTTATATAGCGGCAGACTGACGTCACGCCGAGAAGTACAATGAGAGCCAGGGTGACCTGAGGTCAATAACATTTGACAATAAATACAATGAACAAATACACACTGAGATACAAAAATGGACAATAATGAAGTTGAATACATTCTGATACCTGAGCATAAGAAACATATAACGTACAAGTTGGTAACAGGTAAATATTTACATAAAACAGTTTAAATGATTGGGCATGGCTGATCCTGCGTGACCCGTTATCCTAGGAGTGGCCAAGAAAACGGGTCGCCATCATAGAAAACCCGCTTAGCGGGGACTACAAATACTCCCCCCCCCAAGACGTGGGTAACGTCTGATTAATCGACGTTTCTGCTGGGGCGTTGAAGAGTGCCGCGGCTACGCGAAGTGAGCTGGGGGTTGCGCTTTGCGTGGGAGCGGCTGGCTGCAGGTGTGGGCGGATGTTTCCGGGGGCGGCCTCATGTCCTCCTTCTGCGGCGGCTGCTCAGGCAGAGGGTGCGGTGACATCTGTTTCCTCCTCCAGGAGGGCAGGCTTGATGCAGTCGACCAACACCCAGTCGTCCTTTCAGTGAAGGGCGAGCCGAAAGCCTTGTTATTCCTCTCCAGCACGCACCCCCTGTAGGCCTGGGCCCATCCTGATGAAGGCCTGGTGGTGGAGGACAAGCTGGGAGGCGTGAAGGCGACTGATCTGTCGGTGTATGTCTGCTTACTGGGGGCGAGCTTGCCGACTATGTCGCGAAGCCTCTGGACTGATGGGTTGTGGCGGTCCTCTGTGACCAGTTTGCCCAGGACTACGAGAGGCTCGCTGTAGATTTTCTCCGCTGCGGATGGGTCGCTGTTGGCTCTGGGGGCGATTCTCAACCCGAGGAGGACCCACGGCAGCTGGTATCTCCAATCCTCAGCGGAGCAGCGGGCCATGAGGGACGCTTTCAGGGACCTGTGGAACCGCTCGACCAAGCTGTTGGCTGCGGGGTTGTAGGCGGTGCTGGTGTGGTGAGATGTCCCCAGCAGGTGTGCCAGGGCGGACCACAACTCGGACAGGAAGGCAGGGCCCCTGTTGGTGGTTATGTGGTCTGGGACGCCAAACTGGCTGATCCAGCTGGAGAGGAGGGCCTTGATGCACACGCTGGCGGTGGCTTCCTGCATGGGCGTCGCTTTGGGCCACCTGGTTGAGCGGTCGACAATCGTCAAGAGATATCTGGCCCCGCCTGACAGGGGAAGAGGGCCAATGACGTCGATGTGTATGTGGCCGAACTGCCGCCCCGGCTTTGGAAACTCGCCTATCCCGGACTCATTGTGACGACCTATCTTGCTGGTTTGGCACCGAAGACACTGTCTTGCCCAGGTCCTCGCTTCCTTCTGCATTCCGTGCCAGACAAACTTCTCCGTCAGCAGTTTGGCCGTTATCCTGTCGGAGGGGTGGGTGAGCCCATGGATGATGTCAAATATTGAATACCTGGCGGCGGCAGGAGGCGGGCACTAGGGGGCGAGGTTGGCCGGTGCTGACGTCGCAGAGGAGTTTTGGACCCCCGGGGGCGAGGGCCACGTCCCTCCACTTCAGGGACGTGATGGCGGTGCGGTAGGCTGGAGTCTCCGGGTTGGTGGCCTGCTCCTGGGCGAGGTCCCCGTAGTTGATCTCGAGCTGCACCGCGTTGAGCTCGACTCTGGAGAGGGCGTCTGCTACAGGGTTCTTCCTGCCGGGGAGGTATTTGATTGAGCAGGTGAACTCTGCGATGGCCGTGAGATGTCGCTGCTGCCTGGAAGACCATGCGTCCCCCTGCTTGGTGAAGGCATGGACCAGCAGCTGGTGGCCCGTGTAGATTGTGAAGGGCTAACCCTCCAGGAGGAATTTGAAGTGCCGGACCACTCGGTATACTGCGCAGAGTTCCCTGTTGAAGGTGCTGTGGCGGGTCTCCGCGGGGTTGAACTTTTTGCTGAAGAAGACGATGGGCTGGGGGGCGCCGTCGACAGTCTGCTCCAGGACGGCTCCGTGTGCGACGCTACTGGCGTCCGTCATCAGTTGGAGGGGAGCGGTGGGGTCCTGGTGGGCCAAGGCGGTTGCCTTGGTGAGGGCGGCCTTTGTCAGGGAGAAGGCCTGTTGCTGGCTGGGTCCCCACAGTATGGATTTTGGTTGGCCTTTCAGGATCTCCGTCAGGGGGGCCATGGTGTGTGCGATCCCAGGGATGAACCTCCTGTAGTAATTTACCATCCAGAGGAACTCCTGGACAGCCTTGACGGAGGTGGGGACAGGGAACCTGGTGACGGCTGCGACCTTTGATGTGAGCGGGCGGACGCCATCCGAGGATATCTCGTGGACTAGGAAGTATGCTTTCTCGACGCCGAAGGTGCACTTGTCAAATCTGATGACGAGGCCGTTCTCCTGCAGGCGCTGTAGGACCGCCCGAATGTGCCTCTGGTGTTCTTTATGGGACCTGGAAAATATAAGGATATCATCCACGTAGCAGACGCAGAACTTCAGGTCCCCCAGGATGCTGTCCCTGAGCCGCTGGAAGGTCGCCACTGCGTTCCTCACGCCAAATGTGGCGAAGGCAAAGACGTAGGACCTGAAGGGCGTGATGATGGCAGTTTCGGGATATCCTCTGGAGCAACTGGTACCTGAAAGTAAGATTTTAAAAGATCCAACTTAGAAAATATTTTGACCCTGTGGAAGGAGGCCGTGAGGTCCTGCATGTTCAGCAGGGGGTAATGGTCAGGTTCAGTTGCGAGGTTGAGCCACCTGTAGTCGCCGCAGGGTCTCCAGGAGTCATCCGGTTTCTGCACCATGTGGAGGGGAGAGGCCCACGGGCTGGAGGCCTTCTTGCATATTCCCATCTGCTCCATTTTGGCGAAGGCGTCCTTGGCCTCCTGAAGGCGCCGAGGGGGAAGCCTCTGGAACCTTGCATGTGTAGGGGGGGCCCTTCATCTTTTTGTGATGGTAGATGCCATGTTTTGCTGGGGCCCCAGGTACCTGACGGAGGTCGGACCTGAATACGTCAGGGAACTTATTCAGCAGCTGGGCGTACTGGTGGGGGGCGACGGAGCAGATGGTAGGCGTGCTGGGTCCCGTTGCCAACGGGAGGGACTGGCAGGAGTCGGTGTCAAGGAGGCGCTTGCAACCAACGTCGACTGCCAGCCCGAAGTGGGCGAGGAAATCCGCACCCAGGGGCAGGGTCCTTTCGTCTGCGACGACGAAGTTCCAAGAATACCTCCAGCCAAGAATGGAGATTGACAGGAGCTTGGTGCCATAGGAGAGGATGGGGGACCCGTTGGCGGCCGTCAGGAAGGCAGCTGGGTTCGGTGAGTGCTTGCGGTCCCCCCTGGACAGTGGAAATATTGATCTAACAGCCCTGGTGTCGACCAACATCATCCTGCCGGAGATGGTGTCACGGACGTAGAAGCCTAATGGTTCTGGGCTCCTGGCTTCCTATGTTGCCATGGCGGCCTGTTCTGTTGGCCGCCGCCTCCCCCGTTTTTTGGATGAGCGAATGAGCACAGGGGTTGGCAGTTCCAGGCATCCTTGCCATACCGCTGGTGGTAGTAGCAAGGGCCCGGTGGGTTCCCCTTGTGATGATACGGTGGCCGCCTTCTTGTGACGACGCTTATCTCCTCCTCTGTGTCCTCTTCTTGTTGAATGGAACTGATGGGGTGTGCGGGCGCTGATGCCCGCTTTGCTGCCCTTGCGGAGTCGGTCAGCTGCTGCGCCGTACGAATCAAGACCTCGAGTGGCATGGTGTAGGGCTCGAGGATCTGAGTCCGGACCTCCGGGAGGAGCTGGTGGAGGAGAATCTCCCTCGACAGGCTGATCTCAGACTGCCTGCCATTGCTGTCGGTGTCGGGGAGGGTGAGGAGGTCCTGGATCATGCCCCATGACTCCGTGACGCTCTGTTCCTGCCGTGGGTTGATGATGAGGTTGAGGGCATGGGCGGCCCTCTCGGCGATCGGCAGGGAGCAAGTCTCGATGAGGGATGTTTTCAGGTGGCGGTAGGTGAGGGGGTGTGTGGTGGACACCCACGGCACGAGTTTCCTGTAGACCTCCTCTGGCAGGGCGTTAATTACTGCGTCAGCCTGTAGCACCTCGTCCGTGAGCTCCGCCAGCCTGAACTGACCCTCGACCCTGTACAGTCACAATGATGGGTTTCCCTGAGTGAAGGGGGGCAACTTTATGGTGAGGGCGGCTTTTGTTTGTCCTGCCGGGCAGGGCGCCGAGCAGGGCAGCATGTGGGGCGCGGGCAGCTGTGTGGAGAAGCACATGAACCTTGGTGTGGCGGAGGGCATGGGTGATATGGGCGGGAGGTAAACGTCTGAATCCACGAGGTTCACGGTTAACTGAACATAGGGGATGTCCGCGTTCATGCTCGCTCTAGCTCTCTTAATTGGAGTGGGATACTTCGCGTCAATACGCGCTTGGGAGAGGGTCATATGAGTCCATTAATGACGCTGGTGATTTGCCGAGAGTCAGCACGCCCGAACGCTGGTTACAGCACCGTCATGAGTCCACTAGGGGCGTGGGTAGTTCCTGGAGCCAAGACTGAGTCGCCGTGTGAGTCCGCTAATGGCTCCGGGATCCACTCCGGGGTCACCACTTTAAGAGGTGCGAAAGAAACGAGCAGGATAAAGTTACTGCTGATTTATTGAGGACACAGGCGGTTTATATAGCGGTGGACTGACGTCACGCCGAGGAGTACAATGAGAGCCAAGGTGACCTGAGGTCAATAACATTTGACAATAAATACAATGAACAAATACAAACTGAGTTACAAAAATGGACAATAATGAAGTTGAATACATTCTGATACCTGAGCATAAGAAACATAACGTACAAGTTGGTAACAGGTAAATATTTACATAAAACAGTTTAAATGATTGGGCATGGCTGATCCTGCGTGACCCGTTATCCTAGGAGTGGCCAAGAAAACGGGTCGCCATTATAGAAAACCCGCTTAGCGGGGACTTTACAGAACTCCACCCAAGACGAACAAAAAACCAACTATTATTAGAGATACATCCATTAAAATACTGTAAAGGTGGAAGACCCGAAGAAAGAACTAAACCAAGAAATAAGAATATACCTTTGTCTCCTAAAGTAATAATAAAACCAATGGAAACAGATACCCAGAACATCAAAGAAATAGCAGAGTAACAAACCATTGACAAGAATGATTTTGTGATGGGAGAAGAGATTACTCCATCGCTAGTAATAGGTGCAGCAAGAGTAAACAAAGAAACGACATATGAAAACACATGTGGATGCAATGAATGTTTCATTGAACTGTGCAACAAAAACAAAAGCATAGCAAAGGCCAGTTTATGAAACTACGAAATTTTATAAGATACAGAAATAAAGAAACTGCTAGTTTAGACACTCAAGAAAAGGGCACACAATGTCTTAAAAAGAAAAACAAATGATGTAAATAGAATTTTTTAAAAAATGCGAATTGATGATCCATAAAAGAAAATAACACTTGAATACACTAACGAAATACTTTCAATAATTATATTATACAATGGAATGTAAATGGTCTACAGACCAGATTACATTTGGGAGAAATACAACGATTACTAAGGGAATATGAACCAATGATACTATGTTTACAACGTGTCAACAAACCAATATCAACAATAGGTAAACATACCTAAGTATCTGCATCTAGAGAAGAAGGAAATTTAGGTACTGTTATATATGTACATAAAGTATGTTATGACAGAGTACCTGTAAACTTTACTGACTTGCAAATATCAACTATTAAAATACGAATAAAAAACGATAACTACATAATTTATAATTTATACAACCAATCTAATAAAAATTACGACATAGATAAACTTAAAGATTTACTAAACGATACCAAGGAACCTACGTTAATAGTAGGTGATTTTAATGCTCACAACCCAGTATGGGACTGTAATTGTACAAACCCAAATAGAACACGTAGTAAAATAGAAGAGTTTATGGATTCAAACAACATGTGCTGTATAAATGATGACAAAATTAGCACATAATTTTCAAAAACACATGGAGCATTTTCCTCAGTAGACTTAACTCTTTGTACAACAAGTATAGTGGACAGATTAGACTGGAATACAGTTGATGACTTGCACACCAGTGATCATTTCCCAATACAGTGTTAGTTTCCTTATTAGAAAATAATCCTGCAAAACATGTCCCTCAATATAACATTTATAAAGCAGATTGGGAGTGATATAAAATGCACACTAGAAATATCCCACCATTTGAATATTTAAAAGACCATAATGAAACTAATAAATTTCTTGTTGATTTCGTTAAAAATTCTGCTGATAAAGCAATATCAAAATCAAAACCCCATCCAACAAAACACAGAATTCCATGGAGGTCTGAGAAGTTAACAGAATTAATAAATATAAAACACTCAATAGGGAGACGATTAGATAATTTGAATAGAAAGTTCAATAAAATAAATAAAACGATTACCAATATTAGAAGGAATTTTACAAAAAATTACTACATTATTACTAGAAATGATACATTACAATCTATATACAACAAAATATCTGCAAAATTTAAAAAAACTAATTCAAGGAAGGATCATTTCATGGAGGAAATACGTATCAGATCTCTAATGATACTCTCATATAAAAAATATGGGAAAAATTCAGAAAAATAAATGGTACTCATGTTAAACCACCTTGACATGCCATATTAAAAGATGGGAAAAGGACACTTGATCCAAAAGAAATAAGTAATATAATAGGAGAAATTTTAGCAAATGTAAGCAGTAATAAAAATTTAGATGAACACTTCTGCACAAAGAAAAATAAAATAGAATTGATAACAATAAATTTTGAAACAATAGAAGATATATATTATAATAGAAAATTTAATGTCAGAGTTGGAATATGCTCTCTTACACTGTAATAAGTCTGCTCCTGGAGGTGACAGTACAGTATTTGTTTTGAAATGATCTGCCACTTAGCACCTTTGGCAAAGTCATACTTATTAGAGTTTTATAATCATTTATGGCTTGAAAATTTATTTCTAGGTAAATGGCGTAAAGTTATAATAATTCCTATCCCCAAACCTGGAAAGGATCCCAGTAATGTAAATAATTACAGACCAGTTTCTTTAACAAGCTGCTTATGCAAATTGTTAGAGAAAATGGTTAATGCTCAACTGATATGGCACATTCGAGAAAATAAAATTTTGACTCCCACTTAGTTCGGGTCACAGTGTAACAGAACTACATTAGATTCTTTTATGTAACTTAGAAGACCATATATGTAAAGGTTTTGAACAAAAACAAATTACTGTAGCTGTCTTTTTTGACATTGAAAAAGCATATGATACTACATGGAGGTATGCTATATTAACCCTTTAACGCCGAAACCCTATTTTCAAAAACGTCTCCCATTATGCCGCGCCTCCGAGAGGTAGCGCTTTTCGGAAAAAAGTTTTTTAAAAATCACAGCGCTTAGTTTTTAAGATTAAGAGTTCATTTTTGGCTCCTTTTTTTCTCATTGCCTGTAGTTTAGTATGCAATCATCAGAGATGAAAAAAATATCATTATCGTATATAAATATTGGAATATATGACAGCGAAAAAAAAACTCGTATATAATTGTATACAAATCGTGCTGTAAGCAAAACGGTTAAAGCTAATGAGTTAAATTTTTTTTAGTTGTATTGTACACTAAATTGCGATGAATTTGGTATATAACAGATTGTAAAACGATTAAAGCAACACAGAGAAAATATTATCACAAAATGATGCATGAATTCGTAACTCACTGACGTAAAAAAAAGTTTTTTCAAAAATTCACCAAAAATCAAAATATTGTGCTAGAGACTTTCCAATTGTTCCAAAATGAAGGAAATAGATTGAATATTACTAGACTGTAAGTTTTTTTAGCTTACAATTGCATTTTTGAACCATTTCGATCGAGTTAAAGTTGACCGAAGGTTGATTTTTTCCTATTTATCGTTATTTATATGAAAATATTACAAAATGGTGAAGAGCTAAAAGAATTAATCATTTTTCGTTGTATTCTACATGTAATTGCACACATTTTGATGTATAACACTTTATGTAACAAATAATATGAAACGGCGAAAAAATTACGGCAAGCTGAATCAAGAAATGACATGATTTTCAGCGGAGTCCGCACGCGCGGAGGAAAGGAAAAAGTTTTTTTCAAAAATTCACCAAAAATCGAAATATTGTGCTAGAGACTTTCCGTTTGTTGCAGAATGAAGGTAAATGATTGATTGTTACTACAATGTAAGAATTTTGGCCTACGGTTGCGTTTTTCGATCATTTCGGTCGAGTCAAAGTTGACCGAATGTTAAAATTTTGTCAGTTATCGTGATTTAAATGATAATATTAAAAAACTGTGAAGAGCTAAATGAATGATTTATTTTTTGTTGTATTCTATATGAAATTGCGCACAATTTGATGTATAACACTTTATGTAACGAATAATATGAAACGGCGAAAAAATTACGGCAAGGTGACTCAAGAAATGCACGGATTTTCAGCGGATTCACAGCGGCGAGCGGGAAAAAAGTTTTTTCAAAAATTCACCAAAAATCGAAATAATGTGCTAGAGACTTTCCGTTTGTTGCAGAATTAAGGTAAATGATTGATTGTTACTAGAATGTAAGAATTTTATCCTACGGTTGCGTTTTTCGATCATTTCGGTCAAGTCAAAGTTGACTGAATGTTAAAATTTTGTCAGTTATCGTGATTTCAGGGAAAATATTAACAAACTGTGAAGAGCTAAATGAATGAGTTATTTTTTGTTGTATTCTACATGAAATTGCGCACATTTTGATGTATAACACTTTATATAACAAATAATATGAAACGGCAAAAAAAAATTACAGCAAGGTGACTCAAGAAATGACATGATTTTCAGTGGAGTCCACACATTGAGCGAAGGAATAAGTTTTTTTCAAAATTCACCAAAAATCGAAATATTGTGCTAGAGACTTTCCGTTTGTTGCAAAATGAAGGTAAAGGATTGAATATCACCAGAATGTTAGATTTTTTGCTTACCAAAAGAGACCCAAGTAAAAAAATTATATATATTATATATATATATATATAATATATATATATATATATATATATATATTATATATATATATATATATATATATATATATATATATATATATATATATATATATATATATATATATATATATATATATATATATATATATATATATATATATATATATATATATATATATATATACATTAATAGAGCCTACAATGTTTATTGTGATTTTAATTTATTTCATCAAGATATGGTTTTCCTCCAGAATTACTTTTCTGAAAACTCATATCCCATTTTTGTATTTTACAAAGTTCTGAAAAATTTTTTAAATGAAAAGTTTTGTCCCAGACCGGTGTACAGTACTGCTAGTAAAGATGTAAAGTACATTAAATTGCCTTACCTTGGTCATAGTAGCTATATGGTCCGAAAAAAGTTACAAGAAATACTTAAGCATTGTTTCCCTCAAATCAGTTTTCGGTTTGTTTTCTGTAATCCTTTTACAATAAGATCACTTTTGAGAGAGAAGCCTACTCTGCCTGTGGACCTTAATTCCTGTGTCGTTTACTTGTTCACTTGTTCGCAGTGTGGTCTGCGATACGTGGGATCTAGTTCCCGCTGGCTCAGACACAGAATGTTGGAACACAGAGGTCTTTCTATTAGAACTAGGTTTCCCCTTTCCAAACCACCCTTTTCTGCCATTAGAGAACGCAGTTTAGCACAGGACCATCCTTTCACTGACCTGGATTTTCGGGTACTGTCTTTTTGTTCAAACAGACTGGACCTTTTCATTTCAGAGTCGCTGACTATTAAAAAGATGAAGCCGAATTGAACAACAACTCATCTGGTATTCAACTAGCTATCTTGTAATTTCATAGTAGGTACTCAATTAGGTCGTTAAATATTTTACTTTGTGAGTGGTAGTTTGTTTACATTTCACTATAGTTTTATTTTCATATTTTTATGTTTGTGTTTTTAATTTTTCATTATTTTACGTCTCACCCTTTTAGTTTGTATTTACTTGTTCATTTTATATTTTGTTAGTATTTTTGCTGAAGATTTATTATGACAATTCATTTTATTGTAATTTTATTGATTCTCATCCTTGTCGGTTTTTTCAGCCTGATGATGAGGTTTTATACCTCAAAAGCTTGTAATAAAGAATGTTCTTCCTGGTCTTGGCAATATTATTTATCATTAAGCTGTATTATATATATATATATATATATATATATATATATATATATATATATACAGTCAGTCCCCGGTTTATATATATATATGCGGCGTTCGAGGTTACGACGCTTTTCAAATATATTCATCAGAAATTATTTCCGGCTTATCATGTTCCAGGGTTTACGGCGTTCCGCTGATCCGACGGAAGAAATATGGCCCCAAAACAGCAGAATAATCATAATTTGAAGGTTTTTTGATGTAAAACTCAATAATAATGCAGTTTACATCGTTTTCAATGCACCCAGAGCATTAAAAGTAAGGTTTTCTTATGATTTTTGACAATTTTCCGCTTACGACGATTTTCGGTTTACGACAATGCGGCGTAAAACGAACCCGTTGTAAACAAAATATATATATATATATATATATATATATATATATATATATATATATATATATATATATATATATATATAAATATATATATATATATATGACTATTTATCACATCACCGTTTCATATACAATCAGAAAGCTAAAACGTCCTTTAATATCAATTCACTCTACCTATATTTTTCATATATGTTACGAAGGAATTTTTAGTTGATAATAAGTCCACCGTCCCGTGAGATCGAACCAGCGAGATTTCAGGACTACAGTGACACACCAACCAGTCGGCCGACTGGTTGGTGTGTCACTGTAGTCCTGATTCCTCGTCCGTCGCTGGTTCGATCCCACGGGACGGTGGACTTATTATCAACTAAAATTCCTTCGTAACATATATGAAAATATATTACTTCGAGGTAGAGTGAATTGGATATTAAAGGACGACCGAAGCTTTATATATATATATATATATATATATATATATATATATATATATATATATATATATATATATATATATATATATATATATATATATATATATATATATATATATATATATATTCTATTAGATTAGATTTCTATTTGAAGCTCATTTTACCTATGATTGTCTACTTTTATATAGTTTCAAATAGTTTCCTATGGTATTTATATTAATGCTATTTTTACTGATTTTGATATTCTTAACCTATACCAAGATTTATGTAAGATTTAAATTCAAATTGTTTTATACTGATATGGCTACTTATGTAGAATACCCAATGTACAATTGGAAATAAAGGATTATTATTATTATTATATATATATATATATATATATATATATATATATATATATATATATATATATATATATATATATATATATATATATATATATATATATATATATATATATATATATATATATATATATATATATATACACACATATACATACACTACATATATATAGACATTCATACATACACACTTATAAATTATATTGTTTTTTACTTTGTTACGAAAACATAACTAAAAGGAATGGTTGTGAAAAACTTTGTTTTTGCATAAAACGAAATAATATACAAAACACCAATGAATAAAGATATATAAAAACTTGTAATAAATATAAAACTAAAAATAAATTCAATGCAGAATACTCACTCGTAATCCTGACTCTTCGTTCTGTTCTTGTTTTCTCCCTCCTCCATTGAAGAGTCTTGCATTTTTTTCCTCCCGACATGACGAGGCACAAGTGGAAGAGGGAGACGCGCGCCCTTACTGCTGGTGGGCCGCACTTTGGCGGCTCGCTGCGCCCTCCAGTGTCGCTCGGGCAGGCGCACTCCAGTATATAACCGCATTGTGGTATTTGCGGTTACAGTCCTCGAACCTGCAAAGTGCTACCTTGCAGGTGCGACACACGTACCGGCTGTCTCTCCTTTTGCCATTCATATGGCACACCTGGCACCGTTTCTGTTTGCCCCCTTCTATTAGCTCCAGTGTGTGATCTCCTGGCTGCAGCTGACACAGAGGGTCGGCTACCCGACGGGACACTGGAATTCGAGGGGCGGCGGCATCATCAATGTCGGCGGCAGCAGGGGCGGCGTTGGCAGAATCAGGAATTCTGAGGTCGGGGTACCTAGCGACATCTACCCTTTCCTCTTGGGGCAGAGCTGGAGCTTGGGGCAGGGGGGCGGCGTTGGAAGGCCATTCCTCTGGATCGAAGTTTATGAGGGCATTCCCAGCCACCTCAAGAAACTGGATGTGGGTCAACCTCCGAGCGTCCGAATTATACCCACAGTAAAGGATGTAGGCATTCTGGAGGGCCAACTGAAGGAGGTATTTGAGGAGCTTCTGTATCCACCTCCTGGTTCTCCTGGCAAAGGGATAATACTGGATGAGTTGATCAAAGAGATCAAGTCCTCCCATGTGCCTGTTGTAGTGCCCGATGACAGGAGGGCGTTGGACACGAAACTCCTCATACGTAACTCGGCCCTGCCGACGTTTCTTCTTCCGCTGAATGATCTCTTCTTGGATGGGCTCATGACTCGTCGTAATCATGGGCACGAGTCGGACCCCCTTCCAACAGATGACGAAGACATCTCCCTTCCGCCGCCACTCTGTCTCTCCTCTTGCAAGATGTTGCAGGTGGCTAGCAAACCTCTTGAGGACATTCGGGCCCCACGCACCAACCGAAGGGTACCACTGACGTGCACACCTGCTTCATACAGTTCCTGGGCCAGGGATACCGAGTTATAATAATTATCTATAAACAGGTGGTATCCTGGTTACGAAAACGATTCACAAGACCGAAGACAGTGTCACGCAGCGTGAGAAGACCCCAGAATACACCAAGAAGTCCACGACGTATCCAGTGTTGGCTTCCGTAATAAAAAATAACTTTACACCATATTTCTTTGGCTTCTTCGGGTTGTGCACTTTTATACTTAGATGCCCTTTGTATGGCATCATACCCTCATCCAAAGAAAGGTTCTTGGAAGGAACCACGAGAGTCTGGCACCGTTCACGAATGAACTCCAACACTGGGCGGACTAAGATGAGGCAGTCGGGGTTATTCTGGGGTATAGCCCTTCGGTTGAAAAAATACCTGTCCAACGCCAGGAAACTATCACGGGACATAATGCCGCCACATTGGGCGTATCCGTTCCGCCTCCAATATTGCCTGACGCGGCAGCAGGCATCATTCAAAAAATATGTGGAGCCTCAAAAAATGCACCATGTCCGTGAGGTTGCAGCCCCGCCAGCGATGCGACAACGTCGTCTGCAGTTCCTCATGGCAGTACCGAGCGTAATCTGCCGTCTCCGCAACCAGGAATTCCAGCAATTCCCGCATCAGGAAAAGCTGAATGAACCCCAGTGCCGTGAGAGGCACAGGGACGGTCAGTCCAGGTACTGCCGTGAATGGGTGCATGTTAGGTGGGGTGGGGTCCTCCAACCACCCCTCATCACTTTCGGACGAATGGCCTTCACCCGAGCTGCCGCAACGTTGCAACCTTCTACGGGTTTGCGCTCGCGCATGTGCACGGGCACGTCTTCGCACTCCCACACTCCCAGCTGGGCCGTCTCCTTCACTTTCGCCATCACTTTCGGTATCGTCCCCATCAGCCACAATCAGGGCATCCTCCTCCTCCTCCAACTCACTCTCTCCCTCATATGCACTGAAACCACTAAACTCCAGTTCACTTTCCTCCTGTGGATCACGTACGGACATTGGGGGCAAAATCTCATCATCGCTGACATCAGGCGTGATGTCCTCATCGCTAGATGACCAGCTACCACCGAAATCAGGACTTCCCATCTGCTCTCGGTCGAGCTCCGACAAGTATTCGTCTATGTCCTTTTGTTGGAGGCCTCCCAAATGTTTTCGGATCCCCCTCAGGACACCCCGATGCTTCCTAGGGGTCGTAAAAGGAACGGGATGTGGTCCTTGGTCGCCATAGGTCACACGTGGGCGAACAACACGCCGCTGAGAAGCTGGGTCACTTTGGTTGCTGGGTCCTTCTCCAGCACCCCAGTCTAAAACTCGCCTCACACGCTCACTTCCGACAGGCAGTATGCGCCTTTCACGGTCCTGACGCCTTTGTGACATCTCTGCAAACGTCCTGTTGCAGCACGAATACGCTAACACTCGCCAAAGTTCTGCAAAACACGTCTGCGTCAAAAGATCGCTTCCGCAAGGTGCTGCTCTGATGCTGTTTGGTGCGAGAAGGGGGGAATTCGCGCATGCGCGTCTGGGTGACGCTCAGAAACAAAACAACAGCTGGATCCGTGAACTCCCAGCATCCGCCAAGGCGCGTGATTTGAAACCTTCCGCAAACTAGGCCTATAATTATTTTTACGCCAATATTTAAAAAAAGCATTTTCAGTCGACGTTTGCTACGTCCACTCTGCATTCAACAGACAATTTTAGTCGACGTTTGCTACGTCCAACAGGCATTTAAGGGTTAAAAACTTCACAAAACAACATCTGTGGACATTTACTTAGGTTTATACAAAACCTTTTGACAAATTGCTGTGAGAATTGATGATGTTCTGTCCAGAATTTACACTTGAAAATGGTGTTCCACAGGGAAGTGTCCTTAGTGGCACACTGTTTACTTTAGCAATTAATGATATCAGTAATAATCTACCTATTGCTATTAAAAGTAACCTTTATATGGATGATTTTGCCATATATTATTTAGCATCTCTAAAACATGCAGATTGAATCATAATAAAAGCATAGTAAAAGTAGATGAATGGGCCTCATCTGTAGGCTTTAAATTTTCCATAGATAAAACACAAGCAATCATGTTTTATAAAAATAAAAAGTTGAAAAAAGGTGAAGAAAAACTTAAAAATCAGAAACCATAGTATACCATTTGGCCAAACAGCAAAATTTTTGGGATTAGTATTCGATATTCACTTGAACTGGAAAGCCCACGTAACATATGTAAAATCAAAATGTAAACTCTAATTAAAAAACTGTCGACCACTACTTTGGGAGCCGATAGACATACCCTTACTGTACTGTATAAAGCAACAGTTTTCCAAGGTTTCTTCCACAAGAACAGTCGCTTCTCAAGCAGCCACATTTTCACATGTACCATCAAGGGTTGTCTGCTCTGGCCCTGACAGGATTCAGACTGTCAGGAGCCTCGTCAAAGCAAAAAGGTTTTCACGTAGGGCTGCAGAGGCTATTGCTAAATGTAGGAGAGCTGCTTCTAGCAAGCTCTACAAGTCCAAGTGGGCAGTGTTCAGAAGATGGTGTGCACAAAATAATGTCTCTTCTTCTGAAACCTCTGTAGCCCAGATTGCTGAATTCTTGCTTTTTCTCAAGACTGTTAGGAGACTGTCACCCTCTACAGTTAAGGGATATAGGGCTATGCTTAGCTCAGTGTTCAAGCACAGAGGCCTTAACCTGTCTATGAACCAGGATATTAGTGATCTTGTCAAGTCTTTTGAGACCTCCAGACAGAGAATCGCTCTTCAGTCCTTTTGAATTTGGACATAGTTTTAAAGTGGCTCGTGAGCTCCTCTTTTGAACCTCTTCATTGTGCCTCTTTGAAGTCCCTCAGTCAGAAGACTCTCTTGTAGCACTGGCTTCGCTGTAAGCGAACTTCAAGCAATGGATAAGAAAGTTGGTTTTGTTAAAGGAGACAGTTCGCTCTTTTTCGCTTGATTTCCTCACCAAGAACGAGGACGTTTCTCGTCCGTAGCCCCACTCGTTTATTGTTAAGATCTTGGAGAACATTCTTGGGCTAGAAGAAGAGGAAAGACTTCTTTGCTCTGTGAGGACCTTGCAGCTTTAGATCCGCAGGACTGAGAAGATCAAGGGTTCCTCAAGCAACCTCTGGTGTTCATTGAAAAACCCATCCTGCCCACTCTCTTAGAATGCTCTCTCCTTTTTCTTAAGGAGCCTTATCTCAGAAGCGCATTCTCAAATCCAAGAGAAAGCCTTCCCGATCTTGAGGGTAAAGGTTCATGAGGTTCAAGCTGTCGCCACTTCTCTTGCGTTTCGTCATAATATGTCGTTGTTTTCCATTCTCCAATCGACCTTTTGGAGATCAGAATCTGTGTTTGCTTCGCACTACCTGAAAGACTTGGAAGCAGTTTTTGATAATTGTAGTATGTTAGGGCCTTTATCTGTGGCTGGCATGGTGTTGGGAGAGGAAGCATAGGGGGTGAACTGTCCCTCTGCTGTCTCCTCACCTTGGTTTTTTATGTGTTGAGTTGTTGGGAGGCGTAACTGGAGTACCTACCAGATTTTTTATGGTTGGGATGTTGGTTGTCTAGTTTTTATTGTGGTGTAGGTGACGCTGCTGCTGTTTATTCTGGTCATTGTCAGCCGTCAGTGTACCTCCACAGCTGCAAAGTACCCACTGAAGTAGGGGCGACTCTGGCCAATATGTCACTCCTTCTACAGGTTAAGATGAGTGCCAACCAGAGGAAGTATTTACCTGTAGCAGCTCTTTACTAGGTAAGGTACAACAAGCATTATCTTAATGCTAGCAAACTTCTAGTTCAAAGTCATTAGCTCTTAAAGTTTTGGATTAGTTTTATGTCCATCTAACCCGCCTCCTCTCAATGTGGAGTCGGCTGTGTAATTGCTTGGTAAGTCACTTATATAAAAATGACATTTTTATAATAAAATAAAGTTTTTATACAGTGAACCCCCCCATATTCGTGGAGGATGCATACCACACCCCCTCGTGAATAGGTAAAATCCACGAATACTTAAAACCCCTCTAAAAACACTTAGAACTGCCCATTTTGATAGTTTAAACACAAGTAAAACCTTATAAAAATGCTTATACTTGAGTATTTTAATTGTTTTATCACAAAAAGTGCATTTATTTATAAAAATTATATGAAAATATAGTAATTAGTTAATGTTTCTCAGTGAAAAATACTGCAAATTGGAGAATTTTCCATGAATAATGGGTAGATATGTTCCACAGAGAAACCCACGAATCGTGAGAATGCGAATATGGGGGGTTTACTGTATACAGTACTTACCAAGCAATTACATAATTGGAGGCCTCCCTCCTTCCCCACAGAAGGACATATTTTGGCTCAAACAAATTGATGTCTCCCGCTGAGTTGCACCTGTCAGTCCTGATAGTGGGCGGGACCCTTTCACCTACACTAGCAATGGTGGCACCACCACAAAATTTGGGAGCAAAAACAGCTTGGTCTGGTAAAGGAGAGCACTGACAAATTTTGTCTTTGAATGATGCCATTAGTCAGCATTAAGAGTTGGCAAAATAAACTTGACTGATGGCAAAGCTGTATCCAAGAGTTTGAGATGAGCATCAGCACCCGAAGACCACATTGGAGAACCATACACCAAACAAGGAAGAAGAGATACGATAGCTTAGATAGCTTCATCACAAAAGATTCGAAAACATTTGTGCAAGATACCAACTTTTTGAGAAAACCGAGGGAACAATTCAGAGCCTTGGGTAGTATCTACCTTCATTCTGAGATTACATATATCCTTTGCTCCCTTGTTAAGGTAATTTTCAGGGAAATGAGGCCGTACCACCTAGTTAGCAATGCTGGCTATGGTTATAGTATGAGAGCATCCTCCTCCCTGCCCTACTTGTTGCATCTGTCACAGACAACACAGAGAATGATCAGTTTCACTACAAGGGGTGTTCAAAGGCAGGAGACAGGTGGAAAGGGAAGACTCATCTGTCGGGTATCTAAAGCTAATGCTGTAGCACTTTAGGCCAATGTCATCTGATGGGTTTACATATAAAATTTTGTTTCGTTTTGCCACCAAAACCTTGTGCTATTAATAACCAGACTCCAGCAAGGTGCTAGAGAAATCCCCACACGTTAAGACCAAAGGTTTGTTAGTTATGAAAAATACAAATTGATTTTAAAATTTTTCATGTTTGAACAACCCAGCAATAATAGAATTATGCACTGGAGAGTAAATTAATTAAGTATTGTACTTCTTTTCAGGTTAGAAATGATGAAGTCTTTAGACGCATCTCATTGGCAGATTTGTTGCAGTTGATGGTTGCCCATGCAGAGGATACTGAAGCAGCTGTGTCCTACCAGTATGAAACAAACCCAGCTTCTGATGTCAATGGTTCTGAAATTCCTATTAAATATAGAGATGAAGTTGAGTTGGTAGTACATAAAATGACCCAGCTTGAGGTAAGTAGGTACCATTCATTAAGGCCATTTAGTATGGATTCTTCACATTATTTAATCCAGGGATCCTGAAGCAAACTTATATGTAAAGTTTAATTTGGCAAAATAAGGAGAATGTTATATTTTAAACAAGTGGTTTTAGGGCAGACCTATTACTATTACATAGCCTATTCATGCATCTCTGCTAACCCTATACACTCCAAACTTAATAAGAAAAAAATTTCCCCGTCCCTGTAGGTTGATGCATGTATATATGATTCCTTAGGTTATCCAGAGGCTGACTGTGTCATTTCTTGTGTAGTCTGAGCAGCTGTTGATGGAATTAGACCATGTTTTGTTTGAATTATGTGATAAGGAATTTTATGGTTTCTGAAACAAAGAAGGCATGTGCACTTGCTTAAACTAGTGAGGCATGCAGTTGTCACGAGAGACCCCAGAAATTTATGCACTGATGACCGCAAACAATTTCCCTTATCTCAATACTTAAGTGCAGCTGGTAAAATTTGACTTGATACAACTACCTGTCCTAGAAAGGGAGAATTTTAAGAACTTGTGAGTATTATTCCTTAAAAAAAAGATTGCAAAAGTACAGTGGCTCCAATGTGTTGTAGCCATTAGATAAGTGCAGCTGGTAAAATTTGTCTTGATATAACTACCTGTCCTAGAGAGGAAGAGTTTTAAGAACTTGTATTATTCCTTAAATAAAGGGTTGCAAAAGTACTGTGGCACCTAAGTGTTGCAGCCATTAGATGTCCATATTCCTTTTAAAAATCATTAAGGTCAAAAGAACCCTAATCTCATGAACCCAGACTTTAACCTTTGCAGCCCCTTCTTCAGTAACATTCACATAGGCCCTGAGGTTGGTTCTTCTGAGCCTGAAGGAAAGTTTGCTTTTCTCTTTCTTTCCTTGATCCTTCAAAAGGAAAAGCTTAGGCATGTCCTCCCTGAAGTATTTTTTCTTCTCAAGGTAGAATTAAGTGCCCCTAATAAAGCAGAGAGGGCAATTGATGTATTTTTGAGAGACAAAAGAAGTTACGATAGGGAATGTTGCTTCATCTCATTGTTATGGAGAATGATTCTTGGCTACTCAGTCATGTGCAAAAGAAGAATCTGGTTGACTTCCAGTTCGTAGAATGCAAGACTCCTGGACAGGGCATGGAGCTCACTCATTCATTTCATAAAGATAAAGGGCATGAGTGTGCTTATGGAATCATATGGTTAATATCAAGGAGATAGTGTTTATTTACAAGAAATACATACTTCCTGACTCCTCACGTCTTGTAGCAAATCCAAACAATACAGGAAGTGACAGAATCATCACCAGGGGCACTGAGTTACCTATGCACATGCCTGGCCAGGTAAAGCTTTCTTTTTATTCTCATGAAGCACTTGACTGCACAGGATTGGAGATTGTAAGTTGGTGAGTTTTTTTAGAAATTAATTTTGTACATAGAGCAACAAATCTAGTAACTCAGCAGTATCATCATTTTTTTTTCCCAGATGGAGACAAAAGTCAGGAGTCCTGATTGCCCTTATGTGATCATTGATGTGCGTCCATATAACGAATATGAAAAGGATCACTTGGCCACTGCTGTCTGTCATCCATTTTCGCGCATGTCAAGAGCTGTAGGGTGGGAATGTCCGGCTATGCTTATTTACAAAAACCACCCTGAATTTATTATTGTAATTTATGATGAAGGAGAAGATGTTGGGCCTGAGGTTGTTGCCACATTGCAGCATCGTGGGTATGAAAATGTGTTTCTTTTAAGTGGAGGGCTTCGCTTAGCTAGAGATAAATTTGGGCCTCCTTTAGTTACAAATGAAATCTCAACTATTGTGAAACAAGAGGTTATTGAGGCTATTACTCTACAGTTGTCTCACATTGTTTTACCACCATTAAGTATGGCAGAAGCATCAGACTGGTGGGAAGCAACAACTAAACTTCCAAATGCTTCAGACTCAGCAAATAATGAACTATCTAATAGGACTTCCATGGCCTCCACTGGACGACACACTTCCAGATCACAGTTAAAAACAAAAGATGGTCAGTCAGTTCCACCCTGGCGCTAGGGACACGATAATCTATCTTCAGATCAATTACAGGATGTAAAGATCCTTTGGTTTTGATTATTTTTGTATACTAGAACATGTCAGATTATATAGGGGTCAGGGTTTTTCTGCTGTAAAATTTGAGTGGTTATACTGGAAAAGTGTAGATGTTCAACATTTTTATAAATGCAAGTGTATGCAGTCTTTTTAGGATAAATTATTAACAATTTAAAGTAGAATTCCGTGCTATCACTTTTCACTTGTGATGTATATTTTTATCTCTGTTAAGTCATTTGTTGTGCTGATGTCTTCCTAAGAACCAGGGATGCTGGTGAAGAAGACCCATATGATTGTGCAGGAAATTTAGGATTAGGAAGAGTTGCTGTCATGTGTTTTGACCATTGCTTGATAAGATTCAGTACAAAGGTTTGCACAGGTAATATCTATAATGGCAGACTGTAAGTTTAGTACTGACTATATTACTGCTATAGATTCAGAGCAGTAGATTTTCTTAATATGTTAAGATCTTTTGGAAGCTATAAGTTACATGGAAATCACCGAGTTCAGCAGAATTTTCTTGAAGATGTATATTCTTCTTTTAAAATAAATATTTAGTTTCATGTTTATACATATTTAAGTATTTTGTTATCACTAAGTTGTTGCATTTTTCAGAGTATAGGGCCTTACTTTATTGTATATACAATAATTCTTCCCTTTCTGATAAAAAGTAGCTTGAAGCATCATGGGTTCATTAACTCAGTACAGCATGCATTGTGATTTATAGCAAGTGCCATTGCACTGAATATTAATTAAAAATTTAAATAAAGCAAATGCATGCTGAAGTTGTAATAATGAGGATTTCACATCAGTGGGAAGGTCATACAAGTTTGAAATTGAGATGGTTGATATTTGATAGTAATGTAGTACTGTCTGATTTTTTCATAGTTCAGTTGACTCATTTTTTACTTGTTGTCCTTAATCAGAATGTGATATTGAATGTGTTCAGATAAACTGTGAGGAAAGTAATAGTCTTAATTTTTATCTTATACAAGGTGATAAATAGTTGCTTTGTTTTTAGTTCTCATAAAAACTTGATAAAATTTGGGCTGTTCAACCTAGGTTTCAGAAGTTTAAACTGAAATGAAACTTTTTATTACTTAGACAATTTAGATTTTTTTTATCTCAATAGCTGACCATTTTATACAATTCTGGAAACAAGGCAAGTTCAGACATAGATCTTTAAGCAAGAATTTGGTTGGATGGATCAAGCACAGTTATTTTTTCTGCTTTATACAAGAACACCTTAGACACTTCAAAATGAACAACACTTAAGAAAAAAATTGCTCCTCCCATTGTTAAGGAGAGTTATTCTGTGCAAGCATTTTTTGAAAGAATCAACATAGTTCAGTATACTACATTTACCATATTTGATAGCTTATAAGATGCACTTTTTCATTAAGAGATTACTAAAAAATCACCCCAGGTCTTACATGTGAATTGAGGCCTCCTATAGGCCAATTTTACTCCCAGTGGTCACTAATGTAGGCTAATTTTACCCCTTGTGGTTAGTACTACCTAGCCAGACTCACTCCTTGGTAATATCATTTACTTTATTGTTATTATATTATTATTATGTCTCAACACAGTTTCAGTTGATTATACTGATAATGCATATTACGTTTAAGTTAGCTTTTGATTAAGTAATAGGCCTAGAATAAAACATTCGATAGGCTAAACGTGAATTGTCATACATTCAACCAGGCTTACCAACTTATGACCTATCTAGTAGTTCATGATTAACAACCACTTATTATTTCATGCAAAACACTAACGTAAACTGATATAACTGAATTAAGAAACAGCTGTTTTCTGAGGTTAGTTACATGTTTATTAAGAGTTGTGTCAGAGTTAACTACTTGCTAATACTGAATGGTGACTACATAAGTAAAAGTAAAGTAAATTTTCATTCATCCTTCAAGCAAAATATAAGGTAAATTTAAGCTGGAGCTTGTAGATAAGGCTAGAAAAACAAATACAGTAACTTGCAGGTTGCAAAATGTTTTGGAATAGATGAAAGCAATGTCCAGACCTGGTGAATCACAACTTTATTTAAAATTTACTGTATGTATACATAAGGGTATTTAAAATTTACTGTATGTATACATAAGGGTAAGCTAAAATTTTAAACCCAGCTTTTTTTAATTTACAAAATAATATACATATGAATTAAGTTTCATTAAGCAACCAGTGATATTGAGGATGTCACTTGTACTCAGTCAGCTATCATTTGGCAACACATGGCTGTGATAATGTAGGTATAACCAGGTCAGCTGATGGTTTTTAGAATGTAAATATTACCAGAATGCAAATGACATACTATGATACTGTTTATATTTCATAATAAAATAATAACATGATAATAATACATGCAAGTAGTGTAATTGGTTACAGTCAGTAAACCAACAGTTTTATTACTGTTATCATTATTTTAAATAAACACTGCACACACACACACACACACACACACACACACACACACACACACACACACACACACTCTCTCTCTCTCTCTCTCTCTCTCTCTCTCTCTCTCTCTCTCTCTCTCTCTCTCTCTCTCTCTCTCTCTCTCTCTCTGAACAGGCCTTGCTGTGTCACACCCAAGTTACTCAAGGTGACTTAGTTCAGGTGTTGGCGTGCCAAACACACTTATGACTGATGCTCTACCCTCCACAGAAAAAATTTTGGTTATTCCTACAGGAATACAAACCTGAGGTCTTTACATAGGAATTGCCTTCAGCGCAAGCTGGAGGATGCTATTTTGTGCAATGAAGTTGTCCAGTAGTTGCACTACCGGTGGGAGGGGCAAGGGGCACCCTCACCACCTCCCATTGCTGAGTTATGCATCCGCTTGCCTTATAGTCTTCACCCAGAGTGGACGCATTTCTACGCCTTCCTCTGCCTGAATGTTTGCTGGCTGTTCTGTCCTGCACTTCATCCTTGTTTTTTCCTTCCTTGTTTTTGTGCCTTGCGTATTGTATGATATCTGTTCTTCTATTCTTGGTTTATCATGCAAACCCAAGAATCATCTAAGCTTAGACCCCGCTTTTGCCCGGTGTTGGAAAGCGGCAATGCAACTTCCTTCTCTCACCCTTTGACGTAGACCCACACACCATTTGCACAAGTCGCAAATGTGTGTGCTCTATGACTGATCCTTGTGCTGAGTGTCTGAGTTTGGTCCCTGGAGCAGTGGATGAGGTTTGCTGGAAAGAGGAAATCTAAGAGGGCTGCCTTCCCATCCTCAGAGGTGTATTCTTCTCTGAGTACTCCAGGTAGCTCCTTGTCTCTTCCCATGCAGCTCCCTTTGTCTGCTACCTTTTCTAGGAGTGAGGTCACCCCTCCACGTTCCCGTTGCTTCGACAATGGGTGGTTCATATGGAGGGGCAGAGGCCAATCACGATCTCTCGAGGACCCTCCGTTTGCTCAGGGGGCGAGCATTATCCCTTTGGGCAAAGAGAGGTAGCCCCTGATAACCCATCTTTTTCAGGTCTGGGAGAGATCAGGAAGACATTTCAAGATCTTGGGAACCTCTGGCCACCCTTAGGTCTTCCTGGGGAGCCATAGGTGTGGGGCTTGATTGCGCACTTTAGTGTCTTCTCATCCTCCTGTCTCTGCTGCGTCAGTAACTGGAACTGCGGTTTCAGTTACAGGATCCAAAGTCACCACAGCTACTGCCACAGCACCTTCGGCTAGCCATCCTGTTCCACCAAGGTCAACATGCCCTCTGATGTCTCTGACACAAGGATCTTCTCCTGGATGAATTGATGTAGAGGTACATACGTGACTGCAAGAGGACATCAAAGAAGAGACTCCATTCATCTTTGTTGTCATCTTCAGTATCATCTTCTCTTCCTGCATTTGCCTTCTCCCCTTCTCCTTCTAAGGGTCCCATTATGCGGACAGACCCAAAGAGGGAAAAGGCGGCTGCTCTAGACTGTAAGAAGGCCCGTGGGCATCCCTCTCATGACGTTTTCTTCTACAGAAAAAGCACAAGGATCTCTCTACCGCTCTCCCCCGTTCCCAGAAGGGAACCTAGATGCGTCTCGGGCATCCCCAGACATCCGTGGTGCAGAAGCAGCCTGCGCTCAGGTCAGCCACGGTGAGGCTTCTATGAGCCAAGTCCATGCACATGCATCCACCGTGTACACCAACACCCAAGGCACAGATACCAGACAACAGATGCCTATCATGTCTGTTAAAGAATGTCTGGTAAAGAATCTTCTTCAATGCAGGGCTCCAAGGTTCCGACCTGGAGACTCATACCCATCACGGACCCCTGTGTAGCAATATCGTCCGCGTCACATTCCCATACCGTAGATAATCCTTGTACACCGGATGACCCAGGTACATGGGTCTCCTCAACCCTTGCTGCTAAAAGTTCTTCCACCAGGTTCCAGTGGACCCGCACGGCTCTGGTAAGCATCCATGGTCCCCGGACTGGGATGCGTCTCAGAGAGAGAGTGCGGGTGTACTGCGTGTAAGCACTGCCCCCAATCCTAAATCTCTGAACCGGGACATGGCTTTTACGAGCCGCTCCATGGATGATCGGAGGATCAGGTCCTGAGTCAGCAACGCCGACCATAGAGTTTGCATGCCAGACAGAGCATGGGGGAGGTCCCCCATTCACTCTTCTTTGCACTTAGAGACCTCGTCCTGAAAGAAGAGTCCAGCACGTCATTGGGACAGCCCACGCTCTCACCCAAGAGTGCATGATTGTTCTCCCAGGGCAGTTCCTGCCCATGTTCGCTTGAGTGAATTTACTCTCCTTGGGATAGCTTCCACACTCATTCGCAGGAGCAGGTGCTCTCTCCCAGGGACAACCCCCGTTCACCTTCACATGACGGGAGCTCTCCCAGACCCTGCCGAGACTTTGGCCTCCTTCAGGTCCACAAAGGGTGCTAGGCCCTTCTCACCTGTCCCTTCAACCTCCTGGGGGTATACCAGGAACCATGGGATGGACAGGACTCAGGTTGGCAATCGGGATTGGCCTCCGTTTGCAGCCCTTTGTACACTCCTGATTTAGTCTTAGGACTGGAACGGACATATTCTCGGGTGTCAGGGAGGGGATGTGGGGATTCTGAGGAGGGTCTCTTACCTGCAGAGAGAGCAACTCGGGAGGAACCACAACTTGGAAGGGCCAGAAGGTCCTCTCCCTATGGACATGGACACCCCCAAGCTGCAGAGTTTGTATGTTGAGACTATTAAACTGATTTGTCAGTACAACAATCTTGGGGAAGAGACCTTGGCTGCCAATGAGATTATTCTTTCGGGCCTCAAAGCACTGGCCAGATCCCGCAAGGAATCCCCACCATCAATTGAGCTACCATGGTTGGAGCTTGCCGAGCCAGTCCTAGGTCAGGTGAATTCTCTCGTTTCTGGGAGGGAGAACTCTCTTCTGGCCTGCCACTCGTTCAAGCTGCTTCCTCCATCTCTCCCTCATCAGAAGAAATTCTACAAGCCCTCAGAGAGGTCAATTCTGACAGCACAGGTTGACCCGGACTAGTTCTTCTCGGTCTGGGTCACATCAGGAGTCAGCTACCTTGGAAACGACTGCCATGGCAGCGTTTCAAGCAGTCTCTTGGATGGACTATTGGTTCACCACAGTAGCCAAGGTTATCACTTTCTCTTTGTCGTTCACCAATGGGGAAGTGGTTAACCTTAACAGACTGTTCCCGTTGGGGGGTAGGACCATCACTTACCTAGCCCACCAGACAGCTAACCTGTGGGCAAACTTGACACTTTAGGGGAGAGACGCAGCTCTCTACCGAGTTTCTAAGTTTGTTAGTCCTGAGACGGTCTTGACCTTGAGAAACGGACCGTTGCTGGGTTCCACTTCTCTCTTTGACAGGGAGCAAGTAAATACCATGGTGGATCATCGAAGGGCAGATGACAGTGACTGCCTCGTCACCGTGCAGTGGCAAAGACCTCTGGGCCTTCGCTCCCTACTGCAGCCCAACCCTCGGGTCACGGGCCCTTACTCTGCGGGGCTAGGAAACCCCAAAATCCTAAGGTCCCTCATAGGAACACCCAGCCTTCTTCTGCCCCTGTCAAGAAGGGTGCAGACTAGCATCCCTTTCAGTCCTCTGCCCACCCAGGTAGAGGAGGTAAGGGGAAGAAGAAGGGAGGAGGACACTAGGGGCAGTGTTCCCCTCCACATGCTGCCACTGGTGGGGGGTTGCCTGTCGATCCATTGGGCAACATGGCAGCGACATGGAGGAGAGACCTAGGTAGTGAATGTCCTTCAGGTGGGCTATTTACTTCCCTTCGAGTTTCCTTTACCTCTCACCAACCTTCCAATCCATCTACAACCATATGTCCCTGGCCCGCTGAAGGACCTCATTCTACAGAATGAGGTGAAGGCAGTGCTAAACAAGGGCGCTGTGGAAGTCATGACAGATCTGTCTCCAGGATTTTACAGCAGGATCTTTCTCATAGAGAAAGCATCAGGGGGATGAAGACCAGTCATAAACCTGTCTTCCCTGAACCGATTCATTTGACAGACTTGGTTCAAGATGGAAATGACATGGTCAGTGTTAGTGGCCAACAGAGAGTCCAACTTCATGCTTTCGGTGGATTTGCAAGATGTGTATTTCCAGATACCCATCCATCAGTCCTCCCGCAAGTACCTCCACATTTTCCTCAATGGTACATAGTATACCAGTTCAGAGCACTTGTTATCAACTGCTCCCCAGGTGTTCACATGAGTGTTCACCCTTGTATCAACTTGGGTCCACTCGCACAGGATATGTCTTCTTAGGTGTCTTGACCATTGGCTAGTCCTGGCATACTTGCATTCAAAGTTGCTCCAGGATGGAGATCGCCGCCTCGATTTTTGTTGCAGCCTAGACATTGTGATAAATCTCAAGAAGTCAGACCTCATGCCCAAGCAGAGGATAAAGTACCTGGGCATACTGATAGATACAGCAGCAGTGAGAGCCTTTCCTTGAGACTCCCATATCAGCAGGTTCAAGGAGGCAGCACAAGTGTTCCTGTCCTGACAGGAACAACCAACTTAGATGTGGCAAGTCATTCTCGGTCACCTGTCGTCTTTGGAGAAGCTGGTCCCTCATGGGCGGCTTCATCTTCGTTCCCTCCAATGAAGAATGAGGGAGTTCTGGTCACAAGCAAGGGACCCACCTTCCCTTCCCATTCCTCTCTTAGAGGAGTGAGCCAGGACTTAGCCTGGTGTCTAGACAACAGGAACATCACAATAGGAGTTCAGCTTCACACTCCTCCTCCTGAGATGCTTCTGTTTTCGGGTGCTTCGAGGGAGGGATGGAGTGGCGCTCATCTGGAGGAGTTACTAACCTTGGTGTGTGGAATCAGATCAACAAGCACTTCCACATCAGCATCCTGGAGCTCAAGGCAGCCTTTCTGGTTCTCCAAGAATTCCAGGATCTGATGATGGGCACTCTGTGGCACTCATGAACGACAATACCACGGTAGTGGCATACGTGAATAAGCAAGGGGGACTAATGTCCCTTCAGCTTCATCAATGTGCAAGTGCATGAGTGGGCAGTAGCACATTTAGTGGAGTTGTCAGCCAGATACATCCCGGGCAAAAGGAATGCAGTGGCAGACAAACTCAGCTGTTAGGGTCAAGTGATAGGGTCATAATGGTCCTTACACCAAAACATCGTGGAGAGATTTGTTTGACGTTTGGGGACAACCAGTGATAGACCTTTTCACAACAAGGCACAACAGGAAGTTGCTGGTGTTTTCCTCCATCGTCCCGGACCTTTTGGGCTGCAGTGGATGATGCCTCTCAGCTGCAGCAGATGATGCCTTTCAACATCCTTGGGACAGTATAGACATGCACACTTTACCTCCCTTCTGTCTTATTCGTGAGGTGATCAACAGCGTTATGATCACCACTAATCTCAGAATGACCCTGGTGGCTCCCAAATGGCCACATGCTGAGTGATATCCGGACCTGCTAGCTGTACTATCCGATGCACCGAAAGAAATTCCTCCGTGGCCCAACCTCCTTTGCCAAGCCCATGTAGAAAGGTTCCACCAGTCCGTAGAGTCCATATCCCTTGGAGACTATCCAGCGCCTCCCATGAGCAAGAAGTTTTTCTCCGTGGACAGCATCAGGGATGTCTGGATATCTTTGGAAATCCTCTGCAGACGTCTCCCAAGGGAAATGGACCATCTCCGGTCAGAGCTACTGTTCAGCAGGTAGCAAACTTTCTAGTCTTCCTTCGCTGAGAGAAGCATCTTTCTGTTTCAGCAGTTAAGGGTATAGAGCTGCCCTGGGCCTAGTCCTATGCTTAAAAGACATAGATCTCTCTTCCTCATGGGAGATCTCCATGGTAATGAAGCTTCAAAAAGTTTTGCCCTCCCAGGGAACTCAGACCCCCTGAGTGGGATGTGACTCTCGTCCTTCAAAGCCTGACTTGTGCACCTTATGAGCCTCTACCAGAGTCGTAAGACAGGGACCTTAATACTGTATTTCTGCTTGCTTTGGCATCGGTGAAGAGAGTAGGCGAACTCCATGGTCTTTCTTATAATGTCAAACACTCGAGGGGATGGGGATCTGTTTTGTTTGAATTTATCCTGGACTCAGAATCCGTCGATCTCTGACGTCAGATTTGAGTCCTTCTCGAAGGACTTTGTAGGTAACAAACCAGACGATATGCTACTTTGTCCAGTTAGAGTGCTGCAGTGCTACTTAAAAGGACTCTGCAGCTCAGACCTGGGTGTCGACGACTTTCTGTTAGCACTGGCAAGACCGAGAAAGAGGTGTCCAAGAGTACAACTGCTTTCTGGCCTCGTGAGACTATCAAGCGGGCATACTCAACGTCAAACGAAGAGGACTCGAGTACGTTCCAGCCCAGAGCTCACGAAGTTGGGCATTGCCCCATCCCTTGCATTCAGAAAAAACCAGTTACAGTAAATCCCCCGTATTCGCGATCTCATGGTTTGCGGACTCACGCATTTGCGGGTTTCTCTGTGGAACATATCTAGCCATCATTCGCGGAATATTCGCCCATTCGCAGTACTTTTCACTGAGAAATATTCACTAATTACTGTATTTTCAAATAATTTTCATGAATAAATGCACTTTTTGTGATAAAACTATTAAAATACTCAGGTATAAGCATTTTTACAGGGTTTTTCTTGGTTCAAGCTATCAAAATGGGCAGTTCTGAGTGTTTTTAGAGGGGGTTTTAAGCGGTCATGGATTTGACCTATTCACGGGGCGGGTGGGACGATCCCCGCGAATCTGGGTGTTCACTGTAGTGCATCAGGTGCTGAGAAATAACTTAAGGATCTAATCTTTAAAAAATTCGATTTGCTGAAAAAAATTCTATGGCTTCACATTTCAAGAATGTCCAGCCATTATTTTTCTCTGATTAATAAAATGTAACACTTTACCCATAAAACACCAGTAGCGTGATTTAGTCTGGTATAGTTTTTGATAATTTTTAAACTTCTTTGAAATTGTATAAATAATATCCTACACCTTTTTAGTTATTCCCTAGCCATGATCATACCATGACGCCGACTGTTATAAACTTCTGCTAGAAGGACACGTTTTTCATGCTCGCTAGCCTTGACTGAACTCTGTATTTTCTGCGGTGTTTTTTTTTTTTTTTCGCAGCCTAAAAGGTCCAAGAGTTCACTTCAAGCTTCTAGAATGCTAAAGCCAAGTGGAAAAGTCCAGGCGAAAGTAGAAGAAAGAGTTCAAGAAATTAGTGCCATAGAGGGAATGGAGCAGTTCTCCACCCAAACGCCTGTTTTGTTCGCCACTAAAGGGCAAAGGAAAAGAAAGCAGTAGCTCGTTTTATAATCCTGAAAATAAAATGATCATAATAAGTGAAGCAAGACTTGATGAATTACTTGAATCACGAATCCCCCAGAATGGTCCATTTGGCAAGGGATGATTTGAGACACTAATATTCAAAATGATACCCTAGTAATACCTGAGCAAGATCAGATGGTGTTTATAAGAATGTGTCTTAGGCACATAAATAATCAATTAATATTCTTATTTATAATCATTTTGCATTAATTAATACCCAAAAATAAAAATTAAAACCATAAAATTAATTGTAACAGTCTTTGAAGTCCTTTTACTTTTTTATGTAACTAAAACTTTGAAGGCCTGTTTTTCACTGTAGTGCAATCAAATGAAATTTCATATATAATATGTGGTAGATTAAAAAAGCTTTTAATATTTTGAGTTTCTGATTTTTGGCAATTTTTTTTGTGTAATTTTTCCGGTGGCTGAAAATAATTGAAAAATCAAAAATCTCCGGTCCATATGTGTTTTATACGTGGTTCAAATCTCATCCCTTAAAACCAAAAAGCAAAGGAGGAGATGCATTTTGAAAATGGCCAAAAAAGTGCTTGTAAGGTCACTGAACAAAAATTTTTTCCCCAGAAGTTCCACACAATCCTTTAACAAACCCCTTTGTTAAAAAGTCGGAAACCGCCGATCCCCTTATCTGGGACATTGCCCATAGGTCCTTGCACACCTTTTCGTTGGATCCTGTGGTGGCTACTCAACAAGTTGTGTAGCTCATCCAGTTCCCCTAGCAGGACAGGTAGCAGTTGGCCTAAGATGTATGGTCATAGAAGTGAGAGTGAGAGTGTGTGTGACTGGTCTCCCTCCTTTCCCTTTCTTTTACCTTTCCTCTTACGGCGGGCAAAGGATAGGTTTCAAACTGTCAGTGCTGAATGGGCACAGATGCAGGTGAGTGATCAGCCATTCTATTTTTTCCATTGTTTTGATCTAATAGAAGCAAATCCTAACCTCTCTCTTGCAAGGGGAGAGTGGGATTGGCAGTAAAACTAACTCTTTTTTTTTTTCTTAAATTTAATGTCTCTGACAAAGTGTTCTTTTAAGCCTTTTTTGAAATAATGGTGCTTTCACACCCATTACTTTGAAAAGCCCAGAAGTCTGACAGTCAAGCACACTTTTGTTCCCCTGATCAGAGGCATGGGTCTGCTTCCTTTGCTCGACGTTACACAACCACGAAAAAGTCCTAGGTGAGGCCAACTTCCAGTTGGTTAGGAAGGCTACTCACATCCTCCCACCAAACAATAAGTCTTCCTATGTAAAGACCAAAGTCTTCCAGTGTAAAGACTGATGGTTTGTATTTGTGTAGGAATAAATGACAAATTTTGAAAGCAATTTGTATTTTTCCTAGCATACAAACCTGGGGTCTTTACTTATATTGCCCAGCTCTAGCCACCCCTGATTCTGATACCTGAGTTATTAGGCAAGTGGATGCATAACTCAGCAATAGGAGGTAGTGGTGAGGGTACCCCTCACCCCTCCCACCAGTAGTGCAACTACACTGCCGGACAACCTTGTTGTGTAGAATAGCCTCTTGAGCTAAAGGTAATTCCTATGTAAAGACCTCAGGTTGTATATTAGAAAAAATACAAATTACTTCCAAAATTTGTCCTTTTGTAGAAATTTGGATAAATGATTGTAAACCTGTACACAAATTTTTTCCTGAATATGCCTTGCTAAAATGGGTGTGCGTATTGTATGCTGTTAAATATGGTATTTTTATTTTTCTCTATGGACACTTTATGCCAGGCTTTGGCAATGGTAGAAATGTTTTATTTGATTATTATGAAATAGAGCTTCAAATGAAAACAAATATGAGTTTATAGCCAGTGGATCATGAGGTAAGGAAATTAGATTTTGGTTTTTCATTTGTTAATGGACCAAAATTAAGTTTGCTGAATAACTTTTGAAGTTAAGAAAATAACTTTTTCAAGTAATAATTAACTTAGACCTGTAGATGAGTCTCAATAGCTAGTCACTTTTATCAGTCTTTCAATGTAGTGACCAAAAAACTAGATTTCAGAAATATAGCATTTTTACAAAACATATGACATAAGATTATGTATATCAATTGCTATTTGCCTTATGTGTGAGTAAAATGAAGGACAACTTTGTTGTTTCCTAGGCTGGAAAATGCTTCTTACAGAAATGAACCACTGGGTTGTCCTTTATACTGATTATAATCCACTGTCATTTGTCATTTCATGTTTGTTCTTTTATATTCTTTCCTAATACCCATTACTGTACTGTTCCTTTAAGGCCTTGTGTTGTATCCATAAAAGGAATATTTTTTGAAAGGTAGTAATGTAGTTGGTAAATAATGAGTTGCCAGTTCCTGCAAGAATTTTTTTTACTTTCTTTCTGTCTTTATTCACTGCTAATAATTGGTAATCCATGCATCCAAATATTCTTATGCTCAGAGTGCCACATCTCAGTGCTGCTTTAGTGTTACATCACACAAGGAACTTACAAAGGTTGTGTAGAACTGGGCTGCACATTAATGATTGATAATAATAAAATATTATGCCCCACTTTGCATTAAAGAAATATATTTTGCTTAGACACGATAATGCTTATGTATGAAATTGGTAAAATGAAATCAGTTATATACTGCATGACCATGGAGTGTGGTACAAATTTTTATACTGTTGTAATTATTGGTAATATTGATAGATATATAGTACTTTCTTTACAAATTGTAAAAGTTGAATGTGTTAGACATGGTATTAGATAAATATGTCAGATAAAAACTATGAAAGTGAACTCATTCATTGGAAAGTAATACAGTAGTTACATAAATCAAATACAAATGGTCATAGTTATTTTTATATTCAGTAGAATTTTTAATACCTTTTATATGATGATTGCAGAAACTCCTGGTGACAAAAATAATTTTAGAATTATTAGTGCTTTTGAGGGATGACAATTTCTTACAGTAATACTAGTTATTGGAAATGTTCATATATATGTATAATAACACTTATGGGAAACTTAAAACTTACATGATAGTGTCAAAATCTAAGGGCTACATTAGCATAAAAGACGGTATGCAGTACAGTTTTCATAAATGATGAGAGTTAATACAGTATTAGACAGTATAGATAGAATCATTTTTATGATATATGATCATTATGATTAGCAGGACTTTAAACAGTGCAACGTACAGTAAGTACATTTTATATTTTGCAAACATATAAAGATAATTTGGAAATTATTCTATTGTAGCATTGAGTTCACAAAGTCCAGTACATATTTGTAAATAACCAAACACAGCATACAAAGGACTCCTTGGTGTAATAACAGGCAGTGATTCAGAATACTTGCATGGCTGCATGAATTGATAAGTAAACTCAAACTGCAGGTGCTTAAGATTATTAGACCATGCTACAGTGAGTAAAAAGACCTGATTGAAGTTGAGATATGGGCAAGAGACTTGTGCTTAGGCAATTGTCAGCAATTTTCATAAGTTAATATATATATATATAATATACAGTTGATCTCTGGTATTCGCAGGGGATGTGTACCACAACCACCCTCAAATAGCTAAAGTCCACGAATACTTGACACCCTCTAAAAATACTTATAACTGCCTATTTTGATAGTTCAAACACCAGAAACCCCTCTAAAATCTATTATACCTGAGTATTTTAATAGTTTTATCACAAAAAGTGCATTTAGTCATGAAAATTATATGAAAATGTAGTATTTAGTGAATATTTGTCTATGAAAAATACTGTGAATAGGCGAATTTTCTGCAAACAATGTGTATATATACATTCCACAGAAAAATCCGCAAATAGACGAAACCGCGAATCTGGAATCGCAAATAGGCGGGGGTCCACTGTAATGCCTTCAAGTGAAGGTCTCAGGAAGAGGCATTCAAGTTTTAGGAGCTGAATATGTTAAAAAAAGTTTGCTTGTATAGTACATAGATTACATGGCCTTATTCACCCTGTGGACTCTTGCTGTTATTGAATAGATATTTGAAAAGTTTTGGTTACCTATAGCATTGGGTTTTAATCAAGTTGGCAGATATGAATAATGATTCCAGAAGATTTCACAATGAAGTATAAGATTATGTAATTATGTAAATAGTAGTCATGAAATACCATGTGATTACAAAAATACAGAGCACAATTGTTGAGAAAATTTGATTAGTTTTCTGAATGAATCAGAATATTTTGTCTGCTGTCTTTCTCTTTACGTAGTTTCTCTGTTCCTTTTTGGTCTTAACACGAAATCATTCATCTAACCACTGATGGAGACGACTTCCTATGAAGAATTAATGTCATGTGTAACTACCCTCATTGATTTTCAGAAAAATGTTAATTTCACTATTAGAAGTTATAGTTCAACTAATTTACAAACCCTAAGAAAAAAAATTGTTATTTGAGCAGTAAATGTTGACACAATTTCATAAGAGTAAAAGGTAGTCCTGGAAGTTCTTCAAATACTTGTAGATGTGAAGAAAGTAAATATAGGTACATTAAAGTGGCCAAAGAGTTTAAGAAATATTTGGTGTAGTTTTATAATTTTACTCTGCTGTGTTTATTAATGAAACCATGAATAGTTTTATAAGTATTATGTTTTAAGGTGTTGTGAATGGTTTTATGGTAATGTGCTGGTAATTTATTGGCATCTGTATGGAACTAGGCATATACATTGTTTCAAGTTTTATCAAGTTTACAGCCCGTTGGTCTGTAAAATCAATATGATATTACAGCACTTTTTAATGCATAATGGATTTCAATGAAAAAGTATCATGTATGAGATTTGTATATACTATAGTTATCTGTCTCTTGGATCTGACTAACAATAATCATATTTAAGTATGAGTGATAATGGATATTACATTGGAAAACTAGAGGAAATGGGTTATAAGATAGCCAGGCGACGTAAGACACTGCAAGGTTAACAGGCAACTTGATTAGAAAAGCAACGAAGACTGATCTGATTGGTACCAAATCTCGAGTTCTTAGTAAGTGAATGGCTGAGTTGTGGATAGCAGTGTAAAGCAGATAAGACTATACATTCTTTTGTCTACTTCCCCCTTGGACTGGAAATTTATGCCTTGAAAAAATAATTAAAAACCAGGAGTCAGCCAGTGCAGCAAGTATAAAAACCCCTCAGTCTGTAGATTTGTTGCCAGTTTAGTGACATGACAGTGGAATTTTTTTATTGTGAAAGTGTGTATTTTTTACCGAAAATAACATTGGTGGTACCTGATCTGTAGAGTAGTGATGTTGAAGTTGCTGTAGTTATAGTCAAGATAAGTTCAGGAACACAAAGCATTTTAGTCTAGTCATTCATTAGGATAGCAAAAATACTGTAGTTAGATCCATAATTATTTGCTGTCCTTGCAATTTGTAATCAGGGTTGTTAGAGCTTCCTTTAGAAATGTAGTTTTGTATATGCAGTGGCTGTAGCAGTTTTGCTGTAGATGATGAATTCAGGTGTCATTTGTTGACAAAAGCTATGTGATATGCATAATGCAAAAGCTTTTGCATTTTCTTGTAGGTTATAATTGCTTTCATACTGTATATTGCTTTTAGACTGCGTAGTTGATTACAGTCTGCAAAGATTACAATGAGCATCACAGTACATTTATGAATTCCATAATAAGGTTTGGTCTCGGAAGAAAAATGTACATGCCAACAACTGGTGACCGTATTTATGAAATCTCTAGCTGTGGATCATCACTTACAGTAATTAGCATCAGAAATTTAAATTGGACATTATTACCACATTCCAGTGCTCTGAACTTTCCACAATATTTTGGTTATGAAATCCTAAAGTGATTTGTAAAGAATTCTTTGCTGTTGCACATTCCAGCAGCTACACAGTCAATAATTTTCACATATAGAGATCTCCATTTTTATTAGTTTAATCAGACCATTGAGCGTAAAACAAAGCTATTATTTTGATGTCAGTCATTAATTCAGGCAATCCTTTCATGTCAAGAGAATAGAATGGAGTAAAAATTCTCTTTATGTTGTTTTGTATTGTAATCCCACTTATTTTCCACAAATCAAGATCACTAGCCCATTAAAACTTTATGCAATTAAACAATGTTTTCATACACATGCATTCATCTTAAAATAACTCTACACTGTGTGGAATGCATCTAAGCTCACAAAGCAAAACATTTGAGGAGAGAAAATTTTGCTGCGAATGCTTGCGTAACTCCTCCAATCTATTCTAACAGGAAGCCACCACTTCTCATTCATATGTGCCAGACTTCATCAGAGAGAGAGTTTGAGGGAGGAGAGCACTAAATTTTGAGTAATGGGTTTACATGAAAACTTGTTTGGTAAAAACATTGCTTTTTAATAAAACCTATGTAGTTATAAAATAGCCTGAGTTGCTAAACAAGAGGGAGAACTGCTGATGGTCTAAGAGGATGTAGTGGCTAGAAATCATTCCTAAACCCAGGACAGTGAGTTGGCATGGGGAGGTTCAAAGATTGCTGGCATGAAAAGGAGTTTGTGATGGAAGTGTCTCTGAACACTGGGTGCTTCCATAGGTAATGGAAAGAAAACCCAGTGGTGGACTTTGACCAAGCAGCAAAGGCAAAGATATGGTTACTCCAGGTAATATATGTCTCTGTGTGCCAGAGAATTAAATTATGAGGATGATGGTGATTTATGGGTACACTTGCTGCCTCTTCAACCATTGAATGTAACCATTGGCAGGCACAGAACCGCTATAATAACCATCCATTGGATGTATGGAGATTTTGCATTTTAATTTTTCTGGAAATTTTGATGCTACCATTTATATTACTGTTAAGTATGAAGCACTGGTCACATTCACTTCATCTGAGAAATCTAGCATGCTGCCTTAATTTGTTGAATATGAAATTTTATATATGTTGTACTTGAACAAATCCTTTAAGTTAAAAATCTGGTAAGTTGAGGATATACTTACTCATTTCCAGTGCTGATAACTTACAAGGCAGGGGAGTGCTAGATAGTTCTAACTTGTGGCTGTTGGGCATTAGGACTAATTCAAGAGACCGAAGGCCCCTGAAGTGCTGGGATGGCTAAAGGCCCAGGAAACATGGGTGGCCAAAGTTTCAGAAATCACTAGAGCAGCTGAGGCCATGGTCATATCAGTTGACTGAGGCAAAATGCAAAAAATGAGATTGTGGTCACGAAAGCAGAAATCACAGGTGGGAGCAACGCAAGAGTTGCAGCCAGAGACACTGAGAGCTAACTGAAGCCAAAGAAGGAGACAAAGGAGAATGCTTCTGAAAAAAGTAAAAAGCCCAAAGAAACCCTTGGGACAGGTAGAGCATACGTTGTAGGAGGCTGCAGGAAGAGCAGAGGCACGAACAACTCAGAGTATGGGATGAAAGTAAACAAATCTTGAGTAAGCCTAGCACCCTAATAAAATTGTTATATTATGACATAAAGCATCCAAACAACCTTGTTAAAATTCAGTATGAAATGAATAAACTACTGTAGAGAAAATAAAATATGTAATTCACAAATTTATGTCATTTCACTGGTACAAAGGAAGGGTAGTTGGCTGCTCACAGTAAAATGACAGATAATAAGAGCTTGCAATTTGAGTATAAGAGCAAATCCCACACGAAAAAATGCACTCAGTACGACATTTTAATGAAAATATACTGAAAATTGATAAATGAAAATTCACATCTCAAAACAGCAGAGAAGCTGGAAGTCCTGGAGAGAAGGCAATACAGCCAAACAATATGAAGGCACACTTGAATGAGAAGTATATCTTCTTATTGGAATGGGGCAGTTGGTTGAACATGCTCATTGGTGCTGAATAACCCTGATAGGTTCCAGTGCTTGGCCTTAAGGCAAACCTCACAGTCAATCAGCCAAACCTTGAAAGTTTTGCTGCACCAAGATGTGTTCTGTACAGTGATGAATGGGCTGTTTGTTATAATCAGTATTACAAGACAAAAAGTTTATTCCCTAAGATTCACCATCCTCCTCCTTTGTGGAGAAGGCCAACATTGGGTATTTCAGTAATTGGTGTTTGTAGGATTATTTTTTGCAGTATCTGTGATGAATTATTGTCTGTGCATGTTCATCACAAATTTTGCAGTTCAGCTAAGCCCTCTAAGAACTAATTGTAGAAATTGGTGCCCCACTTTGATTAAAGTTTTCTTTTTTATTTTCTTGGACTGCTGGTAACAGATTTTATTGTATAGTTTAGGCTTACAACATACAAGCAAATTACTCATTCTAAATAGATGTCCTTTTCTTGAGAATTGATATTTTTGTTTTAATTTCAAGTTAACCATAGTTGGCACTTCAAATACCATAGTTAGCACTTCACATTTTTATCTAACCTCATCATTGTCTCCAGAAATTTGAAACTCATTGCAAGTGAGTGTAGGATTTTTAAGGCCTATTTTGCAATGTAATCAGTAGTCCACAAGCAAATATGGTCTGATGTGTCCATTGTATCCAATAGTACACAAAGCTGCAACTGTCTCCACACACAGATGTTGAGCCACATATTCTTGAGGCTGAGCCTGCATCCAAGACTGCATGTTTATTAAGAATCTGCTGTAGTGAAAATGTGCCTCATCTCTGATGAAAAAAAAAAAAAGTTTAGCAACCAAAAAGTCTTCAATTTACAGCTCCCACATAAAGGAAGCTATCAACTTTATTTTCTTTAACATGAGCTTGTAAGAAAATTTATATTTTTTCAGGAAATTTGAATATCAGATGTTATTAATTTAAAAATCCTCCTTGAGAGAGCTATTGCCTATGATTTTTTTGTTGGTGGTTCTGTCAGACATCTCAGTCTGTGCTGTTTTCTTTCCTAGCAGAATGCAGCTAGCCATTAGGACCTGTATCTTTCTCCAAAGTCTAGCGAATACTTATCAGTGTTTCTTTCTGAAAATTCCTCCTCATTTGTTGTAGAGTGACAACTATTAATTTTGTCATAAAATAGCCCTTGACAGCCTGCATAGGATTTATTTTAGGATCAGTTTTTGCTGTTAATAAAATTTGGAGCTCCAACAATGGTTTACCTGAAATTAAGAGAAAAATTAATTTTCCTGGGAATAATTTAAATTGGTAATATTCGACCACCCTGGAGATAGGCCAGCTGTCTTACTTATTATCAAAATAATGGCATAGCCTCTCATATAAAAACCTACAGGAAATTAATGCTATACATACACTATAGTTTTGAGCTTTTTTTAAAGTAACTTATTTATTTATCTAATATATGTTCCCTCTTGCCCCATAGTAAATGTAGAAGAATGTTGTATAGTAATTACAGATTCAAACACAATTGGATTTTTACTTTCATCTTACATTAGTGTCAAAATATTTAAATCATATATTTTTCTTTTGCAAAGTTAGCATGAATTGAACATCAAGTTTTTATTTTTTTGCCCAGGTCCATATCATTGCCCTTTCTCCATGATTTTTTGGACCCTTTCAGTGGTTTTTTGTCATGCCATTTCCATGAGTACTTTAGTGCCCCTCTTCCTTTCCCATCTCATCCCCAAACCCAATTGGTCTATGAAGCCACAGTCATTTTTCAGAGCAGCTTAGTTTCAGGTATGACTCACCAGTTTTTAGTCACCCATTGTAAAATCTCCATTTTCCTTGCAAGTACTGTATCATGTTTTCTGCTGTGTGAAGAAATATGGACTTATAGATGCCTCATATTTTTACTTTGCATACTAACAGGATGTTCTAATTTATCAATAGTGTGACAGTCTTTTTCTGTTTAATCCAAGTAGTTTCAACAATAAGTTTTCTTATGCCCTTTCAGTGCTGTAACAGCTTAATTCAGTCAAGGTGACAGCTGTAAAAAACTTTTTTTAAGGTATGCTCTTCCATCTGAACATGGTTGTCCTCTTCCATAGTTTGCTGTTCTTGTACATTTCTGGCTTTTAAATTCCTTTACTGTACTCCTTCCATATTATGCAATCCATTGCATCTCATGTGACATCTGTTATATTTAATACATAGTACTGTAGTGATTTCACCTCCATCCTTTCCAGCACCATACACATGGCCACGTCTTCAGTAGTCTCTTCTCTATGCTCCTGTTCCACCTTTTAAACATTTCAGTGGCCTCTTTCTTTGATTACGGTGTTAACAACAGATCATAGTTTGCACCAATTCTTTTTTGCACTTGTAGTTTTTGTCACAGTAGTGAATTATGTACCCATCTATAATAGACCCCAAAATTCATATCAAGTATTTCTGATATACCTGCCACTCTTTATTTTTCAGTTTTGTGTTTTGGTTGTATGAGTATCCTTTGCTATTTTTAACGCCCATCTCTACAAATATATGGAAAACTTCTTGAATAATCTTCTGTACAATACTTCTTTGTATCACAGAGCATTTGGGCCAGCAATGATGATGATTTCTGTAGTTTATTTATTATGACAACTGCCTGTCGTATTGATTTTTCTGGCTTCAAGCCAAATTTGAATTCATATTTTCAAGACTTTCCTTCATCAATCTCTCTGTTACTTCCATGGCATGTTCAGCATTCTTATTTCTTAACACTACCTTGTAGCATGTGCCTGTTAAACACTACCTTGCAGCACATGCCCATCACCCTTGTAGTTATTACTGTAATAGTTTTTTTTTTATGTATGTATGTATTGCATTCTGGCTAGCTTATCATTGTCCTTTCTTTTATTAACTGTATTCTGGGAAGCTCATCATTTTCTAATTCTCTGTCTGCTTTTGACAGATAGCTTGTTTTCGATGGCCCTTTGAATTTTGTCCAATAGTGGAATTTGGTATTGGCCGATCCTCTCTTACCAGTGCTTTCTTTCTCATATTCATTCTCCTTATCACTAGACCTTTAAAATGCTCCTTATCATTCCATTACTTTCACTATCAACTTTAATTTCTCAATTTCATCCAGTGTTATTTTGCTACTTTTTACATTGTTTCCATCTTTCCAGTCTCCAAACGTTTTTTCTTTCCCTGCCATGTTCAGATTCTGATACCATTCCCAAATCTGTGCCCTTGACACCTTGCTCTTCTTTTCACATTACAATTGACCCCCAATATTCGCAGGGATGTGTACCACAACCTCCCTGTGAATAGCTAAACTTCATGAATGCTTGATACCCCTCTAAAAACACTTACAACTGCCTATTTTGATAGTTCAAACATCAGAAAACACCTCTAAAAATGCTTATACCCGAGTATTTTAATAGTTTTATCACAAAAAGTGCATTTAGTCACAAAAATATGAAAATACAGTAATTAGTGAATATTTCTTTATGGAAAATACCACAAATAGGCGAATTTTCCGCGAAATTGTATATACGTTCCACAGAAAAATCTCCGAATAGGTGAAGCCGCGAATCCAGAACCACTGTACTCTATTCTCATCCTTTATACCAGAAGTAGAAGCTTTTCCTCAGTTGCCTTTGGTACGTCTTATTCCAGTACCATATCTATCTTTGATGTTATACAGTAACATATCTTTTTTTTTTTTATGTTTACACAGTTACATAATTTTTGTCTTTCAACTGATTTCTGCCTTCCCATTTTTCTTCTGTAACACTTGTTAATTTCTGTACACCTCTTTCCACTTCATATATCTCTCTCTGTCTTGGATGTAGGCTCACTTTACTCCTTTTTGGCTTTATTTATCAGATTTCCATTTTCAGTCTTCAATTACTGGTACCATTTTCTCAGTGCCATCTACAGTACGTTTTCCTTATGCTGGATTAGATGTGAAAGTCCTGTGTGCACTATCTGCCTTAATTCCTATCCAGTCTAGGTTTTCATGTGTCTTTGTGATTGCTTTGACATTCCAGTCCCTTTCATATTGAAGATCTTACTAAATGCCTTATTCCATCTTGTTACAAGCCCAGACCATGTCAAGTTTGTACATCTCTGGCACCTGTTACTTTTTGTTAATAATTGACTATAAACAATTTACAGTGAATAAAAGAATTATGCCTCATGACTGGTTGATGGCACTGAAGATTCTTTGTAGCATTCCTGCTCCAGCTGCAACGGCATTGTTTTCTGCTTTTTCTTCACCCATTCCCTTAACCATAATCCTTCAAATGACCCTTAATATATTTTAGAAATGTGATTTGGTGGTCTAGTTGAACTAATTTACAATGAGGATAACCTGGAAAGAAGCAGGCTTCAGGATCTTTGGTTTATAAAAAAAAAAAAAAACTAGTTGTGTTACACACTGGAAATTAATTATTAATAATAAACCTGTTTCTCTAGTGTAAATCAAATGTTACTATTAGGTGCTTTCTTAATAGGTATGTGATTTGTTGTACTGGTAAGTCTTTTAATCACTGAAATTAATTGATGTATTTCTTTTATTAGTTTTGATCTTGAACAGATTAAGTTAACAACTCAGATGTTCCAAGAACTGTACCAGAGTTTGGTTTGTTCAGATGTGTAGTTTGGTGTCATTTCAAACTAACATTTATCCAGAATTTATTTTGGAGTTGCATACACTATTTTAATGTTTAGTTTGCTAAGACCATTGTTGTTGTTACTATCAGATTTAGTTATTTATTTTTGTTGATTTTTTGTTAGGTTTAACAAAATATCCATCCAGTTGGTGTCCAAATATCAGATGTTGAATAAAATATTTATGCACAAAAACACATCTTTTTCCTTACTGCCTTTGTTATTATGTGGTGGTTTAGCCTGTTTCATGGAAAACATTTAAATTCATATTAATTTGAAACTATAGGTTTTAATGAAAATTTATGAACTTGCCTCCAAGAATTGCTATATTAACCCTTTAACGCCGACTGGACGTATTTTACGTCGACAAAAATTGTTTGTCGGGTGCCGAGTGGACGTAAAATGTATTGACAACAAAAAGTTTTTTTAAATATTCACAGAAAAATACTTACAGGTCTAGTTTGCGAAAAATGTTAAATCAAGCCCCTTGAGGGATGCTGGGAGTTCACGGATCACTCTGTTGTTTTGTTTACAAGTGTGACCCAGCTGCGCATGTGCGAATTTCTTCCTTCTTCCAAAAGAAAGCATCAGCTAACTCTGCTGAAAATCTCAGAAATTCTTTAGTCACTTTGTCATAATTTTTGCACCATTTTCTATTAGCTGTTACATAAAGTTTTATATATGAAAATGTGCACAATTTCATGTAGAATACAATAAAAAATAACTCATGGTTGTAGCTTTTATCAATTTTGACACATTTTCATATAAATCACGATAAGTGCCAAAATTTCAACCTTCGGTCAACTTTGACTCGACCGAAATGGTCGAAAAATGCAATTGTAAGCTAAAACTCTTACATTCTAGTAATATTCAATCATTTACCTTCATTTTGCAACAAATGAGAAGTCTCTACCACAATATTTCGATTTATGGTGAATTTTTGAAAAAAAACTTTTTCCTTACATCCGCGCTAACGCTGCTGAAAATCTCAGAAATTCTGTAGTCACTTTGTCGTAATTTTTGCACCATTTTCTATTAGCCGTTACATAAATTTTTTTATATGAAAATGTGTGCCATTTCATGTAGAATACAACAAAAAATATAACTCATGGTTGTAGCTTTTATCAGTTTTGAAATATTTTCATATAAATCACAATAAGTGCCAAAATTTCAACCTTCAGTCAACTTTGACTAGAACGAAATGGTCGAAAAATGCAATTGTAAGCTAAAACTCTTACATTCCAGTAATATTCAATCATTTACCTTCATTTTGCAACAACCGAGAAGTCTCTAGCACAATATTTTGATTTATGGTGAATTTTTGAAAAAGCTTTTTCCTTACATCTGCGCACGCTAACTGCTGAAAATCTCAGAAATTCCTTAGTCACTTTGTCGTAATTTTTGCACCATTCCCTATTAGCCATTACATAAAGTTTTATATATAAAAATGTGCGCAATTTCATGTAGAATACAACAGAAAATAACTCATGGTTGTAGCTTTTATCAGTTTTGAAATATTTTCTTGTAAATCACGGTAAGTGCCAAAATTTCAACCTTCGGTCAACTTTGACTCGACTGAAATGGTCGAAAAATGCAATTGTAAGCTAAAACTCTTACATTTTAGTAATATTCAATCATTTACCTTCATTTTGCAACAAACGAGAAGTCTCTAGCACAATATTTCGATTTATGGTGAATTTTTGAAAAAAACTTATTCCTTACCTCCGCGCACACTAACTCTGCTGAAAATCTCAGAATTTCTTTAGTCACTTTGTCATAATTTTTGCACCGTTTTCTATTAACCGTTACATAAAGTTTTATGTATGAAAATGTGTGCAATTTCATGTAGAATACAACAAAAAATAACTTTTATCAGTTTTGAAATATTTTCATATAAATCACGATAAGTGCCAAAATTTCAACCTTCGGTCAACTTTAACTCGACCGAAATGGTTGAAAAATGGAATTGTAAGCTAAAACTCTTACATTCTAGTAATATTCAATCATTTACCTTCATTTTGCAACAAACGAGAAGTCTCTAGCACAATATTTTCATTTATGGTGAATTTTTGAAAAAAACTTTTTTTACGTCCACACGTTACGAATTCATGCATCATTTTGTGATAATATTTTCTCTGTGTTGCTTTGATTGTTTTACAATTTGTTATATACAAAAATCATTGCAATTTAGTGTACAATACAACGAAAAAAAATAGCTCATTAGCTTTAACTGTTTTGCTCACAGCGCGATTTGTATACAATTATATATGAAATTTTTTTTGACTGTCATATATTCCAATATTTATATATGATAATTTAATCTTTAAAACTAAGCGTGCTGTGATTTTTTAAAAATAATTTCTTTCCGCTTCGGCGCAAACTCTCAAACCCCGCTGGCATACGGCAGACACTTTTGTAAATAGAGGCTCGGCGTTTAAGGGTTAATAAAATATATGTTCTACAGTTGGCATACAGTATTGAATTATTTGTGCAATAAACAAGAACTGGACCATAATTGTTTGGTATCAAAGCTGCATGTCATATTCTAAGACTTCATTGACTTTTATAATGTAGGTGGGTGTAGTAAAGTCTCCACTTTTGAGAAATGAAGCTGCACTCAGCCTCAATTGGGACATGGACCTGATCAGGGAATGGTGTAGTCAGTGGGGTACGAGGCTGAACTCCAGTAAAAGAAAAACTATTGATTAACAGATCTCATACAGATATCCCTCCCCCATCCTCCCTGGATGGAACTTTGCTGAACGAGTCTGAAGCTTTATCTATTGTAGGTGTAACCTTTGACTCATATCTAACTTTTGAGAGACATCTAATGAAAGTTTCAGCAAATGCCACACAAAAGTTAGGGATTTTTCGTAAGACTTCATATATTTTTAACAGTGATGAAATCAATGCAACCTATTTTAGGTCATTTGTACTCCCTCTACTTGAATAATGTTCTCGTGTGGATGTTTGCTTCTGCCAGAGAATTATCTCTTAGATAGTGGTTTGTGGTGGTAGATTTCCGTTTCCTAATAGTAGTAGTAGATATGTCTTGGACATTGATTAATGGTCTCTTGTTTGTCATTTTCCTATTCACAATTGATTCCTGATCCCCTTTATCTGCTGAGAGCAACCAGATTCACTGAACAGCAGCACCAGTATGCAGTAAATGTGCCTCGCTATCGAACTTCTCAATTCCAGAGGTCCTTTATTCCTCACACCATTGGACTGTGGAACAGCGTCCTAGATGATGATGTGCAATTGGAACTAAAGAAGTTCAAGTGAAGGTGCAATGCATTACTATCCTAATGCTATTCTCCTTACATTTTAATACATTTTCATATTATTTACTTGCAGCTCTAGGGAATGCTGGCTTGGCATCTTATCCTGTTCCAACCTTATAGTTTGTTGACAGGTTTTGGTGAAATTCAGCATACAATATGTGACAGAAAATAATTCAGTATACAACAGGTGATTGAAAAGGTTTTACAATGTTAGCTGTAACTTTCATAGAAATCCATAAATCATCCCTCGTCACGGTCGCAGAGCCCCTGGATTTCCTAAAATTAACAAATATTTGTTCCTACACAAATACAAACCTTCATTCTTTACTTAAGGGATTTTGCTTGAGAACGTGAGCTGGAATGGCCATTAACTTTCAGACAAGGTCATTAGCTAACAACGTTAAGGGGGGAAAGCCCCACCCACTCATCTGTCTGCACTCCACTTTGCATTCAGCTCATGTGAAGAAGTCTCTGTGCTTCTCTGCCCAACTGCCATTTGCTTTTGTTTTTGTTTTTCTTCTTGATATATGTGTGTTTGTGATTGTTAATAATACAAACCTTTAACTTACAACAGCCTGGGAGAGGAAATCTTGAATAACTAGGCATTGCCCATGAAAGGACAAGCCTTGCAATCAGTTCCTCTCCTCCCTTGAAATAGACCCTCACTCATTATGCATGTCATGCTGCAAGTATGATTGCAATCAATCGAGCCCTTGTAATGAGTGCTGAGTCTGGCCTCCCAAACAGTGGGTGAAGTTTGCTCAGAAAAAGAAGAGAGAGAAGAAAATTTCTCCAGCGACACCGAAGATTCTCTTTAGTACCTTCTTGCTCCCGGCCAAGTTTCCGCCTGCTGTTGCCACTCCAAGGGAAGCAGTTTCCCCTTCGCCATCTCCTACTGCTTCGTAAGTAGAGAGCCATTGGAGCAGGAGACTGATCAATTTGACAACTCTCCAGTAGCCTCCTTCCGCTCGGCGGGGTTGGGGGGAGTTGTCCTCGGAAGGACCCTCCTCCTCCTTGGGGCAAAAGGGGGACTGCCTTTCCTAACCTGACTTTTGTTATAGGTGCTGTGGAGCCCAAGGGGCTTAGAGAGGTATGACCCTCCCTAGGCCTCCCAGGGGAGCCGAGCATTCCTGGGTTGATCTCCCACTTGAACCCCTCCAAAGACCTTCCAGTAACTGCTTCCACCATGACTGTGACAACTTCCATGGTTACGATATCCACCAGCTCACGGGCCACCACTACGGCGCTGATAACACCGCACTTCCTCTGGTAGTGTGCCCACAAGTGTTGCCTTCCATTTCATCTTTACTTGGTGATGTCCTCCTCCACACCCTGCTGTCCCAGGCCGGCCTCGACCGGAAGAAGAAGTCAAAGAAGAGGAATAGGAAGTCTTTGTTGTCGTCTTCGTCTTCATCTTCGTTGAGTGCTGTCACTTCTTCCCCTTCTACTGTAGTTCCAAAGCTAGCCAGCAGAGGAAGAAGATTGCCTCAACCATCCGCAAGAAGTCCTGTAGGACATTTGGTGGCCAGCCTTCTTCCACGGAGAAGGCTGCCGGGTCTCATGCTAGCGATACTTTCAGTACTGCAGCTCCCGTAGCCGACTGCATGGAAGCAACCGCTGCCCAGGGTTCCAAGGACCCCCGGTGTACCGGTACTGGTCCCAGAAAATCACCTCCCTGGCCAGTAAGGGTCCCTGGTCTATGGACCCCGGCCCATCTGCCAGCACGGCCCAGCAAGGGAAAGTGAGTAGAGAGCGGGCAGGTGCTCGCTCGTCCCCTTCCTGTTCTCCGAAGAGAGCAGCACAAGGGTCCCAGAATGGTGACACAAGCCTGCCAGCCTACTCACCTGGGCAAGGCAAGAGGTCTCCCATCCAGTCTAATTCTTCTATTGTAGAGGCTTAGGCTTCTAAGAAGACTGTGGTACATCTCCGGGACAGCCCCCGTTTACATTTGCATGATCGGGACCGCTATCCTTTGCCTGTATGGCTGTCGCCACAGCGGGTTGACGACTGCCAACAGCCATACTCACCTGCTGGGACTTCGGCATTTGGCAGGCTGGGCAAGGATGCTAGGGATCTCTCACCTGTCCCCTCCACCTCTTTGGGGTTTTCTGGGATTTGGACCTCTCACATTCCCATCCCAGCCCGACCACGGAAGCATACGTTCCAGGTTCGGTCATCGGCTGTTCATATCTTGAATTTGTTCATAAGTTCAACTTGGTATACGCAAATTAAATACGTACAGTACTATTTATGTTTTTTCATAGTAAAACACAATACTGTACTAGTACTGTTCAGTACATTATTGTATTTTATAGAGTACAGTAAACCCCCGTATTCGCAGTCTCACTATTTGCAGACTCGGCAATTCACGGATTTCTCTGTGGAATGTATATACACATTATTTGTGGAAAATTCGCCCATTTGCGGTATTTTTCAGAGAAATATTCACTAATTACTGTATTTCCATATCATTTTCATGATTAAATGCACTTTTTGTGATAAAACTATTAAAATACTCGGGTATAAGCATTTTTAGAATTTTTTTGTGTTTAAACTATCAAAATAGGCAGTTCTAAGTGTTTTTAGAGGAGTTTTAAGTATTTAAGGATTTTAGCTATTTGCAGGGGGAGGGGGGTGTGGTATGCATCCCCTGCGAATATGGGGGGTTTACTGTATTTTATTAATATGAGTGATGTCTGAAGCCTAAATACTGTACAGTAATTACTGCACAGTACTAAATTGTGATGATAATAGTACAATTTGTAGAACACTTTACTAATACGAATGATATATACAACCTAAATACAGTACATGTTTACATAAGTACATGTACTGTTCTAAATTGTGATGATAATACAGTACAGTAGTACAATTTATAGAGCACTTTACTAATACGAATGATAGATAAAAACTTAATCCTATACAGTACGCAATTCCAGTGGACTTGAAGGACACGTGTTTTCAAATACCTTTCCACCAGTCCACTTGCAAGTACAGGCAGTCTCCAGTTATCGGTGGGAGTCCCACTCTGAGGGCATGATGATAACCGAAAATTGGCGATTTTCGGGGCTTATCGGCACCGAAAAATGCCAATTTTCGGTTTTTGGCGCCTCTGTTCGGTATGTATCGGCGCCATACCCAATTATCGGCGCTGGTAAGTGGAAGTCAGTGATTTTCATTGCTAGACTAGGGACGTAAAACCTGATTGCCGTTAACCGAGCCTGCCATTAACCAGGGACTGCCTGTACCTCCGCTTTACCCTCGGGGAAGGGTGTCCAATTTAAGGCACTTTGTTTCATTCTTTCACTGCTCCCTGAGTGTTCACCCTCGTCTCAGTTTGGACCCATTTGCGCAGGATATTTCTTCTGAGGTGTCTCGTCGACTGGCTAATTCTGGCGAGTTCTTTGTCACAATTGCTCCAGGACAGAGGCCAACTTCTTGAATTTTGTCACGCCTTGGGGGTGGTGATCCATTTCAAGAAGTCCATTCTCACACCCACGCAGAGGGTCAAGTATCTGGGCATGCTGACAGATACGGCAGCAGCGAGAGTCTTCCCCTCAGACTCTCATATCAGCAGGTTCAGAGAGGCATCACAGTTGTTTCTGTCACAACAGGAGCAACCAGCTCGGTAGTGACAAGTCGTTTTCGGTCACCTGTCATCCTTGGAGAAGCTGGTCCCTCATGGGCAACTTTACCTTCGTTCACTTCAGTGGGGAATGAAGGAGTTTTGGTCTCCAGCAAGGGACTCTCCGTTCTTCCCAATTCCTCTCTTGGAGGAAGTAAGGAAGGGCTTAGCTTGGTGGCTACACAACAGGAATCTCTTAATAAGAGTGCCACTGGGCACTTCCCCTCCCGAGATGCTTCTGTTTTTGGATGGATTGACTGGGGCACACACCTGGAAGAGTTGCTGGTTTCAGGTGTGTGGAACCAGAATGACGGACACCTCCCACATCGATCTCCTGGAACTGAAGGCGGCATTTTTGGCACCTCATGAGTTTCAGGATTGAGTGATGGGGCACTCTATGGTGTTGATCAGCAACAATACCATGGTAGTGGTATACGTCAACAAGCAGGGGGGTTAGTTTCCCTTCTGCTCTACATGTTCATGTACACAAGTGGGCAGTAGCACACTCGGCTGAGCTATCAGCCAGGTACATTCCAGGGGCCTGGAACATAGTGACAGACAAGCTCAGTTCCCTGGGTCAGGTGATAGGGACAGAGTGGTCTCTACACCCAGATATAGTGGAAAGGTGGTTCGATATTTGGGGGTCTCCCAATAACAGAAAGCTGCTGGTGTTCTGCTCAATCTTGCCGGACCCATGGGCACCAATGGAGGACAGCTTCCAGCACCCATGGGACAATCTAGAGGCCTATGCCTTTCCTCCATTTTGTCTGGTTTGCCTGGTGATCAACAGTCATGATCACCCCGAATCTCAGGATGACCCTGGTGGCTCCCAAGTGGCCACATGCTGAGTGGTATCCGGACCTGCTAGCTCTACTTTCCGATGTACCGAGAGAGATTCCCCCTTGACACAACCTGCTGTCCCAGACACATATATAGGTATCACCAGGCAGTGGAAGGACTGGCATTTCACGCCTGGAGACTATCCAGCGTCTCATTGAGCGAGAGGCTTTTCTCGCCACACAGCAACAGAGATGTCAGGATACCTTCGTGAATCCTCTGTGGCTTTGTACCAGGGGAACTGGGCCATCTTCTGCAGTTGGTATCGTCGATGGTGTATCTCTCCAGTCAGAGCTACTCTTCAGCAGGTAGAGGACTTTCTCGTCTTTCTTCATCAGAAGCTTCTCTCCATTTCAGCCATTAAGGGCCACAGAGCTACCCTTGGCCAAGTCCTTCACTTAGAGGGACTAGATCTCTTGTCCTCATGGGAGGTCTCCATGCTGTTAAGAAGCTTCGAACAGTCTTGCCTTCCCAGGGAACTCAGGCCCCCCGAGCAGATGTGACTCGTTTTAAGGAGCCTGACTCGTGTACCTTACAAGCCTTTACGAGTGTCATCAGACAGGGATCTGACCTTCAAGACAGTTTTCTTGTTTGCCCTGGCATCGGCAAAGGGAGTAGGCGAGCTTCATGGCCTTTCCTTCGATGTTAAGCACTCCAGGGGATGGGGATCTGTTACACTCGAGTTTGTCCCAGAATTTGTAGCAAAGACTCAGAACCCCTCAGTCCCTGATGCCAGCTTAGAGTCTTTTTCGATCCCCTCTCCAGAGGACTTTGTTGGTGGTAATCAAGATGAGATGCTACTATGTCCAGTTAGGGTGCTGCGGTACTATCTTAAGAGGACTCAACATCTCAGGCCTAAGTGTTGACAACTCTGTAAATACCAGCTTGACCAAGAAAGATGTCCAAGAACATTATTTCTTTCTGGCTTCATGAGACAGTCAAGCAGGTATACTCTACACCTGACCAGGTAGACAAGAGGACATCCAGAGTGAGAGCTCACGAGGTTAGGGGCATTGGTCCTTCCTTAGCATTCCAGAAGAACCTGTCGATTCACGTCCTACCTTCGGAACATTGCCCACAGGTCCTTGGACATGTTTCCCTTGGATTCTGTGGTGGTTGCTCAACAAGTTGTGTAGCTCACCTGTCTCCCCCTAGAGGGACAGGTAGCATCTCGCCTAAGGTGTAAAGTAAGGGAGAGAGAATGTGCATGAGTGACTGGCCTCCTCCCTTTTCTCCTTCACCTTTCTCACAGGGAAGAGAGGCAAGTAGCGAGCTGTCACATGCTGGACGGGCATGTCATGCAGGAGAGTCTAGATAACCGAGTTCCTTGTCTATAATCTATAGTAGATTGTTAGATGTGAGTCCTCCCCCTCTCTCTAACAAGGGGAGAGAGGGGTTGACAATAAAACAACCCTGTTGGTTTTATTAGCCTTTTATTTTCTCTAACACTGGGTTCATCCGAGCCTTTTTTGGAAATAATGACACAAACTCATTAATCCACTCCCAGATATTTGGCAGTTGAACATCCCATATGTTGTACATGCCAGAGGCACAGGATTCCTCCCTTAGCTCTTCAAAACCAGCAAGAGATTCCTGGGTGGGTAGAATTTTGAGTTGGTTCAGAGATTTACTCAGACTCCACCCTCCAATGGGAAAATCTCCCATGTAAAGACCGAAGGTTTGTATTTGTGTTGGAAAAAATTGTAAATTTTAAAGTAATTTGTATTTTTCCTAACATACAGACCTGTAGGTCTTTACATTTACGGCCCACCTCAGCCACCCCTCATTCTGGTACCTGGGCTGAAAGGCAGTGGAGTGCAGACCGATGAGTGGGTGGGGCTTCCCCTCTACTGTTGGTAGCTAATGGCTGTTCCAGCTTGCATTCACAAACAAAATCCTTTATGTAAAGACCTTCAGGTTCGTGTGTTAGTAAAAATACAAATTACTTCAAAACTTCCAGTTTTAATTTGTATTTCCTTAGGTTTACAAACCTGAGCCTTTACACAGAGTATTTCTTCAGCACAAGCTGGAGTGGTCAGTGAACTCTAAGTGGGTTGTTAACTGGTGGTTATGGTGGGGGCGGTTGAGTGGGGAAATACTTCTCACTTGCCTTCCTTCACCATTCCCTTTGTTCCTTAGGTCACAGGGCTAAAGCAGGGAAGTTGAAGTGGGTTAAAATTATAAAATGCTCTGGTTTGTATGCCTATGAAAAATATTACTTTAACGAATTTGTATGCCTTTTATATAATAGACTTACTCCTTAGGAAAGAGGCTGGGGCTGAATCTATCCAGAAATGCCGTGCCTCTGGTTGCACAAACAAGCAAGGGATGTCATGATTCCTGTAACCTACTAGGTCTGGCAAATAGGTTACCATAGCTGTGGGGTCATGGGCTAGAGTAACCACTATTAATGGGAGGGTGCATGAATAAGGACAATTTTGGAAAACCATGACATCTCCCCTAGAGGATATAAAGTTGTTATGCTGCTAACTCTGGCTACTACCAAATAATTGGTTCAGAATAAACTCTTAACCCTCCCCCAATTATTAAAAGAGGGAAGACAGAGGAAGAGGCTTGTTAGAGAATAATATAAGACTGGATGCTTAAAGTATACAGTTAGTTAGTTAGTTATAAATGATTTGTTTAACCAGACCTCTGAACTCTTTTAGGGTTCTTACTTCACTAGACACTGCTCTCAGAAAGAAAGGAAGGCATCCAAGTCCAGTCACTCCACTTTAACACCTCCACACTTACAATAGGCTACAGTGGTCTGGTGAAACACTTCTCTCCAGTTGGATCTTGGTACTAAACAATTTGCTGAGCAGCCACCGCAGGTCCAGAGGAAGGTGTTCAAGAACTAGTGGATAATGTCCCTTAAGGCAGAATTAGGTAAAGGTGGTCTGCCTATGCCAGACACTTGACCTCATTATCTGAAACACAGGAAAGGTCTTCCAAAAAGTGAGGAACATTGTTAAGCCCAACTTCGCATCCTCTGTTATGGAGACTGACATACTTGTCTGAGAAATCACAGACTTCGACTTCCTTGATCACCTTACAAAGCCAGAAAGAATGAGTGTTCCTAGGCACCTTGATGTTGGCTGCACTAAAGAAGTACCCACACACCTGCCTGAACTGGTCACAGAAGCATCTCATCCAAGTCACCACTGTTGAAGTCTTGGAAGGAGAGGATCAAGAATCTTGAATTCCCTTCCATCCACTTGCTGAACATGAGGTGACAGGCTACGCAACTCCTTACCCTTTTCACTAAGGCCAAAGCTAAAAGAATAACAATTCTGAGTGTGAGATCTCTCCAAAGCTGGAGATGGACTCAAAAAGGAATCCTGGTAAGGCTACAGAGGTTGTGAGAACCATTCCCACTGGAGGCCTTACCTCCCAAGGTGGACAACTGCTCAAAACTCATTAGCATGGATAACTCCATCCAAGTGGAGAGATCCAGCCCTTTCATTGCAGACACAAAAGGATCTTATTTCAATGAAGGTGAATTAGGAAGTCTGCAATCCACTAAACAGATGCTCCAACTGGAGAGAGAAGCCTTTTACATCATCAATCATAGAAAATGGCCACTTTCCTAGGTACAAACTTGCAAAGGAACAACAGAAGTGCCTACACATCTCCTTCGCAAACCTGCTAGAAAAGCCTCTCTCTCTCTCGCAGGATACACTGGACAACCTCCGCAAGTGAAATTAATCAAAGTGCATGGTCTATGGGGGAATCTCTCTCAGCACCTCAACAATGTCATTAGTGGTGTTACTCCTTGGCATGCAGCCAATTAGGAGCCACCAGGGTCATCCCAGGAGGAGTGATGAACACTATAGATCAGCCTGCAATGGAGACAAAGGCATCAATACCCAAACTGTTCCAGGGGTATTAGGAGGCATCTTCCATCACCACCCAAGGATCTGGAACTGGAGTACAGAAGACAGTTTTCCATTCAGCCAGGTTTAGAAAAGATAGAACATCAGAGAACCCAGAATTCCAACAGCCTTTCTGTTACTCATGGGTGCAGAGACCACTCCCTTCCATACCCACTGACTCTGACGACAGAGTTGATCTGCTAGGACATTCCTCTTGCAAGGAATGTTCGGGATGATATCTCTATAGCTTGGTGATAAATCCACTCACGCATCTGCAATGCCAATTGAAACGGTCTACTACAATCCCCCCCCCCAAAACGTTGTTATAACCATCACAGTTCCGTTGTCACTCAACGCTATCAGATGACCTACAAAATGATCCTGAAATGCTTGCAATGCTAACCATGCTGCCTGCATCTCCATTATGTTGATATTCTAGAAAAGCATTTCTAGAGGAGAGGTTTCTGTCACCCATCCGCCATGCTAGATCCTCCCAGATGTTTTGACTCGTGACAAAAGCCTAGAAGGGTTAGAAAAATTAACAAATGGAGCTTTAGTTTCAACTAAGTTAGCATCAGTGGCTTCGCCAATGAGGCAAGAGTTTCAACAGGGATGACAGATGACAAGGATCACCTGCCAGAGGTGACTTCTTGTGACAACAGAAGCACTGATTGGGTTTATTTGGTATAATGGCAAGAAATCCCATTCTGAAATTTGGAACCATCATTCAGTGTGGACCTTCACATCTTGCTTGTTCACCTGTGTTGTGTGTAATGTTGTTGTAAACTGTTTGAAAATTAATTTCACAGGTGAAGTCTACCTCCATATAGAAAAGAGCATGTCTGGATAGATTTGCAATATGCATGTTGATTTTGAGGAATCTGCTATATTTGCCTTAAGGATACCACTCATAAGCAAAAATTGCTTCCTGGGTATAATTCTTCCTCTCATCACTTTTCTTAATTTAGCAGACCTTACTGTATGTTTGTTGCTGTAAATCTACTTGAGTAAAAATGACTATTTTTAGCGATGATTTGTTTCACATTGCATGGCTTGTTAATTGTAAGTTTTGTCTCACATTGAGTGGCTTGTTAATTGGAAGTTTCTTTCATCTTCTATTTAGGAGGGAGGATGTAACTACCTGACCAAATTTCTGAATCTGATCTTAGTAGCTGCTCTCTAAAGAGAAGCTCCCAACACAATGGACCAGGCATCTGGGGGTCTACCATCAAACAATGGAGATATCAAAACGCAAGGCACATCTAACAGAAGCTATAAAGAAAGACAAAGCACAGAACAAGAAAATTACTATGTATAAAAGACGTTTATTATCGGCATAAAACTTATAAACTACATAGAATCACAAAGTTTATACACGAAAATCTATGGTCATACAATCGAAAAAATACACTTCATGCAAACACATGAATTTATGGAAAAAATATTTACATAACCCTTCATGAATAGTGCATGACACTATGTAGAAATATGGCAGTGTATTAAAAAATGAAAACTGTAATTCCTTATATTTCTATAATTATGAAATGGTATGTAAATTAGCAAAAATAGGTCTTCTCTATATACAGCTTTGTTTCTGATAAACTGGTGTGAGCTGAGGAAACAAGACTTTCTGAGCAAGAATGGGATGATTAACTTAATGTCTATTGCTTATGACACTCGAAGACCAATAATAAACAATAATTACCTTCAATTTCTAATTATGATGTGATGAATATCCCTGTACTATTACAATAGCATGAATCAAATGCTATAGCATCACATTTTATTTCGATACTTTGACAATTACTGTATATGTAACATAGGGGAGGGCCACAGACTGAGTGAGCATGTATGTTCAGGTCAGACAAAAAATGCATTTATAGCCTTGGATAACTTTTGAATTAGACTTGTTTGTAATGAATTACTTACACAAAATACCAAGCATTTCATTTCTTTGTTTCCCATTTAACTACCAAAAATAGTCTGCATGAAAAACTAAATTAGGTTTTTATGTCATTTTCCTTGACCAGGGATAGGGAGGTGGGGGTCAACTAAAGGTCTTAACATCCAGAAATATATAGTAATAAATTAAGTCATTCATGAAGCAAAGTTATTAATGAAATTCCTACCCTACTGGGTTTTCCTCAGACTATGACCCTGTGAAGTATGATGTTGATGAAAACTGAGAATATTGACAATGATTCACCTTACAGCTAAGTAATAGTGTACAGTTGGTAAGTTATCACTGCAAGCAGTACAATACTAAGCTTTGTGCAGCTAAAACATGGTTAATCTATTCAAAATAGTACCCTTGCTGCATTTCAAAGAACAAGACAATACTCATCATGTTAGTGGACATGATTTTGCAAACAACTTTTACCAACTACATCACCACTCCCCAAAATAAATACCTTAATACAAAATACTGACAAGCAAATTATCAACATAAGCTTCAGCTTTTCATCAAACATCAATAATCTGGCTCTAAACTGGAAGGAAAGTTACAAAACATTAACAACTAAGTAATTCAAAAACAAACTTTGCATCACAGGTCCTATAAGATTCAGGTTTTTCTTTTTATGTAAATACTATAAATCATAAGTACCTGAAATATAATTTTGCTAGGACAACTCATAAATTTAATATAAATAAATAGGAGCAATCTCTATTCCTTAAAAGAAAGAGAGAGAAACTTTCCTAACCACTGATTTAATATTTATACTTCCGCTAACCAAGGAAATTCCATCCAGCCCAAAAACCTATTTCTACTTCTTATATTTGATCTACAAATATCCTTTCACTACATAAAATATCATTAAACATATGAAAAACCACTAGTGGAGAAAATTTTACCCTTAAGTAAAAATTATCAAGTTTAAATCTAAAATAGTCATTTTTCCATCAATTTCAAAATAAAGCACAAACACAAAATGCTATTTCCCACTTACAATGCACCCTAAAAATATAAAATACATTGACCTGGATAGTGTACTTTCGTAGGCAAAACCTCTATAAAAACAACACACGCTATCAAAATATGTTAGAGCAATTAAAAATGCTAATGGTACCATGTGATATGCAATACAAATAAAGTGTCTGTAATGAAAATGTCCGTAAGGAAGTAGCTAACATGAAAATATATCTTGACAACCATATCTGCAAAAAAAAAAAATAAATAAATAAAAAATCTACATCTTGAATGTCCACATTTGCAAAATCACTAGCCAACTGCACTTAAAATTATACAAGTTTATAGGCTATTTGGTAACTCTCACAGGTGAACTGAGTGCCATGCAGGAAGCAAACTTATGATCGCGAAACGTCTGGCAGTCATGGATGAAGCACAAGGGACACCTCAAGTATTTTTCCATCTCAACTACTGATGTGATGATGATGATGGTGACAAAATGAATGGTTTCTACTTAAAATATCAATACTTAAAATACTCCATTACACTCTAGAACAGCTACTTCCTATGAAGTAAACCAAATATTTAAATAAATAGAGATGATTAATTCCAAACACAAAATCCATGATCTTATAATAATTTTCAACTCTCTACCTCAACTACCAAGATACCATTTTCTTGTGGCAAAACTATCGATTATGGAGGATGAGGTACAGAGTTCATGGTTGTGGGTAACAGGATGTGGATAATAATCAAAGGATGTTCACCTCTTGTACAAATGGCATCAAGCCATCATGAGATGCAAGTTGGATCAGAACTACTCTCGCCTCCTAAATTCTTAAGTGAGTACAACAACAAACCACCCAAAAATAGTAAATGGCATTCTGATTTTTGGTTACCCCTTATAATGATAATCTTTTTTCCCCCTTGAGTTAATACAAAAACTATATTTCAACCTATTCTCTATACAACTGCAAAACTTTAGGCTATTCTATGAAATGTGCATTAATTACCCTAAAAAATTTAGGTTAACATCATAGCTATTCATTCTTTCTTTCAATAACACTTATATAACAATAATGTCAAAGAATATGACATATATATATTGTATAACAAACATGCTTTTTTTTTTTTTTTACTTCTCAAATAATTTTGGTTGTTAGGGAACAAAACAGAACATGGAGCAGACAAGCACTTCCAAGTCCACTTTAAAGCTGATCATAAAATGAGTGGAACACTAGAAAGTCAAATTCCATGTATTCATAAACATCCCATTACACAAAAGGCCAAACAATACACTAATAACTTTTTCACCTAAAACAACTTTATAAAAAAATTACTTTTTTTTAAACATTACGACTGGGTGTAACACCTAGGCGATTTCTATCCAAATGCCAAACATTTGTACCGGCCATACAAGAAAGTTAAATAATAAAAGGCCAGGATATACTGCAAAAACTTTAGTTCTCATTATATATAATAAATGACTTCACTGCAGTTATACTCTGGTTTTTCCAGGACTACCGTTATAAATTTCTCCTTCAGAAAAGCATTCCCTACTTTACCATCTTCCACAACACCCACATACACAGCCTCTGGTATAAAAATGGTGCCCAATATGAAGTCCACCAGGAATGGCTTTACTCAACCAAATAATGTAATATGCAGTCCATGTGATGTGCAGCACACTAGGAATGATTTACTCAACCAAATCAGGTTTCTGAGCATTACTTTTCCACAAAAGTATATTTACATCCAAACTCTATATTTTATACAAAAAAATCAGTAAGAAAATTACTTCTTAATTACTCATTCGGCCTCAAGACTCAACTTTTGTCTCATTCTGACCAACAGGTGCACCAGACTTTTCATCTTTTGATGCTGATAAAATGTTTTCCTTTTTATCTTCTCCAGCTCCATTGTTAGCAACTACTTCATCTGTTTTTGATTTCTTTTTAGGTTTGAATGATCTTTCATCTCTACGGCCATCACCTTCATCTTCAGAATCAGAAAATTCATTGTCTGGTGCAATACGTTTGTCTGAAGCACGTATGGAAATACGCTCATCTGGACTAGCTTTATCTTCATCTTCACTTTCCTCTGCTACTCCATCCTCTGGAATTGCTGTAAAATAAAAACAAGGGTAAATAATAAAAATTACATATACTTTAATCCATATTTAGCAAATCAAACATCTGATAATAAGGGTTACAACAATGACTTTATTATGATAAATAAAACCAACTTTACAGAAAAGATTTCACTACTATCCTAAACAAAACATGACTAAGACAACTTAAGATGCTGTCAGCTGAGTTGATTAGGAGGGAGAGGGAAAGATGAAGAAAAAGTCATATGAATAGAAACACCAAAAGTGAAAAACTATTTGGTCAAAAAGAGGTGTAAATGAACACAGTGGAAGGGGGAATTTACTCAAAGTAGGCAGAGGAGCTCTGTGGTGTAACATTGAAGGAAAAGAGACACGCAGGTTCAATGGGCAGCTGTGGTGTAGAAAAATACCTTGAAGTTGATTAACTGGCAAAAAAGATAAAAGAGGAATACAGGGAGAAGCAAAAAAGGGTTAAAAGGCAGGTGAATTTGGAAAAGAATGCAATCTGGGAGAAATTAATAAATTTCAACACGCAGATGAATGAAAATTCTCAAGTCAGCAATATGGATGAATCAAAATGGAAAGAATAGAAATGGGATAATATATTTTAAAATCAAAGTTGAAAAATTCAAACTGAAACGAAAGGAATAATTGTGGCATTATTGCACGAATCACTCGAAAGAAAACAATAAATGCAAACTGAAGAACACTGACAATGAAGAAGTTAGGAGAACCTTTGTAAAGATGTTAATGGAAAGGTCACAAGGCCATCAATAAATAGTAAGCAATTTGCTAATAGTAATGGGAGAAACAAAAAGGCCCAAGGATAATCTGGAATAACAAGCAATAAGCAAAACATATCTGGAAATAGTCATTAATGAGCAGACAGTAAGAAAACCCAGACAACAAAGAGAAGGTATCCCTTAAACGCCTACTGGACGTATCATACGTCGACTAAAATTGTCTGTTGGGTGCCAAGTGGACGTACCGTACGTCGACTACAAAAAATTTCAACCATCGGTCAACTTTAACTCGACCGAAATGGTCGAAAAACGCAATTGTAAGCTAAAATTCTTACATTCTAGTAATATTCAATCATGTACCTTCATTTTGCAACAAATTGGAAGTCTCTAGCACAATATTTCGATTTATGGTGAATTTTTGAAAAAACTTTTTCTTACACCCACTGCCAACTCGGCCGAAAGTTTCAGAAATTCTTTCGTCATTTTGTTGTAATTTTTGCACTGTTCTATATTAGCTGTTACATAAAGTTTTATATATGAAAATGTGCGCAATTTCATGTAAAATACAGCAAAATACAACCCATGGTTGTAGGTTTTATCAGTTTGGAAATATTTTCATATAAACCACAATAACTGCCAAAATTTCAACCTTTGGTCAACTTTGACTCGACCAAAATGGTCAAAAAACGCAATTGTAAGCTAAAACTCTTACATTCTAGTAATGTTCAATCATTTACCTTCATTTTGCAACCAATTGGAAGTCTCTAGCACAATATTTCAATTTATGGTGAATTTTTGAAAAAAAAATTTTCCTTACGTCCGGCCAGAAATTCTTTCGTCACGTTGTCGTAATGTTTGCGCCATTTTATATTAGTCGTTACATAAAGTTTTATATATGGAAATGTGCGCAATTTCATGTAGAATACAACAGAAAATAACTCATGGATGTAGCTTTTATCAGTTTTGAAATATTTTCATATAAATCACGATAACTGCCAAAATTTCAACCTTTGGTCAACTTTAACTCGACCAAATGGTAAAAAATGCAATTATAAGCTAAAACTCTTACATTCTAGTAATATTCAATCATGTACCTTCATTTTGCAACAAACTGGAAGTCTCTAGCACAATATTTCGATTTATGGTGAATTTCTGAAAAAAAAAATTTTCCTTACGCTCTGCCGCGGTAACTCGGCCGAACATCTCAGAAATTCTTTTGTTACGTTGTCGTAATGTTTGCACTGTTTTACATTAGTCGTTACATAAACTTTTATATATGAAAATGTGCAATTTCATGTAGAATACAACAGAAAATAGCTCATGGTTGTAGCCTTTATCAGTTTTGAAATATTTTCACATAAATCATGATAACTGCCAAAATTTCAACCTTCAGTCAACTTTAACTCGACCAAATGGTCAAAAACGCAATTGTAAGCTAAAACTCTTACATTCTAGTAATATTCAATCGTTTACCTTCATTTTGCAATAAACTGGAAGTCTCTAGCACAATATTTCGATTTATGGTGAATTTTTGAAAAAACATTTTCCTTACATCTCTGCGCTGTAACTCGGCCGAACATCTCAGAAATTCTTTCACACGTTGTCGTAATATTTGCATAGTTTTATATTAGTCGTTACATAAAGTTTTACATATGAAAATGTGTGCAATTTCATGTACAATACAACAGAAAATAACTCATGGTTGTAGCTTTTATCAGCTTTGAAATATTTTCATATAAATCACGATAAATAGAAAAAAATTTGACTTTCGGTCAACTTCAACTCAACCAAATGGTCGAAAACTGCAATTGTAAGCTAAAACACTTACAGTCTAGTAATATTCAATCAATTAGCTTCATTTTTCAACAAACGGGAAGTCTCTAGCACAATATTTCGATTTATGGTGAATTTTTTTAAATACATTTTTTTACGTCCATGCGTTACAAATTCATGCATCATTTTGTGATAATATTTTCTCTGTGTTGCTTTGATCGTTTTACAATTTGTTATATACCAAAATCATCGCAATTTTGTGTACAATACAAAGAAAAACAAAATAACCCATTAGCTTTAACCGTTTTGCTCACAGCGCAATTTGTATAAAATTATATATGAAAATTTTTTTTTGCGCTGTCATATTTCAATATTTATATATGATAATGATATTTTTTCCCATTTCTGATGGTTGCATACTAAACTTCAGGCAATAACAAAAAAAATGAGCCAAAAATGAACTCTTAATCTTAAAAACTAAGGGTGCTGTGATTTTTTGAAAAAAACTTTTTTTCCATTTCGCGCTAACTCACTGAACGCCGCTGGCATACGGGAGACGTTTTTGTAAATAGAGGCTCGGCGTTTAAGGGTTAAGAAGAGGAAAAAAATAAGACAAAAACACTGAGGAAACCAAAATAAACTACACTTTCCAAATTATATAAGGACAGGATTGCTTTAACAAACTAAAGAATGGCTGAGAAAGTGTTATTGTTATTGTTATTATTATTATTATTATTATTAAAAATACTCAGTAGCAAGAGTCTTAAAATGGAGAAGCAAATCCACAGTTATGTACATGTACAATCACTCAAAAATGTTTTGCAACTTACTTCAAAACTTTTTGGACAACAGCTTATAATAGCGACATCTGGCGCTATTTGGCAACTCAGTTGTAAGCATGTGAAACAACTGAACACTAGTGGTGGGTCCGAGAAATTAACTGCAGTTTCCCTTAAACAGGGCTTTTTCTGATACTGCTTACTGTTGTCATACTTAATAAAAGGATGTTACTATAATACTTCAGAGGTCATCGCTGTTCTCATATTTTAATATTTTCATCTCCAACTGCCATCACTATTGTTGTTTTATCTCCTTCATATGTGTGGACTTTGTAGACATAGGCCTACGACTGTTATAAGTTGAACTATTAGTCTTATTAACATCAACAAATACGACTTTTGTAAAGGCTTGCTTGCACATTATTATTAATCAAATTTTTTAATGACTAATCCTATGTATATTGTGAACTAGTGAAACTTAATATAAAATATACTGAACTAGACTAACAGATTTCACGTCTGTTTTTGTAATCCATAGAATATAACTGCGCGGGCATGCACACACACACACACATATATATATAATGCCGTTATCATGTGTAATTTCTCATTTCCTTCATTGCTACTTAGGCCTATCATTTTGATGCCTCTTATGAAGTTAACCGAATATATAACGCCTATTTTAGTATTTCTTATTATCTAAGTTTCTAAAGAATTAAAATTAGCAAGAAGTTCAACATTAATTTAGTATGCTAAATGCCAGCAGTGAAGAAGACTACTAAGCTCATCAGTGGAGAATGTCTCCTCCTCATCGCAAAAGATGATTCTTACAGAAACCATCGGCCACTGGATTATATTATAACACAAACCCTAGCCTCTATTCTTTGTGTTTCACTGATGTTTCTTGGCACGAGTATGATGAAATAATATCTTGGTCTCATGTAGCCTGTTACGGATGGTTTGAGCAGCAACTTGAAGGAAAAGCGTAATGTTCTCCCTTTATGGCAACACCGGCTTGTCAGGGGAGTTAGGCGGAGCTCCTTCAGTGATCATTCGATGATGATCCTTAACAGTAGTGCAACAATGGGGTTGTCCTCCACTTTTTACAATGAATTTATCACATTTCCTCCTTCTCTCTGTTGTTTTATTCCTCTATACATGGTTGTTTTATTTACGCTAAACTGCCGAGCAGTATCTACAATAGAGACATTAGTCTTATGCAAGCTAATGATTGTGGTGCGGCTGAGTCTGTTGCCCATCTTATCGGTGCAAGTGACGAGACAGTTTAGTTTAATTTTCCTGCCCGAATGTGGAGTCACACAATAACATACGACGTTACGAGATTTTTTCTTTTTTGTTTTTGGCAACAATAATGGTTGAATTCTTTCTTTATTTATATATATTTTCATTGATGATTATTCAATATTATTTTATTAGTAAGCTTTTATCTGGATTCGAAATATAGTTTCTTCTTTGACTCTTTTACGCAATCATCTGAATTGAAATTTTTCAAAATGTTTCGTCATTTTTCATAATATGAATTTTTCACTCACCATTCTTTTTTATATTGTTAACTGTATTATTAATAACCAAAGTCGAATAAGAAAATTACATTTCCTTGTAAATATCAAAAGAGCAAATTACCGTTAGGTGAACGAAAACTTCTGGAACATGTTGCAAAATATTTTGAGTGACTGTACATATATTTAAAGGTAAATCAGTATAGATAGCTTTCGGGAACCGAACAAGTTCCCAAAAGCTATATATACTGATTTATCTTTAAATATATGTACATATACATAACTGTGGATTTGCTTCTTTATTATTATTATTATTATTATTATTATTATTATTATTATTATTATTATTACTTATTATTATTATTATTATTATTATTATTATTATTATTATTATTATTATTAAGATAGTTTAACCAGGCCACTGAGCTGACTATCAGCTCTCATGAAAGTGTTAAAACTGAATTTTAGTTTGGCTTTACGACAAAGTCAGAAAGCACAAAGTGAAAAGGAAGAGATTATATCACAAAAGTACACATGCAGGAAAGGTGTCATGTGACAAGATTATGTCACAAGCTACTTGTGGATTTTGATGAGAAATTACATTTTTATAATAAAGTTTTATATATGCTTACCCAGTAATTACTTAGCTAAGAGTTTCTACTCGAACGGCACTTAGAATTCTGAATTCCGCGGTAGCAATTCTTTTGTGACTATGCCCTGCCCACTTTCGGGGTACGAAAGAGGAACAACATCGCCAACACGACAATTTCTTTATGAAAAAAAAAAAAAAAAAAGAGAGAGAGAGAGAGAGAGAGAGAGAGAGAGAGAGAGAGAGTCCATGTGTGTGTCCATGGGGGGAGGAGGGTGGGCTCCATCCGTAATTACTGGGTAAGTATATATAAAACTTTATTTTATTATAAAAATGTCATTTTTATATATGTAACTTACCCAGTAATTACTTAGCTGATTCCACACTGAAAGGACGAGGGGAATCGTGGACAAAATCTTATCTTAAAAATAATAAGATAAATAGTTGTTCCTTACCTGATGAGATAGCTGCTGCAGGTGATACTGCCTCTGGTGGCACTCATCTCACCTGTAGCGGCATGGCAGCATGGCCAGAAGCGCCTCTACTTAAGTGGGACACTTCGCAGCGAAGGAATACTCCAATGGCTGACGAAGTACAAGGTTAAGCTTTGCGACAAAGGTGTACACCGAAGGCTGCCAAAGCATATATAGTTGCCCCTGCCCTGGGCACAGTACCACAACAACAACAACAACACAGAACAAAGTCACCTATACCATAATTAAACAATGATTAAATATAAAAACAAGACCACTACCCAACACATAAATAACTAGTGGGCACTCCAGGTACATCGTACCCTTCCAGACTCCCCAGGAAATCAACACCATTTTCAAGGCGAAGAGGAAAGGAAAGGAAGGGAGACTACCTACACTTCCTCATCCATCACCACGCCAGCTATGGACACAGGTCCTAGGGTACTGCAGTTATCATAAATTGTCTCGACGTCCTGCAAATAGTGCATCGCAAACACCGACTTGCACTTCCAATATGTCGCCTCCAGGATGGCTGAGAGTGAAAGATTGTGTTTGAATCCTACTAAAGTAGCAACTGCTCTAACCTTGTGTGCTTTAACCTTCACAAGCTTTAAGTCCGTTTCCGCTAGTTGAGAGTGTGCCTTAACTATGAGATCCCTCAAGAAAAACGAAATGGTGTTCTTCAAAAAGACTTAATCAGATCGGACAAGTCTTGGTTGTTTGAGATGTCTAGGCCTCTATGATGAAAAAAGGAGCTTAGCATTGCTCTGTAACCCTTTATAGTCGAGACCGACAACCCTTTCAAGGATTTCAAATAGAAAAGGAAGTCTGCTGTTTGAGTGATAGAAGTTTTCGAGGAAGAGACTTTATTTCTCCTGCACGAACTCCTAAAGCGTGCCCACTTAGCCTGGTAGACGTTATTGGAGGAAATGCTTCTACAGTTGGCGATAGCCTCTGCTGCTGCTCTAAAAAAGCCTTTTGCTCTAATGAGTCTATAGACAGTCAAAATCCTGTTAGGGCCAGAGGCCAGAGAGGATAGTCCTTGATGAAACCTCCTGGCATGGGACTGTCTGCGAAGACTTGGAATTTCAGGAAGGTGCCTCGGAAAATCTACAAGTGGATTGATCAGGTCCGGGAACCACTCCTCCTACGGCCAGAAGGGCACCACGAGAGTCATCTTTACATTTTGGTGCAAGCAAAACTTCCCTAATACTTCCTGTATCATTCCGAATGGGGGAAAAGCATAAAGGTCTAGGTTGGACCAGTCCAGGACCATTGCATCCGTCGTTCAAGCTAGAGGATCTGGGAATGGGGAACAAAACAGAGGAAGACAGCAATTCCTGGAAGTTGCAAACAGGTCTATGCTCGGTTGACCCCATAGTTTCCAAAGGCTGTCACAGACTCGAAGATCTAACGTCCACTCCGTGGGTAGAATTTGCTTGTGACAGCTCAACTCATCCGCCTGGACATTGCACTTGCCCTGTATGAACCGGGTGACTAATCGCGTCTGGTTTGTATCCGCCCAACATAGCAAATTTCTCGCTACTTCACAGAGAGAAAAAGTGTGTCCCGCCCCCGCCGATGTTTGATGTACGCCAGGCCCGTGGTATTGTCCGCATGTACCGCTACAGTCTTGCTGTGTACCTGCGTTGCAAAGTGTTGCAGACTTAGATGTATAGCCTTCAACTCTCTCACGTTGATATACAGCTCTTTTTCCTCCTCCGACCACTTCCCCGAGACTTCCAGGTTCCCCAGGAGCGCTCCCCAACCTACATCCGATGCGTCGGAAAAGAAGTCTAGGTCGGGGCTCACCGGAGCGAATGACTTCCCTTCTGAAAGTCTGTCTGCAGACCTCCACCACCGCAGATCCTCCTTTATCTCTGGGATTATCAGAAAGACGTAGCAGTCCTGATGAACTTTTTGATCCCAGCAAGCCCTTAATAGAACTGGAATCTCATGTGAAGTCTCCGTAGAGGCATGAATTGTTCTAGAGAAGCCAACGTCCCCAAAAGACTCACCCACTGGGTGGCAGGGCATGAAAGAAGTGAGAGGAAGAGGTGTACTTTCCTCAGACAGTCTTCTATTCTCCTGGGTGACGGAAAAGTCCGAAAACTCAGAGAGTCTATCAGAACTCCCAAATAAAGTGTCTTCTGAGTGGGAGTCATTTGTGACTTCCTGAAGTTGACTGTTAGTCCTAAATCCTGGGTCAAGAGAAGAGTCTTCTGTAAGTCCTTCATGCATTGTATCTTCATGGGTGAACGAATTAGCCAATCGTCTAGGTATAACGAGACACTCACTCCCGCTAAACGCAGCCAACCCACCAAAGGAGCCAAAACTCGGGTGAAAGCTTGTGATGCCGTAGAGAGTCCAAAACAAAGTGCTCAAAATTGAAAAATCCGTGAAAAGTCAAAGGAAAAAATGCCGAAAAGGCTACAAATACTTCACCAAAGAAGAATATACGAAACAAATACGAACTCTACAACTCTGAACTGCTGTAATAACACCAGGCGTTGACGCTACAAGCGGCAGAAACAAATTGTCGTGTTGGCGATGTTGTTCCTCTTTCGTACCCCGAAAGTGGGCGAGGCATAGTCACCTATACAAACAAAAGAACCACTACCGAGGAATTCAGAATTCTAACTGCCGTTCAAGTAGAAACTCTTCGCTAAGTAATTACTGGGTAAGTTATATATATAATTATTATATGTTATTACTATTATTATTATTATTAATAAGTAATAATTGGATTAGCATTATGAAAGCATGGAATTGTAACAAAAATTTTAGCTTAGTGATGTTATTGTGCTAATACAAAATATCAGGAATGAAGACAAAGTCAAGTACACCAGATTAATTTTAGGTGACTGTTGAAGTCAGTCAAATTTCAGCATATGTGCAGATGACCTTTTCTTAGAAGCAGAATCAAAGGAAAAGGTTGTAGGGTTAAAATATGGAAAAGTGAAAGAAGAGGAGAAGAATGAAAATCAATCTAACAAGCAAAGTTTTCAGTGGCTGGGAAAAAAAAAAGTGGTTAATGCTACACTGTAGTGAATGTAACAGGCAGTATTAAAGAGATGCTCAGGACTGCAAATTAGACAGATTTGGACTTCCAGTGCCTGTTTGATACCAGCTCCTAGAGCATGAATGTTGAACTCAGATGGTACATATCTTGGTCCAACAGTAAATTTGCAATACACTTTTTCTCAATAAGCTTAAGCATATTAACCCTTAAACGCCGAGCCTCTATTTACAAAAACGTCTCCTGTATGCCGGCGGCGTTCGGGAGTTAGTTTTTTTTAAAAAATCACAGCACGCTTAGTTTTTAAGATTAAGAGTTCATTTTTGGCTCCTTTTTTTGTCATTGCCTGAAGTATAGTATGCAAACATCAGAAATGAAAAAAATATTATCATATATAAATATTGAAATATATGACAGCGCGAAAAAAAAATTTTCATATATTTTATACAAATCGCGCTGTGAGCAAATCGGTTAAAGTTAACGGGTTATTTTTTTTTCTTTGTATTGTACACTAAATTGCGATGATTTTGGTATATAACAAATTGTAAAACGATCAAAGCAACACAGAGAAAATATTATCACAAAATGATGCAAGAATTAAGTAATTTGCGGACTTAAAAAAATGTTTTTTTAAAAAATTCACCATAAATCGAAATATTGTGCTAGAGACTTCCCGTTTGTTGAAAAATGAAGCTAATTGATTGAATATTACTAGACTGTAAGTGTTTTAGCTTGCAATTGCAGTTTTCGACCATTTCGGTTAAGTTAAAGTTGACCGAAAGTCAAATTTTTTCTATTTATCGTGATTTATATGAAAATATTTCAAAACTGATAAAAGCTACAACCATGAGTTATTTTCTGTTGTATTGTACATGAAATTGCACACATTTTCATATATAAAAGTTTATGTAATGACTAATATAAAACGGTGCAAACATTACGACAACATGACGAAAGAATTTCTGAGATGTTCGGCCGAGTTACCAGCATGGACGTAAGGAAAATGTTTTTTCAAAAATTCACCATAAATAGAAATATTGTGCTAGAGACTTCCAATTTATTGCAAAATGAAGGTAAATGATTGAATATTACTAGAATGTAAGAGTTTTAGCTTACAATTGCGTTTTTTTTACCATTTCGGTCGAGTTAAAGTTGACCGAAGGTTGAAATTTTGGCAGTTATCGTGATTTAAGGAAAAACAACCATTTTTTTTTGTATTCTACAGAAAATTCACCATAAATAATGAAATATTGTGCTGAGATGACTTCCCGAAATTTGTTGTGCAAAATGAAAATGGTACATAATTGAATATTACTAGAATGTAAGATTTTTAGCTTATGATTACGTTTTTTACCATTCTGGTCAAGTTAAAGTTGACCGAAGGTTGAAATTTTGGCAGTTATCGTGATTTATATGAAAATATTTCAAAACTGATAAAAGCTACAACCATGGGTTATTTTCTGTTGTATTCTACATGAAATTGCGCACATTTCCATATATAAAACTTTATGTAACGACTAATATAAAACGGTGCAAAGAATTTCTGGCGCGGACGTAAGGAAAAAGTTTTTTTCAAAAATTCACCATAAATCGAAATATTGTGCTAGAGACGTCCAATTTATTGCAAAATTAAGGTAAATGATTGAATATTACTAGAATGTAAGAGTTTTAGCTTACAATTGCATTTTTTTACCATTTCGGTCGAGTCAAAGTTGACCGAAGGTTGAAATTTTGGCAGTTATCGTGGTTTATATGAAAATATTTCCAAACTGATAAAAGCTACAACCATGGGTTGTATTTTGCTGTATTTTACATGAAATTGTGCACATTTTCATATATAATACTTTATGTAACGGCTAATATAAAACAGTGCAAAACTTACGACAAAATGACGAAAGAATTTCTGAAATTTTCGCCAAGTTACCGCATCGGGCGTAAGGAAAAAGTTTTTCAAAAATTCACCATAAATCGAAATATTGTGCTAGAGACTTCCAATTTGTTGCAAAATGAAGGTAAATGATTGAATATTACTACAATGTAAGAGTTTTAGCTTACAATTGCATTTTTCAACCATTTTGGTCGAGTCAAAGTTGACTGAAGGTTGAAATTTTTTGTAGTCGACGTACGGTACGTCCACTTGGCACCCAACAGACAATTTTAGTCGACGTATGATATGTCCAGTAGGCGTTTAAGGGTTAAGAACAATTTAGAACAAAAACAGAAATACTAGAATATCAAGAATTGGTACCTAAGTAAAAGCAATACCATTTATGTTGTACTGCTGTACTCCTTTTGCGGACATACTAAGCTATAAAGCAGGTAATGAGGAAGAAAAATAGCAACAGCATTCTCTAACAAATTTCTAAACCTATCAAGAATGAGAAGAAGGTAATTAAGCAATGGGGAAAGCTCATTCTCCAATAAGTGCTTATAGTTAAACTATTCCCTTCCTAGGATTTTCTGCTAAATGCATTCTAGTTACAATATTCAAATAAACAAGCAAAGAACCCCCTGTTACATACCTATACTTTGAACACCTGGGGCATGTGGCAGCATTCTCAGGTTCTCAAACAGTCTTGTTTTTATCTTGTCTAAATAATCAGGTGTGTTCTGATTTGACATATTAGACGGGCTGATGTGTAGCTTGAAATCTGGTCCAAAATATTCAAAATAATCATTGTACGGCAGTTCATTAGCAATGTCAGTACTCAGTGCAACTGCAGTTTCATATGTCCAGCATCTGGCAACATTGCGGATAGTGTAGCCTCCACCTCCCATTAGCAGTAATGGTAAATTGTACTTCTTGACAAACTCAACACACCTGGCATGACCTGATCCAAAGGAATAAATGATCTTTAGTTTATGTGACAACAAACATGGGCCACTATTCTCTACACTGTACCATGTAGATATCTTATATCTGGACTCTTACATACTATGGAATTCATATATTATTATGCTACGAAGAACTATATTCCAATATTTTGATATAAAATAAATTCTCTTCCTCAAACATTAAAAATGAAAATGCTCCGCCAAAAAATTATTACTTATAAAAACAAACAAGTCACCCCGGCTTACCTTTTAGGGTGAGATTGAAGCATCCAAGGCGATCTCCCGAAAGAGAATCGGCACCACACTGAAGGACAATGGCTGATGGTTGGTACGTTTCCATCACCTAATGGAAAATCAAAAATACCAACTTTATAAAATCAACATAGTTCCCCACTATGCTACTGGGCACTTAATTTTCAAAACCAAAACATTTAACTTAGCAAAGCAAAACTTCTACCACTATCACATATATCATATGCTGACATTTTTTCTTCACTGGATTGGGCATCTAACAAGATTTCCACCAATTATTTTTAGCATGCCACCTTCTTAATAACCCTTTCTCTGTGAGCCTGTTACTACCACTAGTGATGAAATCAGTGTCCTGCTAATTGTATAACCAGCTAATTTTCTCCATTTTATATATAAGCTGATAGTTTGGATCTACTACTATCACTGTAATTTCCAAATACAGGCAGTCCCCAGTTATTGGCAGGGGTTCTGTTCTGACAACATGATGATATGGAAAAATCAACGATAAGTAGAAATCAGCGCTGAAAATCGCCGATATTCGTAAAACCGGATCACCAATAACCGGGGACTGACTGTAAATGCCTCTGCACTAATATATAAAAAAAAACTCCTTCCTTTGTGGCATTTTGATGGTTACTGAAAGTTTAGCCCTTGTCCTGAGATTATCCTGAGTCGGAAATCAAATGTTGCCATTTGTCACTAGAATAGACAAAATCTTCTTACCACGAAAAGGTAAACATGTTATTACAAGTTGCCTAACTAGAACCAAAAGAATGATGACTGAGGAGATCAGTCCCACATCCTGGATGAGACCTTTTAATGACAAGTGATCAGTCCTGTGCAGCGAAAGGTTTAAGCTCTTTGCCACTTAAAAACTCCTTTCTTCTCATTTCTAAATATTTCTCTAATCTTCCTCATTTATCATATCCTCTTCCCTGCATTCTCAACCAGGAATCCCAGCATTCTGTAATCACAACTTAATCTCCATTTTCCTTGTTGGTTTCCCTGACTCATTTCTTACGATGTACAGGTCTTACATTCGCAAGCAAAATTTTTGCTTACTAACAGATATCTTTTAAATACCCGTATTTCTGTAAACAATTAACAATTTGCCTGGAAAACACTTTGGCTGCAGCTGCTTTCCCTTTTCCTTTCATTCTACCTCTTCTACAGTTCACAGCAAAATCCTCTGACTCCGCCTCTGTAAGGGCTTTCTTAAGCGTGCCAGGTCCTACAAACAATTTGTTCCGAACATTTCCAATTGAAATATATTCCCTACATTACAAATTCAAATACATATATATATAAAACAATCTGTTATACTTGGTACATACAGTACATCTGACCATATACCTCAACTTTATGGACAGTTCTGAGTTGAGGTTTGGTCTTATAAACAATTAAGACCTAAGACTCAGCAGTTTAGGGTACATGACACCCCAGAGCTGGTAAAACAATAGTGTGAAAACTTCTCATTCTCTCTTCCCTCTTTTATGCATCATTATTTTATCTTCAGTTTTCAGCAGTCGAGTTAGGAATATTAAAAAATAGAAAAAGTATCATATGCACTGCAAGACGATGTGTTTGTCTGTCTATAATTGTCATCAGAATCTCAAAGTGCTAATACAGCAGCACAGCCAAAAGATTGAACTTCATTTTCATTGACGTGATGCACCAACCCTTCTAACTTTATGCAATTTAATTTGTCATTTTACACTTATACGTTACAATTTATCAGCAAGATATCAACAGGGAACATAATATCCTTACCTTGGTCATGATAGGGACAAATATACTTTCGTAACTCTCATCATCGATACCATCTCTCAATGGGAAATTTACAGCATAATACTTGCCCTTACCAGCACCAATGTCCTGAAAATTAAAATACATCACTTATCATCCCAGAAAAAATATAAATAAAAATTTCTCTGTTCTTCGAACAGTCTGAAAATAATTCACAAAACTACATCATTAATTTTAAGTAGATTAAGTAAACAAACACTAACAACTTACAGCTCTGCTATCCCAAGTTACTAGCTAAAAATCTGACTATAAGAAATATTAATGCAGCAACTGAATGGATAGAATACAGCTGAATATGGACTAGACATTATTCACAGTATCCCATGGAAACACGAACGGTTTACAACACAAACTACCACAAATAAACTTTTGGGTACCTGACACAAAGAGCACTATACTTAATCTTTTACTGTTTAACTAAAATATTTACAACCACTTTCTAGGGTTAATTTCTCATCCTCTCTAAAGTTCCCAAGACGTTACCAATAAATAACTGAGTTGTGCAATGTTTCATTACAAGATGCCAATGTCAACACCTACTCCTTACCTAACCCCTCATTCTGCTGACCTTTCTTCCTCACCTCATCCATCCTAATTCGGACTCTTATTATAACCAAACATCTCATTCCCACTAGATCTCATTATTTTACCTCAATCCTCCTGATGAAGGCACTGAGGAATGGTTTATTGACTATTAGTTGAACAAATATTTTATTTCTTCCCTGCATGTATAATGTACTCACCCATTCCAGCATTCATCCAAGCCTTTGAAAGCCAGTTAAATATCAAAGTTCAATTCTTATAAAGCACTCACATGAAAGTGGAATTGTATAATAATACTGGGTTCTTTTTTTCTATTTCCCTCAATACTCTAAAACAAGATCTATTTCTAGCACAAATGTAAAAAAAACATCAGTCAGAGCTAATTTCACATCTCAAAAGATGAGATAAATTAATTTATTATACTTTTACAAGCAGGAGTTCCTTTAAAAACCAACAGTGCCAAATTTTATCAATATTTTATATGGCTAGTGCAAAACGTAATTAAAAAACACTCAGACATTAATACAGGCAGTGACTAATACTTCGCCAAAAACCTCAGTTTAAAAGTTTTCTGTATCACAGAACTGTTCCAAAGAAAAGCCTCTTAAACAAAATCAAATTGTGATGCATTATGGTATGTGGTGACAAAACAACAACAAACTTTAAATGCTAACGTCAAGATTTAAGTACGTAGAGTTTCCCTAAAATAGGATAGAATATAAAATTTAGGCCAAAGGTCAAGCTCTGGGACCTATGAGGTCATTCAGTGCTGAAACAGAAATTGACAGTAAAAAGGTTTGAGGGGTGTAAAAGGAGGAAGACCTCACAGTTGCACTACAAATCAATTGTTAGGAGAGGGTGGAAAGCAAGATGGAAGAAAAATAATATGAACAGAAATACCATCAAAGGAATAAAAGGGGTTGCAGCTAGGGGCTGAAGGGACACTGCAAAGAACCTCAAGTAATGCCTGCAGCGCACCCTTCGGGGGAGTTTTCTTAGAACACCTACCCTCAAGTCTCCAGTTCCAGGAAAGTATTCTCCATATTTATGGAATGAAACTGTCATCACACGATCAGTTGTATAAAATGCTTCCTCTACCCCATCACCATGATGAATGTCAATATCAATATACAGCACTCGCTGATGATACTTCAGTAGCTCAAGGATAGCCAAAACAATGTCATTGACATAGCAGAATCCAGAAGCCTCACTCTGTTGACAAAAAAAAATTACATAAAATGTCATGCATGGTTCTGAAAATTACAATATACTGCAGAATCCCCTCATCCTACAGCCATGTTAACCACAAGTACCTATCGCAAGTCATATACCCAGTCAACACATCATAACCCCTACTTGTGTAGTGCCTTACACAAGACAAATGTCTTTATACTGAAAACAAAATGAAAATTTTACTTTTTTGCATTTCCTATTTTCTTGGATGGAGAAAATTTTCCTTACAAACTTTTTATTCACTAACACAGAAAGAATGACTTTCTCTAACAATGTAAGGTGTGACTACTCTTATGCCATGCTTATATAATCATCAATTTAAAATAAAAAATTGCAAGCTTTAAAAATTCTCAAGTACTTTAACATAATAGTACGTCAGTTAATAAATACTAAAATAGTTTACTATGCTAAGAATTAAAACAAAAACCTGCGGTTAGCATTCACATACTCGAACATAACCATTTAATTAATTAGCCATTCCACCTATATAAAAGAACATCAAACTTCATGTGGTTTACCTTTTTTGCATGATGAAGGCCTCCAGCCCAGTTAACAGCAATATCACATGCCTGTTTGTTCAATTTTACTGCTCCAGCAATGGAGCCTCCAGATGAGAGCTGGCAGAATTCATATAAACCATCAAACACTGGACAATCCTCTCCAACATTAACTGAAATTTATAAAACTCTTAGCATACTCAGCAAACAGTAATTATAGTTTGTGATCCTCACAAAATATTTTATCTTCCCTTTATTAGGCTAAAAGAGAAAACCTCTGAAGTTTACTGATTCTGACTACGTGTTCTCTCTCTCTCTTCCTGCTTTCATTGACTGCAATTAGTAATCTAAATATAAAAACCATGACCATCCATTAACCTTATTTTTGTGGACACACATCTCATTCTGAAGAAGCTTGTATAAGATAAGACCTAGAAAAATTGCACTATGCAAGTTCTGTCCTGCCACTGGTAATGCCTCTGCTTCATACTCAATTCATCATGGAAGGAAAGCTCACAGGGTTGGGAGGATGAAACTGCATGATTAATGGGTTTGTATGAAAAAATTATAATGTTTGCTTCTTCATAATCCCATTAATGCAAGAGACAAAAGGCCCTTTCTATATTTTTGGAGTACAGATAACTCTACAATTACACAAGGGATATGTTCCTAATGACCATGAGTAAATGGGAAATGTGTAAATAAGTCATAATTTTCCCACAGGAATCAAAGGTAATGGGAGGGGGGGCTACCTCTTTTCCCTATATTTCATAATATTTATCATTTAAGCTCAATACCTTTGCAATAGTCTTTTTTCCTAATTTCTAAAATCTGAGAAGCTCCTACAACAGCTTTCTTTTTTGGCTGATTCTCATCTAGTCCATGGGAATTAGATAAGCAAGTTCCATGATTTTTTTTATAGAGTAACTTTACCAAATGAGGTCCACGAAGTGTTAAGTTTGATCTTAAGGAAATTCGGTAGATTTTATGATGAAATTTACTACATTTAGTTTCATATGTCAAAAAAAAAAACTATAATTCTAGTTAACATTAAAAAGAACTTTTTTTATTTCATTTTAATAAATACATCTTCTTTGCTTTAGTTAAAAAAAAAAAAAAAAAGGTATGGTCGGTACAGTTAAGGGTAAAGTGCTTCCTCACATTTTTGCAGGGATAGGTGCCTAAACCCACCGCGGAAATGCAAAATCCCCTCTAAAAATGCTTATAACTGCCAAATACCCTGTACCCCTTAAATTAAAATGCTTATAACTGTCTATTTAAAAAGTTCACTGCCTAATTTATAGTTCAAACAAAAATATACCTTAAATTATCATACTACAACAATTTAATATCAGTTCAAACAAAAATACACACCAAACCATCATCCCAAAACACCCTAAGTCATCTTACCCTTTTACAACTGTTACTCTTAAAGTATATGTGCCCCTAAAATGTTTGTAACAATGATTTACTCATTTTAAACTATTAATATTAAAAAAACAGCAAATTATCGATAAAATATTTAATACATATCAAATAAATCTTTAACACACATTAAGTAAATCTGTCTTACAAAACGTTTGACAACTAATCAAGTTACCCCTGTATACATAAGCACAGCTGTTTTCTCTCGTAGTATTGAGGTCGTCACGTTTTTCTTTTACAATGTTAAAAAACAATTAAAATTATCATTAATTCACTTTCTTTTGTAGAGCAACGCTGTTTATTCACTAATAACTGTAATTTTCCATATTGCATCCATGACTAAATATAGATTTTCATAATAAAAATTATACTGTACTAATGCATCTGTTAAGCTCATTCCGGGGTGGGCCCAGAATGAGCATAAAAGGCTTACGATTCTCTCTCACTAAGGGTAATGTAAGATGTATTTGAAACGATATTACTGTAAAGCGTTTTTGGATGATAGGCATACTGTATATCTAAAATATTTGCTAATTATTTTAATTTTATTTTCAAGTCTGCTTTTATTGAAATGCAAAAAGTTGTAATTATAGCATGGAAATTATGAAAAAATGAATGACAAAGTAACATCACATTTATCTATAAAACTATACTGTACAAAAATATAGTTTTGTACAGTATAGTTTTATAGATAAACGTGGTGTTACTTTGTCATTCACTTTTTCATATTTTCCATACTATAATTATACAACTTTTTGCATTTCAATAAAAGCACACTCGAAAATAAAATTAAAATAACATAACTACTACCAAATATTTGAGAGAGAGAGAGAGAGAGAGAGAGAGAGAGAGAGAGAGAGAGAGAGAGAGAGAGAGAGAGAGAGAGAGAGAGAGAGAGATTTTCTATTTTCAAAGATTACAATTGAGAGAGAGAGAGAGAGAGAGAGAGAGAGAGAGAGAGAGAGAGAGAGAGAGAGAGAGAGAGAGAGAGAGAGAGAGATTTTCATATTTTCCATGCTATAATTACAATTGAGAGAGAGAGAGAGAGAGAGAGAGAGAGAGAGAGAGAGAGAGAGAGAGAGAGAGAGAGAGAGAGAGAGAGAGAATCTGCATTTAGTCTGGAACATATGAAAAAATACAGTACTAATTAGTGAATAAATCATGTTGCTCTACTAAAAAAGTGAATTAGTGATGATTTTAGAGATACGGTCCATAGCAAAAATTTGCAAATTGGTGAAAGTTCCTACAGAAAAGTGAAAGATATGTTCCACAAAAATCCGCAAACAAAACGAAGCACAGAAAAGTGAAGCGTGAAAAAGCGGGGTAGCACTGTACATAGGGAAGTGTTATACTGTACCAAATGTTAAAAAAGAATAGTACGTTTAAAAGGCGAAAACAAAAGATAAGTCTTCCCTGCAAGGACACCAGCATAGATGTTTTGCTAGTCAGCATGGAATTGGCTCTGTTGAGATTGAATATATATTTTCTCCAATAGTGGCCCATGTTAATGTGAAAATGCATATATAGATCACACATAAATGGAATATTTATCTATATATATGTGATAAATGTCAACACAAGGGTCTTTCATCTCTGGTATTTGTCAGATTTGTTCCTTGTATGCTAAAGTAATATTGCAGTGGAAGGACAGCTTCAGAATAACCTGGAGGCAGGAGTAGCATACTGCAGAACCCAAAGGAGGACTAAAATGTATATTATTATTACCTAGTTTAACTATACTTATTGTAAATGGGAAAGTAACGAACAATGAACTACTGGCTACCAAGTAAAATACAAAATTATCAAGTAAAATACAAAACTACATCATAAAGGGAATGGAAAAGTATAAGCACATTAACCAAAATAATGCCAAAATGTCCTGGCTGAATACTAAAATAAAATTCCCTCACTATACAAAAATAGGATTCAAACTCAAATGAATACCAAATAAACTAATACAAAGGGACATAGGAATCAAAATTATTATCTGTACTTTACAGTATCCCATAAGAAAATGGTGTCAGAGACAATGAGCCAACAGCAAACAAGAAATTAGGGTGATGAAAGTTAATTCAAAGAATAATTGTCAGTACTGCAGTTGAAAAACTATCCTTGGAAACTATGATGAATGTCCAAAATTTTACAAAAAAGTGAGGCTGTAGAGGAGAGTACCAGTGGCAGGACACATCAAAGGCCGTTTTTTTTATCTTAAGTACCAATCCATTAAAAATCTGGGAACTTAGTATTCCACAAATACGGCAATTCATGATTTGTGAGACTGCTGAAACAAAAACTTATACACTACACCAATGCCAATATAATAACTTAAAAATTTTGAATCTTATTCCGAACAAAAACAATGAGCTACATGGCTAAATATGCAATACTGAAACAGCATTAAATACCAAACTAAAACCCAATGGTGCTAAACATTGTTCAGAACTGAAGACACCAATAATAAGGTTTGTATTCTTGTTAATTATGGTATAGTACATGAGGCAGACACATTAGACTATACAGCCACCATCCTGAATTGAGAGAGAGAGAGAGAGAGAGAGAGAGAGAGAGAGAGAGAGAGAGAGAGAGTGTGAGTGTGTGTGTGTGTGTGTGTGTGTGTGTGTGTGTGTGTGTGTGTGTGTGTGTGTGTGTGTGTGTGTGTGTGTGTGAGAGTGAGTGTGTGAGAGAGAGTGTGTGTGTGTGTGTGTGTGTGTGTTAAGCAAATTCAATTCCACAAAATGAATCATATTTGTGACCAAACTTAATACTTTTGTAAAACTTGTATAAAATCTTCTATAATAAATAAGCTTCTCCACACAATTATAAATGCTGAAATACAGTATACAACATTTTAAAACAAAACTTACAGAAATTTATGAAAAAAATAGCAATATTAAAAACAAATCTTTCTATAGCTTCAAGTTAACACTTTAAAAGAAAATATACTAACTACTCACATTTCTGCATTTGTTTGTTATATTCATTCATGTTGTCAGGTCGAATGGATCTTATGAATCGGATGTAGTCATCACTGTGAAACTTGGTCATCTCATCTTGTGTTGCTTTATGTGGACGCTGTGAAAAGTTAACAATGAAATATTAATGAAGAAAATTCTACTTGATTTTTTACAATAAACACTATGCAGTAACCTATTGTAAATTAAAAAGCTAATAGCACTACAATCACCTCTTTTTAAATGTGGAATTTTAGATTAAAAACAAAAAACTAAGAAATTCTATATAATTTCTCAACTTTATTTGCTGTTATAAATCTCTTTTTTTTTTTTTAAGAGAGCTCTTTAATCATTATGTCCCAGAATGCCACAATCAGATCAATGCTGGCAAAAGTTGAACTGCCAAATTTTTGGCAAAGCTCATCTTACAGCCTTGCACTATATGTTGATATCTGTTACTCATTGTAAAAATAATAGAATGATTACAAATCTGACATTGTCATTCATTTGAGTAATTTTTTTCAGTGTCAGCCTAAGCTATCATGAACACATTTGTCAGTGAATAAGTAAGTAACTTCGGAAGTATGGATTCATTATCTAATAATTATTTTTTAAAGAATGTTCAAGTTCCAATAACCCTCACTCATCTGCCTTCACCAAGCACTCTTTCCTTTGGCCCCAGGGACAAAGTAGGGTGGTTGAGATGGACACTATGATAAAAGGCTCTGGTTTGTATACCTCTAAGAAAAATACAAATTACAGTACTTAAAAAAAAAATTTGCCATTTGTTCATAGAGGGGGGGGGTCATCTACTGTACATCAACAGACTGTATGTTGAATGCCCACACCCATGACCCCAGCTGCAAAAGCAAGGAGGTCAATGACTCTGTAACCTCCTACTCAACTGGCACAAGGATGCCAGAGCAGTAGCACGGAGTCCAAGAGAAGGTGTACAGCCTTGCTCGAGTATTAGGGCAGTTTTCTGGCTAACACAAAATGATTGGTTCAGAATTAAGCTCTACCACCTGCCAACCATCCACCTTGTCAAAGGGAACAGCTGAGATTGACAAATCTTAAACGAAGCACTAAAACTGGGCAACCGATGTGAAGTTACCTACATCCTAGTCAAATTCAGCAGGTGCTCAGACTTTGCTGCAGCTCCACTAGGGGAGAAGGAAGGCATTAAGTTGAAACCACTCACTCTTCAAGCACATCAAAGTCATTAAAAGCTAAGGACAATGCCAAGACATTTTTGTCCATATGCAGCTGAGTGCCTATACAACTTATTCAGCAGCAACTACAGGTCCCAAAGAAAAGGTGCCCAGTGATTGTGGGTGATGTTCCTCAGGTAAGATGAGGTGAAGATTATCCAATCATTCCAGACACCTAACCTCATTACCTAGAAAACTGAAAAGCTACTCTGAAAGGCAAGGGATGGTCCAGTGTCCCAACTTCATGGGTTCTAAGACTTGAGAAAACAACTGGCATCCTCACTAGTCATGCACCTGTATGATCACCTAGCAAAGCCAGAAAGAGTGTTCTTGGCCTAAAATGACAGGTTCATAACGACTTAACGGCTCTGGCCAGACATAAAAGCATCTTTTCCAAGACACCCACAAAGTCTTGCAGAGAGAGAATTGAAAAACTTTCTATCTTCCATCAGAACCATACTGGTTCAGCGTTTTCACCAATGTGTAATTCCCCTATACACTTTGCAAAGGCTAAAGCAAAAATCTTGGTCTGAGCCTCCCCAAGGGCTCGTATGGCACCTGGGTTAAGCAGCAGACACATGAAGGGGTCAAACAAATGCTCATACCCCTCACAATGTCTTAGTGCTGTTTTTCTCCATTTCATAAACATACAAAAAAAACTATACCAACAATTACTCTAGAAACACTCAAGTTCAATAGTTGCCTAGCTTTGAGCAAAGCAAGACGTCTACACCAGGTGACAGCCAAAGTAGTACTTAGTGATGATACGCAAGTGAGGGGTATTCCCCCCATTTACCTCTACATTAACCAATAGTTAACCACCCCTGTTTATGAGTTCAACTGTTTCCAGTTCCCACAGAAGGATATGCCTACATAAAAGGCAATGGTTTTTGTGTATGTTTGATTGCATTATGAAATTTAGTCAAATAAAGCCAAGTACTGGGGTGCTTTCAGCACTTAAGACAGTGGAAAAAATGGAACTGTAGTGGTTGGACAGCTAGATGGCAGAAAGGACGTGAGAATGGAGGTAAAGTAAAAGGCTACAAAGTATGTGCAGCTAGGGGCCAAAAGGACGCTGCAAACAACCTTTCGTAACGCACGCAGTATACCACATGAGGTGTGTCTGTAGAAACAAAAATAACTTGTATCCAGTAATTTCACAACATATAGGATAGTATGGTAATATCCAAAACCTCTACAGAAGTACATACCCCTCTTGATTCTTGATTAACCATGTAACTTTAATTGAGAATGTCCTTTTCACAGCTTGCATGATTTTCCTTTTACTTTTAAATATAATTATCATTTCTGACTGAGACATTAACAGATCGTGTGCGATTACGTTCCCTTTTCCTTGATAGTCTTATCTCCTCTTCTGCACTGAAATCAGTGCCTCTTTGTTTTTTCTTGTTGCCATTATCACTCATGTTAGTTTGGCTGCATTTTAGAACCATGATGTAAATTTCAAAGGATCTTTTTACAAGAAAACTGAACTAACAAATTATTGGTAACAGAGATGCATCTGAAAGCAAAATAAACAAACCTAATGAATTACTTACGTCTCCACAGCAACACTAAGCTACTGAGTCTGTAAACACATAGTAGATGCTAAACATTTTATGAAAATCCAAAATAATCACAGAACATAAAGTAAATAAATAATTAACATGGCAATATGTTATAATTATAAGGTAAAATATGTCAGCAGAGTAAAGTAGAATAATATTATGTAAGGCAGTGCTGTACAGTCTATTTTATTGGCAATGCTACCTACATCATGATTTGAGCCTTACGTCTGCCATGAGCACAACTTTTATTTCCTATTGTAATTCCAAAGATACACATACATAGAGAGAGAGAGAGAGAGAGAGAGAGAGAGAGAGAGAGAGAGAGAGAGAGAGAGAGAGAGAGAGAGAGAGAGAGAGAAAATTTAGGCCAAAGGCCAAGTGTTGGGACCTATGAGGTCTTTCAGCGTTGAAATAGAAATTGACAGTAAAAAGGTTTGAAAGGTGTAACAGGAGGAAAACCTTGCAGTTGCACAATGAATCAATTGTTATGAGAGGGTGGAAAGTAAGATGGAAGCAAGAGAATATAATCAGGGGTACAGTAAAAGGGATGAAAGGGATTGCAGCTGGGGGTCAAAGGGATTCTGCAAAGAACCTCAAGTAATGACTACAGTACACTGCTTGAGATGCACTGCAATTTGGACTACTGGGGGGGGGGAGGGAGGGAGGGGTGGCAGATTTTATAGGCACCACTTTTATCTTGGATATCTCCCAATAGGGAGAGTATTATATCATAAAACTAATATAATAATAGTACAGTAGATTTTCATTCAAATTGTTAAAAACTGAGTCTCCACAAAAGGTAAAGTGAAAGTTAGTTAGTTATAAATGATTTGTTTAACCAGACCTCTGAACTCTTTTAGGGTTCTTCTCGGGTAAAGTGAAAGACTGAAGGACAAAAGGCTATTTAAAAAAAAGAGCAAGCAAAAGAAAGACAAGAGAACGTGCTGCAAACTAAAAGGTACGATACAATTTTTTAAAAATAGCGTTTTTTCTTCATTTCATTACATAGCATATTAACGGTGCATCAATGATGATAAAATAGACAAACTTTTGGTTTACTAGTAACAACTAGATCTGTCAAAAGATATACAAAATTACTGATTTTCTTTAGATATCTTTACTCCTCATTCACTTAGAAAAGAAACAACTAAATCTTACTGAAAATTTGCTGCCTATTTTTACCTAATAACCATGTGTTTGCCTCATTTTTAGAATGTGTCAAGTATAAAAAAAAATTTTTAATTTATACTAAATTATCAAACAATTCAGTTTTGCTCCATTTACAGTTATTTCTTATCTCAAAACACTTCTCTCAATTATAGTGTTTCTTTACATACAAAAATTCTCTAGATCTTTGAAGTTTTACTGTATATTCACTCCTTCCTTGAGCAGGAAAAGCAGCCTTTTCAAATTATTTATTAGCTATGAGCAGACAGAGACAGCCACTAAACCTATCCCATAATACATTCCCCCTATATTCAACTGACCTATAAACTAATTTTGAGGAACCTAACCCAATTGTATAGCAATGGTTGCCTGTATCTGAAACCAGGTCAACTAAACAAGGAAGTCACTTCTACTCTCTCCTAATGTCAGCTCAAAAGATTTGATTTTAAATGCAAAGAATAAAATTGAATACGAAAAATTTGAATAGGTTGGACAACTATGTAATAAAAAACAAACAGGAATGGATTACAATCTAGCAAGGGAATGCTGTAAATAACTTCAAGTATTGGATGCAAAGTGCACACAAGGCATACTATCACTGCATTTTTTAATGAAATAATTTTAAATGATGATATGGCATTTGAATATCCCTGCAGGGTTGGCAGGTATAACCACAATACCATTGTTTGTCAAAACTAGCAAAATTATATACAATTTAAACAAACATCAATTGCCACTAGCTGAAGAGTACTGACACCACCCTACTTACGAACATTCAACTTACACATATTCTAATACAAACAAACGGGATCACAAAGTAAAATTGAACAGAGTGATCCAATTTGACACTGGTAAGTTCAACTTTTGTTTTGCATGCCTATTCTGAATATACAGTACTGTATGTACAGTGTATTGTGTTTTAGGATGAAAAAACATACAATACTAACAGTACTGATTATCATAATGTACTTAAATATGCATGAAGAGTACAGTAACCAACTTGCAAACAATTCAACAGCAACATAACTCATTTGCAAGTAGGGTGGTGTCTGTAATCAGCCAATTTATTGTACTTACGTATATTTCCATTTTTCGGTAGAGTCCATAGTTGAGGAGTAAATTGTGAGTCATGCGAATCCTGTGGGGCTTCATGGGATGTCCTTGGCCATAGTAATAATTACCAATGTCACCTGAAAATATCAAAACATGAAATTTTAAATTTATTACATTCCATAAAAACTCATAAAGGGACTGGCTATCCTTGAGAAAATTTAGCCAATAAATTCTGCTACATTAGCGGACACATAAGATATAGAAATGACCCCCCCCCTTACCTGGCCACATGGAGGTGCCAGTTCTCTCCTTGTTTATATAGGCTACATTACAAATTAATTCAAAATAGGAAATTAGTATGTAAGAACCTTTAATCAAACAGGACAGATGAAACAGGCAGAAATTAATTTAAGGGAAATGGGTTTGATTAATTTACGAAAATTTGACCTTAAAACCAAGCACTGGGGCAATTTCAGCCATTCAGTACTTAAGACTGTGAAAAGAGACAGTTGGAGTGGTTGGACAGAAAGACTAAAGAAACAAAGCAGAAATGGAAGTAAAGTAAAAGCCTAAAAGTAGGTGCCACTAGGGCCAAAGGGATGATGCATAAATCCTTACGCAATGTATGTACATGTGGTGCACTAATGGTACTAGTCCCCTAGAGGGGACTCGACATCTGCTTTTGGTGAATCACAGTGCACATAAATAGGGAAAAGAAAGAATGGATGGGGGTAATGTGTAATGTGTAATCTGGGTATTGCTAGGGACAAACACATCATCTGACACCAAATAAGAGAAAAGGCACTGCCTGGCTGTGGGAGCATGGAGCAGTGAGCAGTATTTTAGTGTTTTAAGATTGTACTCTGCCAGAAATTACAAGAATTTTATATTTAACTGTAGAATCTTATAGATGAAATTGAAATACAAGAGATACATGAACTTTCTTGGCATTAAGAATGTAGCACTGGTAGGAACAATGAAGTTATGGCAGATGTTATAGGCTGGGAAGGCCTGGGAGACACTACAAAGGAAAATGAGATAGTGCAATCTACTGGTGTACCCCAAATAATCTTGTAACTGGAGTTACCCTTGCAATAACTGGATTTCCATAATACAATTGGACATCTCAAGAATGGCAGTACAGTTATAGAAACTAAATCAATCACATGACCACTTTGGGAGAGGAAAAATGAACAAAGGAATGCTAAGGAGCTAAAACGGAACAGGTGCCAACAGTGATCACAAGCTTCTCACAGCCAACCTGAAGTTAATGTTTAAAGCCCCAAACACAAAAGTAGCTTGAGTAATGAAGCTGAACAAAAAACATACTGCAGATTAACATCAAGAGGCTTTTGCAACTGAATGTCAAAATCGATTTATAGTTCTATAAACCAAATATGAGAAGGTACAGACAATCAATGAGGACTGATTAACACCAGGAATGGCACTGAAGTTTGGGTAGCCCACAGAACTATTGATGAAATATCTATTCTGGGGTGAGCAGAGTAATGCAATAAAACATTTATGTGAGATGGTCACTACGAGATATGAGTGGTAAAATTTGACTGATATTAGAGATGCTGAAGAAAACTTAAATGTACTAAAAAATTTCATAGTTTTTGGAGTATTATCAGCAATAAATTAAACTCAGAGATTAAAATCATCTAGCTGAAGATGATTTTGGCTGCAAATGATTGAAGACCCCTAAATATACTAAATTCACAACTTTTAAAAAAATCAGAAATAAGGAAACTTGGGAGACAGAAAGTACTTGGTAATGATGGAATGGTGTAATTTTAGCTAAAAATGAAATGAAATCTCGTAAACTAACAATATATATTTTGCAGAATAGCATAATATGGAATGAGAAAAAGCCCAATGACTGGGAATTGTAAGTCACAGCACAGGTATGCAAGAAGGGTGATCTGACTGAATTCAATATCTATAGAGACACTTACAGCTTGTGGTAAAAATATTTTGTATATATTTATATATTTGGTAATATTTGATCTGTTCTTTTCACTACTCTTTCCTTCTCGATCAAAAGTACTGCTGACCATTTCTTATCACGATTTCCCATTGGATGTGTATTTCTACATTCCTTGAGCAATTTGATCTCATCCTGTACATAATACTAAGCCTGGCCTACAATCATAAAAAGCTGCTGCTTTCAAACTCTGTACCGTACATATATTTCTACCGTTGTCCTCATTATCTCACCACTGATCTTATCCTTACTCCCCTTTAATTTCTTACTCATTCCCACTCCTTTCATACATCTCTTTTTCCCTTTCATCTTTTATTTCTTCTAGTTTTTCATCACTTTCTTACTTTCCTCTATCATTTTCATCTCTCTGTCTTCTCCATGCAATCCTAGCCTTCATTTCTAACACTCCAATTTCTCATCTATGCGTAGCTACTGCCGCATACTTCAGAACTCAAGATTTTTCCTTCCTTCATCATCTTCTATTTGTTACTTTTTTCTGTTTCAATTACCTTTATCACTGGTGTCCAAAATGTTATTGCTCTAATGCTATATTCTTCCTTGAATGGGGTTTTGAGTGTAGAGTAATTCAAATAGATTTTAGTGCTGCTTTCGATTTAGTAAATCGCAAGGCACTTATTCATGAACTTTGGAATCTTGGAGTGGGTGGATATGTTTTAGGTTTACTTCAAGATCTCCTTACAGGTTGGAAGCATAGAGTTGCTGTTGATGGTATCTTTAGCAAACCAAGACCTATTTTGTCTGGAGTTCCCACATGTCAGCGTTCTTGGTCCACTGTTATTTTTAGTGTATACAAGTGATATGGTTGTTGGCCTGGAAAACAAGATTGTTCAGTATGCCAATGGTGCAACATTTGTGGGTGTAGTAAAGTCTCCACTTATGAGAGACGAAGCAGCCCTTAGTCTCAATTGTGACATGGACTGGATTAGTGAATGGTGCAGCCAGTGGGGTATCAGGTTGAACTCCAGTAAAACAAAGACACTGTTAATTAGCGTGGCTGAATGAGTCAGAAGCTATAACTACTCTAGGTGTACCTTTTGACTTACATCTTACTTTTGAGAAACATCTAATGAAAGTTTCAGGAAATACAGCACAGAAGTAGGTATTGTATGAAAGGCCTCATATATTTATAAATGATAAAATAAATGCAACTTGACTTAGGTCATTTGCCCTTCCTTTACTAGAATACTTTCACTGGTCAGAATGTCTGCTTCTCCCAGAGATTCATCTCCTTTAGATAGTGTGGTTCATGGTGGTAGGTGTCTGTTTCCTAATATTAGCAGTTATGTCTTGAACCACCGACGGATGGTCCCTCATTTATAAATTTTTCATGTAGTCCCGTTTGTCAATTTTTCATAAGTTGTATTTTAACAGAGATCTTCACATTTACAATTGACCCCTGATCCCCTTTTCCTGCCAAGAGCAACCAGATTTGCTGAACAGCACCACCAATATACAATAAATGCACTTCACTGTAGAACTTCTCAGTTCAAGAGGTCCTCTATTCCTCACACCATTGGACTAAGGAACAGTCTCCCTTAGGATGTTGTCCAATTGGAACTTCAAAAGTTCAAGCAAAGATCCAATGCATTACTACCCTAATACTATTCACCTTGCATTTTTATCTATTTACTAATTTATTAATTTTTTTTTTAATAAGAGAGATCTCTTATTTCTGTATTTCCTATACCTCCTCTTACTTCTTCATAATGAATACCATATTCTTTGGAAGCTTGATTTTCTAGTCAATGACCCCTGCAGGCTTGTTCCATGTGAGTAGGGTTCATCTTCTGAATAATAATAAGTACATTTCCCCAAATAACACTTTATGGGAGCATTTAACTACCAATGTGTGTGTGAATCAAGTTTGCCGACTTACCAGGTTTCTTCATCACTTTCTTCTTTCCTTTCAGAAACATTTATGCTTCAGAACATGTGGCTGACACAGAACATCAAAACACACTTTACTCCAATAAAGACAAGAATATAGTACTAACTACAGCTGCAGATATCAAAACTAAGAAACTGAGAAAGAATTAAATAAAAAAATATCCATTTGATGAGGAGTGGCTACAAAACAAACCTGAAATAGTTCAGGAAGTGCCACCTTAAAGAACATACTGTAAGAAACATCCTAATACCTAGGATATAAATACTATATTTAACAAGCTTCAGATTTCTCATAACAATGGTGAATACTTAACATACAGCTTACCTACGCTACATACCCTAGCCTAGAGTCTTCAAGGAAAATTTAGGCAACTTGAAATGACATACAGTACCTTAAATTAGCCTAAACATTATTAGTGGTTTATTCCAGACTAAGCTGTTTTGCTTTACGAGACCCTAGGCTAATTTGCCTAACCGCCTGGCTAAACTGCACAAGACCAGTCCAGAGTGAAAGCAAAGGGCTGCTGTAGTTGGCATTTCTGAAGTAGGCATAGGTATTTTGGAAGGAATATGATCTAACCAGACTTACCTTTACCTAGCCACCAGGCCCTCTAATCACATATCCAAACATTGGTAAAACTGAAGATTACTACCACCCCCGAGGGTTTGGTAACTAGCAGTTTACATGCATAATGGGTGCTATGTTTAGTACCAGCCTGTTAGGGATGAGTGTTAGTACTGTACATAAGTATAAGAAGTTAAGTACTATAAATATAAACAGGAGCCATAAACACTAACACTAACATGATGTTGGTAAATACTCAGTCAGTGACTGGCGGGAACCAGGCCGCGATAGTCATCTCCAATTTTACCCAAACAGATTGGCAATAGGCCTAAATTATAACCAACTTCAGTAAATGTAAATGAGACAGCTGCAAGTGGATATTGTTTATTAATATACTTCAACAGTTAATCAATCATGAGAAGGGTGTAGGCTATATGTTGCAGTACAGGTGAAATAATCTGAGAAATGTACAGAGATAATGAAAGACGTAGCATATTTTGCTTATATTTTTACTTACATCCCAGAGGGGCTCGTACTAAACATGGCGGAAGCTCCTCGGGTAGCCATGTTCAATACCAGCTCCTCAGGGATGAAAGTATAAATATACACAAAGGTAAAATTCTCATTATCTCAGCACGTTTCTGAGATTATCTCTCTTTACATTAGGTTATATACACCCTCTTCTGTATTTAGTTAAAACATTAATTATTATACAATATATCTTTGTGCAGCCATCTTTGCATTTACCCTAACCTGGCCTGAACATGCTGAAGCAATACAG